>NC_081410.1:359636432-359966015 GCF_030272615.1 Cryptomeria japonica
GAAGAATTAGATCAGATTGAGAAAAATAACACATGGACCTTGGTTCCTCGGCCTAAAATAAAAATGTTATTGGAACTAAATGGGTTTTTAGGAATAAATTGAATGAGGATGGTCAAGTTATAAGGAATAAGGCTAGATTGGTTTATAAAGGATATTCTCATAATGAAGGAATTGATAATGGAGAAACTTTTGCACCTGTAGCTAGGATTGAAGCTGTAAGATTATTTCTTGCCTATGATGCTTATAAAAACTACAAGGTTTATCAGATGGATGTTAAATGTGCATTTTTGAATGGGGATCTTGATTAGGAAGTTTATATTGAGCAACCTGATGGTTTTTCACTATCAGATGATACAAATATGGTTTGCAGGTTAAGGAAAGCTTTATATGGATAGAAACAAGCACCTAGAGCTTGGTATGCAAGGTTGGATAAATATCTTTTGAAGCTTGGTTTTACTAAGGGCAGTGCTGATAGTAATTTATATTACAAGATCGATATTATTTTTGGAGGTGAAGATAAGTTATGCATAGAATTTTTTAAGAATATGGAGAAAGAATTTGAAATGTCTATGATTAGTGAAATGAAATTTTTCTTAGGTTTGCAGATTACTCCTACTGAAAAAGGTATTTTTATCTTTCAAACTAAATATGCTAAGGAATTGTTGAAGAAATTTGGTATGGGAGATTCTAAACTGGTAACTACTCCTATGGTTACAAGTGAGAAATTGACAAGAAAAGATGTTTCTGCACTGATAAATCCTACAAGATACAAATCTATGATTGGAGGTCTTCTTTATTTGACTCAAACTAGGCTTGACATTATGAATGTTGTTTGTATTGTTTCAAGATTTCAGAGTGATCCTAGAGAAAATCATGAGATTGTGGTGAAAAGGATTTTTAGATACTTACAAGGTACATCAGAATATGGCTTGTGGTACCCTAAGGATGATAACTTTACTTTATGTCCATATACAGATGCTAATTGGGTTGGAGATGTTGATGACCAGAAAAGCACTTCCAATGGATCTTTCTTTCTTGGAAAGAAGTTGGTTTCATGGATCATCAAGAAACAATCATGTACTTCTTTATCTACTGCTGAAGCAGAGTATGTTGTTGTTGCTACTAACTGTACACAAGTTTTATGGATGAAGCAAATGTTGAAGGATATAAAAGTGGATTGTGATGCATCGGTAGTTATTCACTGTGATAACTTTGCTGCTATTGATATATCAAAGAATCTGGTATTTCATTCTAAAATAAAGCACATATCTATCAAGTATAACTTTTTGAAGGAAAAGGTGGAAGCAAATGAAGTTAGAATGGTTTATGTGAACACTAAAGAGCATGATGCAAATATTTTCACTAAACCTTTGCCCAAGGAATCATTTGAGTACCTGACAGACAGATTAGGGGTTTCTGCCCCTCTGGTAGAGACTTGATTGATGTGGTTTGGCATCAGTCCGACATGCATTATCAGAGATACTATTCATTCTGGCATTGATGTGGGATGCTACTACTCAGGGGGAGTAGTCAACTTTGTGATTCAGTGGTTTATGTTTTTGCTTTGATATTTTTGTCAGATTTTTGGCATTGATGTCAAAGGGGGAGAGATATTGATGTGAAAAAGACAAAGGAAGAAAAAGAAAAAGTCATAGGGGGAGAAATATGAATAAAAAAAGTAAAGGGCGAGATATTGACATTAAGGAGTTGTATGTGGGAGATTGATGGTTGTCTTCCATTGGGGGAGACTTGTTTGGAATTTCTTAGTACTTAGATGTTTTTCACATCTAGTGTTGCCATCAATGCCAAAGGGGGAGATTGTTGGCTATTTGGTGGAATTGATTATGTGTTGCATTGATGTTTTGTCATTGATGCCAATACTAGCTATTTGGATGCTTTACCGACACCCTTTTGGTCTCGATAGGTTGAGTGGTTTCTGGTTGATTTGGATCTGGCATGATCTGGTAGGCTCCAGTATAGTTTGGTGATGGAATTGGCTTGTTCATGATACTCATGCTCATATTTGGTCAGTTGGTTTTGGTCTAGTGATCGGATGCTATCTTGTTTGCTTGGAAGCTTGGTTACTGGTTCCGGTGAGGGTTTCACCAGCAAAGCTTTTGATGAAGATCTTTGATGAATTGCATAAGTGGTGTTGGTGCAGCTTCTAGTGGAGTTTCAGGATATTGTTGGTGATCATGTTCGAGACTTGGTGGATGGAGATCATTGTTGTAGCGTGTGGACCTATACTGGGTCCTGGTTGATCTAGGTTATGGACCGACTTTAATGTAACATGTGGATTGGACCTCTCGATGTATTTTCGAGATGTCTTATGTGTTGGATACTATTTGTCTTGTGTAAGGCTGACATGGTTTGTAATTATGTAATTGGTTTATTATCTGGTGGCCGACCTAATTTTTTATGGTCAAGGGTTTGTATATATAGATGTAAGATCTCATTGTAGATCATCATGGTTATGTTAGAGGTCATGGTCAAGGAATGTAATGTGTGAATAATGTAATATCATTCAGGCAGAGGATTTGGTCGATCATTGGAGATCGAATTGGGTTTATGTAAGAGGATTTATTCCTCCAGTATTGAGCTTAATCAGAACTCTAGTCAGGCATAGGAGGTGTTATCTTTTGCAGTTCAACACTTCTCTAGATTGTAGTCTAGATTTTTATGTAGTCAGTGGGGCTCCTTTTGTGATGAGTAGTGTGCTCTAGGCTGTTGGCCTTCCTGCAAGTGCAGGCCCCTCAATTGTAATTCACACACTTACTGTAGAAGTATTATCTGACTATGGGTAGGCTTCCCACCGTGGTTTTTCCCTTTACCGGGTTTTCCACGTATAAATATTGGTGTCATGTGGATGGTATTTATTTTATGATTATTGTTTATTCTTAATTGGTTTAACTACTATTCCGGTATTAATGTTTTGGGTTCTGGTATTAAAGTTTAAATTGCTAATAGTTCTGGTAATCTGTGACAACTGATTCACCCCCCCCCCCCCTCTCAGTTGTCTTCCGGTTATTTGAACTGTCTAACAGATCACTCTCCCAAGCCATTCTATGCTAGGTGACCCATGCCTAAGGAAGCACAAAAAAAATAACAATCAAACTATTAATCCACACTAATCTATATGATTGAAACAAAAGTTACGAGAAACGAGGAAGCCTTCTATGCCCCCCCTTAAGATGTCAACATGCTTCTATTTTAATATATTGAGGAAGATAGAGATATGCACCAAGGATAAAACAACTTCAACCCTAAAGAGAAATCCATAACAAAAATAAAGTTTTTCCAAGCTAGGAAGAAGATCCTTATAAGGTATGTAAATATTTAAGCAAAGAAGAGATAGTTGTTAAATAGATATCACGCAACAAGTGTAAAAGGATCCTTATGAAGGATACATAACTATCAAAGGGGGAAGAGATATTTTCTTAAAAATATATACCTCTAAGAAGAGAGGATATCTTTCATAAAGATGACATCTTCAACATTAAAAAAGGGGAAGGAAATCAAGAATACACACCTTCCCAATTACTATGAGAGGGGATTCTTGATGAAGGATTTCACATTTTCAACACTAAGGATAGATCATATAAATGATATATGCTTTAAAGAAAGGAAGAGGTCTTAATTGTGGATACACGACACCAAGGAAAAGGTGAGATCCTAATGAAGGACAAACAATTCTATATAAGAAAGGAAAAACATTAAAAATGATACAACTCAACAAAGGGAAAGTGGATCCTAATGAAGGAGAAATGCTTGAAAATTATTCTTTCCCCCCCAGTATAGAGAAGAATAACTAGGCTCTTGTGTTTTTGCCCGTATGATTGCAAATGAAATTGTACCACCATGAATAACAATGAGTCCCCAAAAGGTAAGATACTAATGTCACATAGTGAGGATAAACATACTATGAAATAAGTATTACTTTGAAGGGACAAGATAAGAGTGCAACTAATTGTCACTTGACATTTGAATGATACTACTGATGTTAAGTTGTTGAATTTTACACTCCAAATCTTGGCATTCATTAATTGAATGGCCATGGATTTGATGATACATACAAAAAGAAGGATTTCCTTGGGGTTTTTTTAAAAAAATCTTTGATTTTTTCAAGGGAGAGTAATGAAGTTTTCTTTAAGAAGATCAAACAAAATGCACTCTTGTTTAGATGAAAAGTTGGGAGAGGGAAACATATATGTATTAGACAATGGGGGAGTGGATATCAACAAAGGAGGAAGTTGGAAAACTAAACCTTCTTTAGAAAAAGTGTGATATAGATTTCTCATGAGCCCCAATACTTTGTTGCATACATCCTATACCATGTCTATTGTATTTGTGTTTATAAATAATTTTGAAACCAACTCCATACTATTTTCCTAAATCAAATGGAGCAATTTTAGTGTGTATTAAAATATTAGAAGGGGAGTGTCCAGTCTTAGTTTTAATTGGGTTGAAGCCTAAAGAGCCCCAATAATCATCAAGACATGTGTTGGAAGAAGAAGAGGTTGGAATAAATTTATAAGAAGCTTGGATAAATGACACACAAGGCTCTTTTGAGGCTTTAGTTTTAAATTTAAGAACTTTATAGTCTCCACAAAGGAGGGTGTAAAGTCTAAAGGACCTCAATTTTTTTTCTAGAAAAGCATCCTCGATTGGAGATTGTGCTATATAAGGAACCATAGTGTTACGGGAACATATGCATCCTAATACTTTTTCAACATCACTATTTAAGCTCTTATCAACTTCTAGGGCGTACATCTTGTTATTGTGAAATAATTTGAGTGAACAGTGAAGAGTACAAGGGACTTCTTGCAAATCATGGAGCCATGGTCTACCTAGAAGAATATTATTAATTGAGAGTATCGAGTATGACATGGAAAGGCATGGGTTAGATCACATCATGTATTTTAAAAGGAAATGTAACTATACTTAATGATTGTCTACCAACATTATCAAGCCATGAAATACAAAGATAATTTCATTGAATGAGGGATCAAGGAGGTATCTACTTTGATCTTATGTAATAAGTCTATGCTAATAACATTGAGACTTTAGCCATTGCCAACTAGGTTATATCTTATTGCATTACCATTAATGACCATAACAATCATGAGGGGATCGTGTTGATTTTGAACTTCTAAAGAAGGTAACTCATATTGTTTGAACACAATATCCATCTTTATTTCATGCATACAATCAAGAAAGGTTGCTACATCACTCAATATAGAAAAAGGTGAGATAAAACCTTTTGTAAGGCTTCTTGGATAATTTTATATTATGTAGGTGAATTTTGAATCAAAACCCAAAGGGATGTCTTAGTTGGAGTAGCATGGATCTGCTCAACAAGATCATACTCCTTACCAACAAGGTGTGAAAGACGAGGGGGTGGAGGAAGAAAAGGTTAAGAAGTAGGAAAACTAGGTTGTTGTGACATTTTTTTTATTAATATTACCTCTTTGGGTGAGTTGTTTTGTGAACTTTAAGATGTACTTGGGAGGTCTAGTTGGATTCTTAACACCTATTTTTTTGAGGTTGAGGGGCATCTTGACGAAGATGGACATTAATTTTAGGCTTCAAGTAAATAGAAAAATGAATATCATTGAATTGGTTGGGCTATTTATTCACTAAAGCTTCATCTTTAGGTGAGAGAGCATTGAAAACATTGCTATTAATATCTTCCTCTTGCACCAAAATATGCTTATGAATAGGATCAATTTCGAGAGAGAGACAAGCATGATTCATCAATACTTCATCTCTAAAATAGATGTCATTAACACAAAATTAATGAAGGGAAGTCTTAATGGAATCATCCCCTTGCACTAAAATATCCTTATGGGTGGGACCAATTTTAGGAGAGGGACAAGCATGATTCACCAATGCTTCATCCTTAGAAGGGAAAGCATTAATAAAGGTGTTAGTTGTGTGTGTGAAAAAGTGAACTTGTAGCTGCAAGCACAACACTTCAATTAAGTCATTATATGCATAGTTAGTAATCAATAATCAATAAAAATAAACCATAGCAAAGCGACCCATTGCCTTCTAAATGATGCGAGTATAAGATTGTTCTCAGTTTGTTATAAGCAATACCAGTGACTAGACTACACCAAGATGAAGGATTTAATCTATATGATATTAAGCTATATGGATGCAAGATAAATGAATAATTCAAGCAAAAAAAATCACTTCAAGCAACAATGGATGCAAGCAATAATGAATGTAAAATGGATGCAAGATAATCGAAAAAAAAGCATTAATAATCAATCAATGACTCCAAAGCAAAATTAGTATAATAATGATGCATTCTCAAAAATCTCCGGGGTGAATTGGAATGAGAGCTGATGATTGAATTTATAGAGAATTACAGAGAGATGATGAAAAAGCTCAATTTAGGATTAATTGAAAATAATTGAGAAATCAAGTTTGGTTAACCTTGAGATAGATTCCAATTATAGTTTAATTGAAATGCATTCAAATTAGAAGTCCAAGTTGCATTGGAAAACAATAATAAATCAATTCCATGCATTTGTGATAAAAATAGATAATTCTTCAATTTAATCAAGAAAAGAGTCTTCTTAATGCAACTGAACTTCTTTTCTGAAAAGCTTTGAGTTCCAGTTTAAGAGAATAATTAATAATTCAATTAATTGCTTTTCTGATTTCAAGTTCTAAATTTAGAAAAACAAATAATATCTCAAGTTTGATTTCTCTCTCAATTCAATTCTTTTATTTTGATTTTTGTTTCAATTCAACTCTTTGTAATAAATTAATCCTTTCGCATGATTAAATGGCAAATTTATTAATTTAATTAAATATGCAAGGATATTTAATAAATTAAAATGGGATAATTGATCAAAAAATGATATTCTTGGAAATGATTCAATTAATTAAATAAATATTTAATTAATATTGGGTAATTGATTTTGCCATGTAATATTTGATAATTAAAGAATTAATTATGTGCTCAAGATTGATTTAATTGCGTTTTGATTAGGACCTTGGTGATGTTGTCGAGATTAGGGGCCCATGGTTTAGATGACCATTTTTAGGGTATTACATCTGCCCCTCTTTGAATTAATGTGCGAGCAACACGTTGGTTCAAAGAATGTATGATGGACCTAGGAGATGTCAGTTCTGAACTTGATTGATCACGAACTAGATGAAAGCAAGGTGTTTAGCTTGATTCGAAGTGACAAAGCTAAATGAGGTCTGATTAAAGTGATACCGATCCCAAACTTGATTGAACTGAGGAACGATAGAAAACAAAGATACCGAACTTGAACTTGATTGAACTTAGATGCAATGAGTGATGATGATAAAAAAAAAATCGATCTTGAACTTGATTGATCAAGACACGATGAGCGAAGAATAAACCATCCAGCTTGATCAAGAAACGAATACTGAACACCTGCTTAGATTTAGAGTGATCAAAGAAACTCTTTAAACTTTTGATTGAGTTTAAACGAATAATTAGCTTGATTTGAAGTGATGAAACTAATTAACGTTAAGAGATTAATTCAGATGAAGACAAATATCAGCTTGATTTGAAGTGATGAAACTGATATGCCCCTAGCGATTGATTCAATTCAGATGATCGAGAGATCTCAACTTGATGTGAAGCGATGAAGCTGAGATGCCTCTTAGTAATAAGGATTGATTTTCTTTTAATTGAAAAGATTTTGCTCAACTTTTGATGAAAATTTGAAAAATTTCTCGACATTTTGAAGAATGTGAAGTCATAAGGTCACAAGTATGCCCCCTCGAGAGTGAAATCGAAAGATGGCAAGGGTACTTGATTTTAGGCAATTGTGCGATGAGTAGTCATTTGAGTGCAAATTGATTCTGAGGATTTTTCTAAAAATTTCAGTATTGATTGATGAGAAATTGAGTGTAGAGTTGATTGTAATGATTAGCATGGAATGAAATTGAATTAAGATTTAGTGTTTGAAATTGAGCGCAATTTGAAGAAAAAAAAAATTAGCATTTGGTGAAAAAAGCACTAAGTGGTCAAAATTGTGAAATTGACTAGCAAGACAATCTCTAATTTCGATTTCGATCCCGAAAATGGAATCAGAGCAGACACATTAGCCAAGGGTACAATTTTTGTGTCCATCGGAGCACGTTGAAAAATTAGGTTTTTGGCTATATATAGGACGAAAGTGTCATTTTCAATTCATTTTAACCCTCCAAGTTTTAAAATTCAAAAATCCTTCTGCGAAGAAAAATGGTGGTCCCTACTCATCAGCATCGATTCGAGTACCAGAGACGTCACAATTGACCCTGAAACTATGAGCTAGCGGTAACTGATCGATCAAGTCATCAAGCTGCCGTCTCCAGAAGTCTGTCTGGCCCAGATGGGGTTGCGTGATATATCCAGCATATCTATAAATGATCGGCTGTCTTAGCTCCCTATTGTCTATCACTATCGATCGACACATGGGAAGGTTCTCCCACGCCCACACCTGCAAAATATCCAGCATCATTATTATACTGATTTTGCTCTGGAGTCATTGATTGATTATTATTGCTTTTTTTTAGATTATCTTGCATCCATTTTACATTCATTATTGCTTGCATCCATTGTTGCTTGAAGTGATTTTTTTTTCTTGAATTATTCATTTATCTTGCATCCATATAGCTTAATATCACATAGATTAAATCCTTCATCTTGGTGTAGTCTAGTCACTAGTATTGCTTATAACAAACTAAGAGCAATCTTATACTCGCATCATTTAGAAGGCAATGGGTCGCTTTGCTATGGTTTATTTTTATTGATTAGTGACCATTTTTGAAAGTGTAAACATGAAATTTTGGTTTTGTATTTGACTTATTTGGATTTGTGTGATGTTTAACTTCTCTTGTAGGATTATTTTGAATGTTTTCTGATGTTTCATTGTTGGATCGTTGCAAGTTTGCTTACCTCCTATAGCTGCAAGCACAACACTTCAATTAAGTCATTATATGCATGGTTAGTAATCAATAATCAATAAAAATAAACCATAGCAAAGCGACCCATTGCCTTCTAAATGATGTGAGTATAAGATTGCTCTCAGTTTGTTATAAGCAATACTAGTGACTAGACTACACCAAGATGAAGGATTTAATCTATATGATATTAAGCTATATGGATGCAAGATAAATGAATAATTTAAGCAAAAAATCACTTCAAGCAATAATGAATGTAAAATGGATGCAAGATAATCTAAAAAGGAGCAATAATAATCAATCAATGACTCCAGAGCAAAATCAGTATAATAATGATGCATTCTAAAAAATCTCTGAGGTGAATTGGAATGAGAGCTGATGACTGAATTTATAGAGAATTACAGAGAGATGATGAAAAAGCTCAATTTGGGATTAATTGAAAATAAATGAGAAATCAAGCTGAGTTAACCTTGAGATAGATTCCAATTATAGTTTAATTGAAATGCATTCAAATTAGAAGTCCAAGTTGCTTATAAGTGAAGGTTCAATCATGTTGATAACGTTGTCCTGGCTGGCATAAGCATAATTTACCTTGGCACCTCCTTTGGTCTTTGAGGAATCACCTTGTTCATAAGTAGGCAAAGGGTCTTTAAATGCTTTATGATCAGCATTGGTTGGATGATTCCCAACAACAACTTTACCAGCGTCTATGAGATCCTGAATCTCATGTTTTAGCTTCATGCAATTGTTTATGTTATGACCCTTATTCCGATGGAAGTCATAGTATTCATTTTCTCTCCACCATCTTGGTTTGACATCTGGACCATATGGTCTGGAGTTATTTGGTAGTGTTATGAAGTTGTTTGCCAACAAAGTTTTGAAAGCAGACTCATATGATTCTTCAAGAGGAGTAAAATCACGCTTACGTTTGGAAAGCCAAGGCTTGTCTTTGAACCATTCCTTTGTTTTCTTTGGCGGATTCTCTGTTGCAATCTCAGGGGCTTTAAGTGCTTGTGTACCACTAGCCAGGTTGAATATTGTGGATTTTGAGCTGGTTTTGATAGTGTCTACTACTCCATCATTAACAACATTCCTTTTGTTGTCTTTGGCAAATTTCCAATATTTGTTCTTCTCTTTAGAGCTAGATCCTATTTGTGTTTCTTTCCAAGGTGTGATATCCCCCTTCTTTATGAGCACATCTTCCATTCGAATGGCATTATCTACCATTTTGTTAAATGATGTGTGTACTTGCATTTGTACGCTATATTTCAGTTCGGGGACCAAGTTATTGACAAATATATCCATTTTCTCAGAGTCTGGAATAGGTCGTGGGTACCTATAGAACATCCTTCTCCAGCGTTGGAGAAAAGTAAGAAAAGGTTCCCCTATTTTCTATTGAGTATTACAAAGATCGATCATAGTCACAGGATGTCGAATGTTGTATGAGTATTGTTGTAAAAATAGTTGGATTAGTTCTTCGAATGTTTTTATTCCTTTAGGTAGACTTGAGAACCATTCCATTGCTTGACCCCCTAAACTCCTTGGGAAGAGACGCATGAGGTACGTTTGATCGTGCATGAATTCCATACAAGCAGCACTAAATTCCCTAACATGATCTTGAGGATCTGAGGTACCGTCATATTTGTCAAATTTTGGGATTTCCACTCATGAAGGGAATGGAGGCATGTGTAAATTCTTGTCATATGGAAAGGGACATATTGTTTCCAGAGAATATTGTTTCGGGGACTTGTCCTTATTCTTCAGCTCTGTGAGCTCTGTTCGCAAAGCTAGTAACTGTTTGTGTACCATGATTATAGGTGAGTCTTCCCTTTTAGTAACAAGTGTCTGAACATCATATCCAATGGGAAGTTTGGCACCTTGATTTGCTAGTTCTAAGAAATACTCTTCCTTTTCTCGGGTCATGATAGTTTTCATCATTTTTCTAAAGTCTTTGTCTTTCTAATAGTCACGGATTGCTTTTTTTGGAGGTTCAGTAGCTTCGTCAATCTCACTTGATGATAATGAATCATTATGATTTTCAGGAATATTACGGTCGTTTTTATTTCATCATTGTTTTCTGTCTCATGTATAGTGGGAGATTTTGGTTCATCAAAAATTGGTTTGCCTAATGACGATGGTATGTCAGTGAGGGGATCCTTCACATAGAATGGATTATCTTGATAAGTGAAGGTTTGTCCTGCCTTTGGCTTGTTTCTTATGAGAACTCCTGGTTTGAATAGGCATTTTTATGGATTAGTGTGACCTAGAGTTGTTTTTGATGTAGAGGTCAAGATCAATTTCAGTACTAGTTTGTTCGGTTTAAGTATTGTTTGAGAGAAACAACTAAGATTTAGTCTGGTTTCAGGAAAGATCTATCCTGTATAAGATGTTCACCTGGGTTGATTCTAAAATAGTAACTAAGATTCAGTCTGATTCAGGAACGATATATCCTATGTAAGACATTATCTAAGTGACTTGAGTTTGATAGGTAGTTTGATTGAACTAGCTGAAGGGTGATCGACCAAATCATGCAACAAAAAATGGCAGAGGTACACTATCTTGATCTGTTTTATGCTCAGGAAAATTTGATAACCAGTATTATGTTCACGGTAGACTATGTTTTTGGCAAGTTTGACTATTGTCTGACAAAACCAGAGACTCGTACGACTGGGTTTTTTGAACCGGATGACAATTTATTAGTTACAGGATGATAGAAGTTCTGTTTCGTATGAGTTGCTGCCTTGTATCGTACGACTTATGGGCATGTGCAGGACGACTAAATACTGAGGTTGATTCTGCCTCATACGAGACAGAATACAGTGCAGGATGATGAATGATTTAGACTCGTACGACAGAGAATCAGCTAAAGGACGACAATTGAGTAGATTCATACGACACAGGACTGGTGCAGAACGATAATTTAGCAGACTCGTACGACTGTTTATAGGGCAGAGACTAAAAATTCTGAGTTTTCTGACTGTTGAGTATCGATGACTGAGTATGACAAATTCTGAGATGGACTGATTTTTTACCAGGATATACTAGTTTCTGACATGGACAGAGTTTTGACTTAGGATGGACTAGTTTCTGACACGGACAGAGTTTTGACTTAGGATGGACTAGTTTCTGACACAGATAGAGTTTTGACTTAGGATGGACTAGTTTCTGACATGGACAGAGTTTCGACTTAGGATGGACTAGTTTCTGACATGGACAGAGTTTTGACTCACTGAGTTTGTTTCTTGTCTTCTCCAATTTTGGTATTCCAAGTTTTGTTTTAGGGATGAAAACACAGAAAACAAGTAGTATTTATAGTGACTCCAATCACAACATGCAAATCCTAAGGAATTTGGTGAGAAAAGAAAACCTTTGCTTGTAGACTTAGGTACACACCCAATAGCTAATCAAAATATGGCCGCTGAGTCTCACGCAATGGATTCTCAACGCCGTATTATCCGACTCCAAACGCTAATGGGGGTATGAAATGACAAGTATCTTGGGAGAGTTACTATCTCTCTTGCACAAAGATTATCTCCCTTTCGGAGGTGAACCAGGTAGATTCTAATTTTAATTGGATTTAGTCAGGGGTCCGTTCGATGCGTTGAAGTATAAACTCAATTAAGAGGTCTCCCAGCCTTGAAAACCAAGGTTTAATATACCCAAAGGTATGGAGGAGAGCTATTCCCAAGCACTACCGTTGACTTGATTTTCATCAAATCACGTTTATTTTATAGTGGGTTGGAGTACTTGGCATCTATTCATTCCCACTTAGGTCATTCTCCTCTCACCGGCCCTAAAGGCTATAGAGTTATTAGCTCCTCGGGAGGGCAGGCATGCTAAAGATGTTGCAATCAATCTTAAGAAAGCACTTCAAGGGTCTGGATTTTTTATTGTCTAAAAGAAGACAAGAGCATACTCTCCTACCTCTCAAATTTTTCTAAAACACGAAAGACAGATTTTGTTCATTAACCAGATAGCAAGTTAGGTGCCTAAAAATGAATTTAAAGAATACACAATGTTTGGTCGATTCTCCTTAGGCAACCTGCAAAGACAACGAATCAGTAGTCATATTGTCTTTGTGCGACAAGCAATATTCTTTGACAAGCGTTCTGCAAAAGCTAGTTAGGCTGTGAAAAATTCTGAGACAGACAGATAAACAGTCAGGGTCAGTCGTCAGAATAATCAATCAGAAATGAAAAATATGAAATTTGCCTCCTTTACCAGAAAATAAAGAATCGTACAACAGAGTCTCAACTCGTACGAGACAGGATGCAGTATAGTACGAGACCAGATTGCTGATGATGTCTACTCGTACGATAGAGGATTTGAACTCGTATGACAGAAGATGTGCTAGTACGATAGGATATGGAAATTCATGCGACACCTGCAGTTTCTCGTTCAAGGCTATGGGAATTGTCGTACGAGATGTACGGACGAAAAACCAAAAAATTGAAAAACCTGAGAAATAACAAAAAAATAATTTAAAAAATCAGTCTTGGAAGCCGAAAAAGAAGTAGTCTTCGAGCCCCACGGTGGGTGCCAGAAATGTGTGTGAAAAAGTGAACCTATAGCTACAAGCACAACACTTCAATTAAGTCATTATATGCATGGTTAGTAATCAATAATCAATAAAAATAAACCATAGCAAAGCGACCCATTGCCTTCTAAATGGTGCGAGTATAAGATTGCTCTCAGTTTGTTATAAGCAATACCAGTGACTAGACTACACCAAGATGAAGGATTTAATCTATATGATATTAAGCTATATGGATGCAAGATAAATGAATAATTCAAGAAAAAAAAATCACTTCAAGCAACAATGGATGCAAGCAATAATGAATGTAAAATGGATGCAAGATAATCTAAAAAAAAGCAATAATAATCAATCAATGACTCCAGAGCAAAATTAGTATAATAATGATGCATTCTCAAAAATATCCGGGGTGAATTGGAATGAGAGGTGATGACTGAATTTATAGAGAATTACAGAGAGATGATGAAAAAGCTCAATTTAGGATTAATTGAAAATAATTGAGATATCAAGTTGAGTTAACCTTGAGATAGATTCCAATTATAGTTTAATTGAAATGCATTCAAATTAGAAGTCCAAGTTGCATTGGAAAACAATAATAAATCAATTCCATGCATTTGTGATAAAAATAGATAATTCTTCAATTTAATCAAGAAAAGAGTCTTCTTAATGCAACTAAACTTCTTTTCTGAAAATCTTTTAGTTCCAATTTAAGAGAATAATTAATAATTCAATTAATTGTTTTTCTAATTTCAAGTTCTAAATTTAGAAAAACAAATAATATCTCAAGTTTGATTTCTCTCTCAATTCAATTCTTTTATTTTGATTTTTGTTTCAATTCAACTCTTTGTAATAAATTAATCCTTTCGCATGATTAAATGGCAAATTTATTAATTTAATTAAATATGCAAGGATATTTAATAAATTAAAATGGGATAATTTATCAAAAAATGATATTCTTGGAAATGATTCAATTAATTAAATAAATATTTAATTAATATTGGGTAATTGATTTTGCCATGTAATATTTGATAATTAAAGAATTAGTTATGTGCTCAAGATTGATTTAATTGCCTTTTGATTAGGACCTTGGTGATGTTGTCGAGATTAGGGGCCCATGGTTTAGATGACCATTTTTAGGGTATTACATTTGCCCCTCTTTGAATTAATGTGCGAGCAGCGCGTTGGTTCAAAGAATGTATGATGTCTAGGAGATGTCAATTCTGAACTTGATTGATCATGAACTAGATGAAAGAAAGGTGTTTAGCTTGATTCGAAGCGACAAAGCTAAATGAGGTTTGATTAAAGTGATACCGATCTTGAACTTGATTGAACTGAGGAACGATAGAAAACAAAGATACCGAACTTGAACTTGATTGATCAAGAAGCGGATCTTACTGATCTAGAACTTAATTGAACTTAGATGCAGTGAGTGATGATGATAAAAAAAAAAATCGATCTTGAACTTGATTGATCAAGACATGATGAGCGAAGAATAAACCATCCAGCTTGATCAAGAAACGAATACTGAACACCTGCTTAGATTTAGAGTGATCAAAGAAACTCTTTAAACTTTTGATTGAGTTTAAACGAATAATCAACTTGATTTGAAGTGATGAAACCGATTAACGTTAAGAGATTAATTCAGGTGAAGACAAATATCAGCTTGATTTGAAGCGATGAAACTGATATGCCCCTAGCGATTGATTCGATTCAGATGATCAAGAGATCTCAACTTGATGTGAAGCGATGAAGCTGAGATGCCTCTTAGTAATAAGGATTGATTTTCTTTTAATTGAAAAGATTTTGCTTGACTTTTGATGAAAATTTGAAAAAATTCTCGACATTTTGAAGAATGTGAAGTCATAAGGTCACAAGTATGCCCCCTCGGGAGCGAAATCGAAAGATGGCAAGGGTACTTGATTTTAGGCAATTGTGCGATGAGTAGTCATTTGAGTGCAAATTGATTGTGAGGATTTTTCTAAAAATTTTGGCGTTGATTGATGAGAAATTGAGTGAAGAGTTGATTGTAATGATTAGCGTGGAATGAAATTGAATTAAGATTCAGTGTTTGAAATTGAGCGCAATTTGAAGAAGAAAAAAAATGAGCATTTGGTGAAAAAAGCGCTAAGTGGTCAAAATTTTGAAATTGACTAGCAAGACGATCTCGAATTTCGATTTCGATCTCGAAAATGGAATCAGAGCAGGCACATTAGCCAAGGGTACAATTTTCATGTCCATCGGAGCACGTTGAAAAATTAGGTTTTTGGCTATATATAGGACGAAAGTGTCATTTTCAATTCATTTTAACCCTCCAAGTTTCAAAATTCAAAAAGCCTTCTGCGAAGAAAAATGGTGCTCCCTACTCGTCAGCATCGATTCAAGCGCCAGAGACGTCACAAATGACCCCGAAACTACGAGCTAGCAGTAAGTGATCGATCATTAGCCTCTGTATGTTTCCAATTTCGAATTGTTTCATGCATTTTTTCACGTTTTTCACGTTTTTTGGGTCGGGTATCGCGGTTTATCGTGCGAGACAGGATCCTGTCTCGTACGAGAAACTAGCATTTTGTGTTTGCTCGTTTAAACCCATTAGAATTGTCGTAGGGGAGCTACCCTTGTGTCGTGCAACAGGTCTATTAAAAGACCACTTTGTTGTGCGAGGTAGACTAGATTTCTTGACGGTGGGCGCCAAAAATGTGTGTGTGAAAAAGTGAACCTGTAGCTGCAAGCACAACACTTCAATTAAGTCATTACATGCATGGTTAGTAATCAATAATCAATAAAAATAAACCATAGCAAAGCGACCCATTGCCTTCTAAATGATGCGAGTATAAGATTGCTCTCAGTTTGTTATAAGCGATACCAGTGATTATTGATTATTGATTGCATTTTTTGATCAATTATCCCATTTTAATTTATTAAATATCCTTGCATATTTAATTAAATTAATAAATTTACCATTTAATCATGTGAAAGGATTAATTTATTACAAAGAGTTGAATTGAAACAAAAATCAAAATAAAAGAATTGAATTGAGAGAGAAATCAAAGTTGAGATATTATTTCTTTTTCTAAATTTAGAACTTGAAATCAAAAAAGCAATTAATTGAATTATTAATTATTCTCTTAAATTGGAACTCAAAGCTTTTCAGAAAAGAAGTTCAGTTGCATTAAGAAGACTCTTTTCTTGATTAAATTGAAGAATTATCTATTTTTATCACAAATGCATGGAATTGATTTATTATTGTTTTCCAATGCAACTTGGACTTCTAATTTGAATGCATTTCAATTAAACTATAATTGGAATCTATCTCAAGGTTAACTCAACTTGATTTCTCAATTATTTTCAATTAATCCTAAATTGAGCTTTTTCATCATCTCTCTGTAATTCTCTATAAATTCAATCATCAGCTCTCATTCTAGTTCACCCCGGAGATTTTTGAGAATGCATCATTATTATACTAATTTTGCTCTGGAGTCATTGATTGATTATTATTGCTTTTTTTTAGATTATCTTGCATCCATTTTACATTCATATAAGCTTGGAGGGTTACACTTTTATCATCTTTTCTCAATACCTTTGTAAGAGGTTGAGCCTTGTCTGCTAGTTGAGAAATGAATCTTCTAATGGATTAGAGACATCCTTGTAGACTTCTCATTTGACTAATGTTCTTTGGAGGTGGCATTTCCATTATAGCTTGGACCTTCTCAGGATCAACCTCAATGCCCTTCTTTGCAATGATGTAGCCAAGTAGTTTACCAGATGTCACTCCGAATGCACACTTCTTTGGATTTAATCAGAGCTTGAACTTTTCCATTCTATCAAGGATAGGACCTAACTCTTGAATATGCGTTGATCTTTTCATAGTCTTCACTAAGGTGTCATCAACATAATCTTCCATATTCTTATGCATCATGTCATGAAAGATAGTTGTAACTGCAATTTGATAGGTCACTCCTGCGTTCTTTAACCCGAATGGCATAACATTCCAGCAAAAGGTTCCCCATGCACAGATGAAAGTTGTCTTTTCTTGATCTCCAGGAGTGATTTTGATTTGATTGTATCTGGAGAATCCGTCCATTAGTGAGTACATTTCATATCCCACGGTCATGTCGACTATCATATCAATATTTGGTAATGGAAAATCATCCTTCGGACATGCTTTGTTAAGATCTCTAAAATTTGTACAAACTTTGATAGATTTATCTACCTTCGACATAGGTACTATGTTGGAAATCCATTCAGCATAATCTATTGCTCTAATAAATCCAACTTTAAGTAGTTTCTCTAGTTCAGCTTTGACTAATAGTGTGACATGCGGGTGCATCTTACGGAGTTTTTGTTTAACTGGTTTTACTCTTGGTGTGATTGAGAGATGGTGCATAATGAGATCAGGATCCAAGCCTAGCATATCAGAGTACATCCATGCAAAATTTATTTTCTTCTCTAAGAATAGCTGAGTGAAATCCTTCAGATCCTCTGCCGATAGTGAATGAGCTACGTGAATAATATGTGGTGTCTCTTGATTCTCGATATTCACTGGCTGAGTTGGCTCGATCAATATGGAAGACCGCTCTTGAAAATGACTGGGCAGTATACCAAGTATCTCACCTTCTGGGGCCTCAGAGAGGTTTTCACCTTTAGGTACGTCCTTTATTCTCTCTTTTTTAGATTCTGACACCACCACTATATGGTTTTCGCCATCAAATCTTTTATTTTTATTTTTTTTGTTTTTGCGACTAAGATACTTGATATCCTCTTCAATCATATTTTCACTCCATTCACTGGTGGAAGAGTTAATAGGTTCAACTACATTGAGATAATAGGATAATGTATAGTCATTGGCAAAAGTAGGTATATCCATAGGTTGATTCTATAAAGTACAGCCAATCAATTCGGGATGTATTAAGGACAAATTTTGGATAGGTTCAAGAGCATTCACGGTATTGTTATCATAGCTACAGATCGAGAAGTCGAGTTCCAGAATGATACCTTGCATAAGTGTCTCGAGACCAGGAAGAGTCAGATCATGATTATTAAAGTTCACGTTAATATTTAATCAATCTAATCCAATAGACATACTTGTAACGTTGTTTACTAAGTCGGACTGGATGTCATGTCATGGTTTAACAGCAATAAGATTAGTAGGCAATTTTTCATTGTTTGTATCAGATGATTCAGAATCTAAGGATGAGTGGGTATCATCATGAACAGGACTGTGATCAGAGTCATCAGAATCATCAGAGTTATCAAATGAAGTTTCCAAGTCTCTTTCAGGTGATTTAGTAAGCATATGTATGGTATCAATACTAACATCTTTAATGCTACAAATTCCTTCATATTGTAGTTCATTTGTCATTTGTATCTGGCACACCTGTTGACATGATCTCATTGTTTCTGTGAATTTTTTTCGTCTACTCCATTCAGCTTCTTCTGGACTGATAACTGGTTCTTTTTCTACAGCTTCTAACTCTTCCTGTGTAGTGCTATAACTGATTTGTTATGTTTTAGGATAAGGATACATAGATGAGAAGCTTTCTAGTATTGTTCCTTCTTTCAATGCTTGTTCATAATTTTCTTGCCTCGTTTGTCTAATTTCTTGTATTTCCCTCTCTAGTTTTATGCGCATCAGCTCTTGAGTATCATCTATGACACCACTAGATTCTTCTGGAGTTTCTGTAGCGGATGTGTCTGAAAGATAGTCAGGACCCCATTCATACTCATCTGAAAAAGATATCGCCTTTAACATTACATTACGCAGACACTAAACAAACAAAAGAAGAGTGTAGAAAAGAGAAAGAAGAATCAATGGTCAAGAAAGAAGAAATAGTCAGTGTTCAAGCTTCGACGGTATCAGCTACAATAATACAAGAAGTCGAGGTTCCTGAGGATATGAGAGATGAATTTGTGAGAATCAGAGAATTGTTTGCACCATTAAAAGTTCCAGTCACATATACTGCCAGGCAACAAGTAGATGATTCGGAGACTGATTCAAATGAGTATGAATGGGGTCTTGACTATCTTTCAGACACATCTGCTATAGAAACTCTAGAAGAATCTAGTGGTATCATAGATGATACTCAAGAGCTGATGCGCATAAAACTAGAGAGGGAAATACAAGAAATTAGACAAATGAGGCAAGCAAATTATGAACAAGCATTGAAAGAAGGAACAATACCAGAAAGCTTCTCATCTATGTATCCTTATCCTAAAATAGAACAAATCAATTATAGCACTACACAGGAAGAGTTAGATGCTGTAGAACAAGAACCAGTTATCAGTCCAGAAGAAGCTGAATGGAGTAGACGAAAAAAAGTCATAGAAACAATGAGATCATGTCAACAGGTGTGTCAGATACAAATGACAAATGAACTACAATATGAAGGAATTTGTAGCATTAAAGATGTTAGTATTGATACCATACATATGCTTACTAAATCACCTGAAAGAGACTTGGAAACTTCATCTGATAACTCTGATCACAGTCCTATTCATGATGATACCCACTCATCCTTAGATTCTGAATCATCTAATACAAACAATGAAAAATTGCCTACTAGTCTTATTGCTATTAAACCACAACATGACGTCCAGTCCAACTTAGTAAATGACATTACAAGTATGTCTATTGGATTAGATCGATTAAATATTAATTAAATAATTGAGTAAGATGCAATATTGATTCATCTAGGAACTCAATATGTAGTGGTTAAGTATCCTCAAGTGGAGCTTCAGCAAGTTGATCAGCAATTACCTGTCCTTTTATGGCTTTGTGTTCTACATATTCAATGTCAAACTCTATAAGGATCATTACCCACTTTGCCAATCGTCCGGTGAGTGTTGCTTTATTAAGAAGATACTTGAGTGGATCAATTTTGGCCACCAACTTGACTGAATGTGCGAGCATATAGTGCCTCAATTTCTGTGATGCAAAGACTAATGCTAAGCATGCTTTTTCTATTATACTGTAGCTCATTTCATAAGACACCAATGTCCTACTGATGTAATAAATAGCTCTTTCCTTTTTGTTGTCATCCTGTTGTGCCAGAAGTGCCCCCAGTGATGAATCAGTTGCTGATATATATAATATTAATGGTTTACATTGAATAGGTGGCATTAAGATTGGTGGATTTGATAGGTACTCTTTTATCTGCTGAAGATGTTGTTCACACTGCTAATCCCAGTTGTATATTATTCCTTTTCTCAATACCTTTGTAAAAGGTTGAGCCTTGTCTGCTAGTTGAGAAATGAATCTTCTAATAGATTGGAGACGTCCTTGTAGACTTCTCATTTGACTGATGTTCTTTGGAGGCGGCATTTCCATTATAGCTTGGACCTTCTCAGGATCAACCTCAATGCCCTTCTTTGAAATGATGTAGCCAAGTAGTTTACCAAATGTGACTTCGAATGCACATTTCTTTGGATTTAATCGGAGCTTGAAATTTTCCATTCTGTCAAGGATAGGACCTAACTCTTGAATATGCGTTGATCTTTTCATAGTCTTCACTAAGGTGTCATCAACATAATCTTCCATATTCTTATGCATCATTTCATGAAAGATAGTGGTAACTGCTCTTTGATAGGTCGCTCCTGCATTCTTTAACCCAAATGGCATAACATTCCAGCAAAAGGTTCCCCATGCACAGGTGAAAGCTGTCTTTTCTTGATCTTCAGGAGCGATTTTGATTTGATTGTATCTGGAGAATCCGTCCATTAGTGAGTACATTTCATATCCTACGGTCATGTTGACTATCATATCAATATTTGGTAATGGAAAATCATCCTTCGGACATGCTTTGTTAAGATCTCTAAAATCTGTACAAACTCTGATAGATTTATCTACCTTCGACATAGGTACTATGTTGGAAATCCATTCAGCATAATCTATTGCTCTAATAAATCCAACTTTAAGTAGTTTCTCTAGTTCAGCTTTGACCAATAGTGCGACATTCGGGTGCATCTTACGGATTTTTTTTTTAACTGGTTTTACTCCTGGTGTGATTGAGAGATGGTGCATAATGAGATCAGGATCCAAGCCTGGCATATCAGAGTATGTCCATGCAAAATTTATTTTCTTCTATAAGAATAGCTGAGTGAAATCCTTCAGATCCTCTGCCGATAGTGATTGAGCTACGTGAATAATATGTGGTGTCTCTTGATTCCCAATATTCACTGGCTGAGTTGGCTCGATCAATATGGAAGACCGCTCTTGAAAATGACTGGGCAGTATACCAAGTATCTCACCTTCTGGGGCCTCAGAGAGGTTTTCACCTTTAGGTACGTCCTTTATTTTCTCTTTTTTAGATTCTGACATCGCCACTATATGGTTTTCGCCATCAAATCTTTTATTTTTATTTTTCTTGTTTTTGCGACTAAGATACTTGATATCCTCTTCAGTCATATTTTCACTCCATTCACTGGTGGAAGAGTTAATAGGTTCAACTACATTGAGATAATAGGATAATGTATAGTCATTGGCAAAAGTAGGTATATCCATAGGTTGATTCTATAAAGTACAGTCAATCAATTCAGGATGTATTAAGGACAAATTTTGGATAGGTTCAAGAGCGTTCACGGTATTGTTATCACAACTGCGGATCGAGAAGTCGAGCTCCAGAATGATACCTTGCGTAAGTGTCTCGAGACCAGGAAGAGTCAGACCATGATTATTAAAGTTCACGTTAATATTTAATCGATCTGATCCAATAGACATACTTGTAACGTCATTTACTAAGTCAAACTGGATGTCATGTCATGGTTTAACAACAATAAGACTAGTAGGCAATTTTTCATTGTTTGTATCAGATGATTCAGAATCTAAGGATGAGTGGGTATCATCATGAATAGGACTGTGATCAGAGTCATCAGAATCATCAGAGTTATCAGATGAAGTTTCCAAGTCTCTTTTAGGTGATTTAGTAAGCATATGTATGGTATCAATACTAACATCTTTAATGCTACAAATGTGTGTGTGAAAAAGTGAACCTGTAGCTGCAAGCACAACACTTCAATTAAGTCATTATATGCATGGTTAGTAATCAATAATCAATAAAAATAAACCATAGCAAAGCGACCCATTGCCTTCTAAATGATGTGAGTATAAGATTGCTCTCAGTTTGTTATAAGCAATACCAGTGACTAGACTACACCAAGACGAAGGATTTAATCTATATGATATTAAGCTATATGGATGCAAGGCAAATGAATAATTCAAGCAACAATGGATGCAAGCAATAATGAATGTAAAATGGATGCAAGATAATCTAAAATATAAAAAATAAACCATAGCAAACGACCCATTGCCTTCTAAATGATGCGAGTATAAGATTGCTCTCAGTTTGTTATAAGCAATACCAGTGACTAGACTACACCAAGATGAAGGATTTAATCTATATGATATTAAGCTATATGGATGCAAGATAAATGAATAATTCAAGCAAAAAAAATCACTTCAAGCAACAATGGATGCAAGATAATCTAAAAAACAACAATAATAATCAATCAATGACTCCAGAGCAAAATTAGTATAATAATTATGCATTCTCAAAAATCTCCGAGGTGAATTGGAATGAGAGCTGATGACTGAATTTATAGAGAATTGCAGAGAGATGATGAAAAAGCTCAATTTAAGATTAATTGAAAATAATTGAGAAATCAAGTTGAGTTAACCTTGAGATAGATTCCAATTATAGTTTAATTGAAATGCATTCAAATTAGAAGTCCAAGTTGCATTGGAAAACAATAATAAATCAATTCCATGCATTTGTGATAAAAATAGATAATTCTTCAATTTAATCAAGAAAAGAGTCTTCTTAATGCAACTGAACTTCTTTTCTGAAAAGCTTTGAGTTCCAATTTAAGAGAATAATTAATAATTCAATTAATTGCTTTTCTGATTTCAAGTTCTAAATTTAGAAAAACAAATAATATCTCAAGTTTGATTTCTCTCTCAATTCAATTCTTTTATTTTGATTTTTGTTTCAATTCAACTCTTTGTAATAAATTAATCCTTTCGCATGATTAAATGGCAAATTTATTAATTTAATTAAATATGCAAGGATATTTAATAAATTAAAATGAGATAATTGATCAAAAAATGATATTCTTGGAAATGATTCAATTAATTAAATAAATATTTAATTAATATTGGGTAATTGATTTTGCCATGTAATATTTGATAATTAAAGAATTAATTATGTGCTCAAGATTGATTTAATTGCCTTTTGATTAGGACCTTGGTGATGTTGTCGAGATTAGGGGCCCATGGTTTAGATGACCATTTTTAGGGTATTACATTAATAATTAATTGAATCATTTCCAAGAATATCATTTTTTGATCAATTATCCCATTTTAATTTATTAAATATCCTTGCATATTTAATTAAATTAATAAATTTGCCATTTAATCATGCAAAAGGATTAATTTATTACAAACAGTTGAATTGAAACAAAAATCAAAATAAAAGAATTGAATTGAGAGAGAAATCAAACTTGAGATATTATTTCTTTTTCTAAATTTAGAACTTGAAATCAGAAAAGCAATTAATTGAGTTATTAATTATTCTCTTAAATTGTAACTCAAAGCTTTTCAGAAAAGAAGTTCAGTTGCATTAAGAAGACTCTTTTCTTGATTAAATGGAAGAATTATCTAATTTTATCACAAATGCATGGAATTGATTTATTATTGTTTTCCAATGCAACTTGGACTTCTAATTTGAATGCATTTCAATTAAACTATAGTTGGAATCTATCTCAAGGTTAACTCAACTTGATTTCTCAATTATTTTCAATTAATCCTAAATTGAGCTTTTTCATCATCTCTCTATAATTCTCTATAAATTCAGTCATCAACTCTCATTCCAATAAACGTGATTTGATGAAAATCAAGTCAACGGCAATGCTCGTGAATATCTCTCCTCCGTACCTTCAGGTATATTAAACCTTGGTTTTCAAGGCTGGGAGACCTCTTAATTGAGTTTATACCTTGACGCACCGAATGGACCCCTGACTAAATCCAATTAAAATTAGAAGCTACCCGGTTCACCTCCGAAAGGGAGATAATCTTTGTGCAAGAGAGATGGTAACTCTCCCAAGATACTTGTCATTTTGTGCCACCATTAGCGTTTGGAGTCGGATAATACGACGTTGAGAATCCATTGCGTGAGACTCAGTGGTCGTATTCTGATTAGCTATTGGGTGTGTACCTGAGTCTACAAGCAAAGGTTTTCTTTCCTCACCAAATTCCTTAGGGTTTGCATGCTGTGATTGGAGTCACTATAAATACTACTTGTTTTCTATGTTTTCATCCCTGAAACAAAACTTGGAATACCAAAATTGGAGAAGACAAGAAACAAACTCAGTGAGTCAAAACTCTATCCGTGTCAGAAACTAGTCCATCCTAAGTCAAAACTCTATCTGTGTTAGAAACTAGTCCATCCTAAGTCAAAACTCTGTCCGTGTCAAAAACTAGTCCATCCTAAGTTGAAACTCTGTTTGTGTCAGAAACTAGTCCATCCTAAGTCGAAACTTTGTCCGTGTCAGAAACTAGTATATCCTGGTCAAAAATCAGTCCATCTCAGAATTTGTCATACTTAGTCGTCGATACTCAGTAGTCAGAAAACTTAGAATTTTTAGTCTCTGCCCTGTAAATAGTCGTACGAGTCTGCTAAATTATTGTTCTGCACTAGTCCTGTGTCATACGAATCTACTCAATTGTCATCCTTTAGCTGATTCTCTGCCGTACGAGTCTAAATCATTCATCATCCTGCACTGTATTATGTTTCGTACGAGGCAGAATCGATCTCAGTCATTTGTTGTCCTGCACATGCCCATCAGTTGTACAGTACAATGCAACAACTCGTACGAAACAGAACTTCTGTCGTCCTGTAACTGCTAAATTGTCGTCCGGTTTAGAAAACCTAGTCGTACGAGTCTCTGGTTTTGTCAGACAGAACAGTCAAACTTTCCAAAAACATAGTTTACCGTGAACATAATACTGGTTATCAAATTTTCCTGAGCATAAAACAGATCAAGATAGTGTACCTCTGCCATTTTTTGTTGCACGATTTGGTCGATCACCTTTCAGCTAGTTCAATCAAACTACCTATCAAACTCAAGTCACTTAGATAACGTCTTACATAGGATATATCATTCCTGAATCAGACTGAATCTTAGTTACTATTTTTGAATCAAATCAGGTGAACGTCTTAAATAGGATAGATCTTTCCTGAAACCAGACTCAATCTCAATTGTTTCTCTCAAACAATACTTAAACCGAACAAACTAGTACTGAAATTGATCTTGACCTCTGCATCAAAAACAACTCTAGGTCACACTAATCCATAAAAATGTCTATTCAAACCAGGAGTTCTCATAAGAAACAAGCCAAAGGCAAAGGATAAACCTTCACTTATCAAGATAATCCATTCTATGTGAAGGATCCCCTCACTGACATGCCATCGTCATCAGGCGGACCAATTTTTGATGAACCAAAATCTCCCACTATACATGAGACAGAATACAATGATGGAAATAAAAACAACCGTAATATTCCTGAAAATCATAATGATTCATCATCATCAAGTGATATTGACGAAGCTACTGAACCTCCAGAAAAAGCAATCCATGACTGTCAGAAAGACAAAGACTTTAGAAAAATGATGAAAACTATCATGACCCGAGAAAAGGAAGAATATTTCTTACAACTAGCAAATCAAAGTGCCAAACTTCCTATTGGATATGATGTTCAAACACTTGTTACTAAAAGGAAAGACTCACCTATAATCATGGTACATAAACAATTAATAGCTTTGCGGACAAAGCTCACAGAGCTGAAGAATAAGGACAAGTCCCCGAAACAATATTCTCTAGAAACAATATGTCCCTTTCCATATGACAAGAATTTACACATGCCTCCATTCCCTTCATGAGTGGAAATCCCAAAATTTGACAAATATGACGGTACCTTAGATCCTCAAGATCATGTGAGGGAATTTAGTGTTGATTGTATGGAATTCATGCACGATCAAACGTACCTCATGCGTCTCTTCCCAAGGAGTTTAGGGGGTCAAGCAATGGAATGGTTCTCAAGTCTACCCAAAGGAATAAAAACATTCAAAGAACTAATCCAACTGTTTTTACAACAATACTCATACAACATTCGACATCCTGTGACTATGATCGATCTTTGTAATACTCAACAGAAAATAGGGGAACCTTTTCTTACTTTTCTCCAACGCTGGAGAAGGATGTTCTCTAGGTACCCACGACCTATTCCAGACTCTGAGAAAATGGATATATTTGTCAATAACTTGGTCCCCGAATTGAAATATAGTGTACAAATGCAAGTACACCCATCATTTAACAAAATGGTAGATAATGCCATTCAAATGGAAGATGTGCTCATAAAGAAGGGGGATATCACACCTTGGAAAGAAACACAAACAGGATCTAGCTCTAAAGAGAAGAACAAGTATTGGAAATTTGCCAAAGACAACAACAAGAATGTTGTTAATGATGGAGTAGTAGACACTATCAAAACCAGCTCAAAATCCACAATATTCAACCTGGCTAGTGGTACACAAGCACTTAAAGCCACTGAGATTGCAACAGAGAATCCGCCAAAGAAAACAAAGGAATGGTTCAAAGACAAGCCTTGGCTTTCCAAACCTAAGCGTGATTTTACTCCTCTTGAAGAATCATATGAGTCTGCTTTCAAAACTTTGTTGGCAAACAACTTCATAACACTACCAGATAACTCCAGACCATATGATCCAGATGTCAAACCAAGATGGTGGAGAGAAAATGAATACTGTGACTTCCATCGGAATAAGGGTCATAACATAAACAATTGCATGAAGCTAAAACATGAGATTCAGGATCTCATAGATGCTGGTAAAGTTGTTGTTGGGAATCATCCAACCAATGCTGATCATAAAGCATTTAAAGACCCTTTGCCTACTTATGAACAAGGTGATTCCTCAAAGACCAAAGGAGGTGCCAAGGTAAATTATGCTTATGCCAGCCAGGACAACGTTATCAACATGATTGAACCTTCACACTCAGAATATTGCAATGTGATTATAGTTCAAGATAAACCAAATGAATCATGATATGCAAAAACTCTGACCAGATCTCAAAAGAAAGTTACCCTCCAAGGAGCTAGTTCTTCCAAACCGGCTCAGGAAACATCAAATCCAATAGCCTTGCCAAATAAACAAAAGGAATCAACCTTGGACAAATTTAAAAGATTAACCTCGTCATCATCCTCTGGATACAGCGTGGTTGAACAGTTGAAAAGGACAAATGCTCAAATTTTAGTTTTTGAAATGCTACAGCTGTCATCTGCTCACAAAGAAATCCTAGACAAAGCATTGCTCACTACAAACGTTCCAAAAGATTTAGACATTGATCGGTTTCAGTCTATGGTGGGTCATCTGACTTCACCTCACTATTTGACCTTCTCTGAGGAAGATGACAATTTATTAAATCATCCACATAACCAGCCATTGCATATTGAAGCCATGATCCACAAACATAGAGTTAAACGTGTTTTGATAGATGGAGGCGTGGGATTGAATATCTGTACTTATCATCTGTTTACACAACTAGGATTCTTTGAAAATGTCATTGATCCAGGCAAGAAAATAACAATTAAAGCCTATGATGAAGAAGAGAGGACCTCCAAAGGTTTGGTATCATTACCAATCAGAGTGGGACCGGTAGAGAGTGATGTCCTTTTCCAGGTTCTCGATATTCCATTGTCATACAATATATTGCTGGGCAGGCCATGGATTCATGAAATGAAGGCAGTACCATCAACATATCACCAATGCTTAAAGTTTTCTTATAATGGAGTTGAAGTCAATATTCCTGCTGATACAAATGTCATCTATAATGCATTGACAAAAGGTGCAGATACTTTTGTGCCTCATAATAGGGCAGCCTCTCCAAATGAAGATCCAAAAACATTGATGAAAGACTTAGAAAAGAGATTGAAGATTATAGATACCGGCATGGATGGCTACAAGATAGAACCGGTACTATCATTAGTTTCTCTCCCTCCATCACCAAAACAGTTGGGCAAGCCATCAGAGGCTATGAGAACACAAACTTCAGCTCTGAATATTATATATGATGGTCTCTTCATACAGTCTTCTACCTCCTTGGCGGATGAAATAGAAGAGGATGTTGTGCTTAACTGGCTCTTTAAGGAAGATAGTCCAAATGAGGAGGTACGACATTGTGAGATTTCCTCAAACCAATATGGTCGTGGTTACAAAATGATTCAGCGCATGGGGTACTAAGGTACTGGTCCTTTGGGCAAACAAAAAGAAGGTATTACTGAACCAATCTAGCTACTAACCAAATCCACAAATGATAAGGCTGGACTGGGATACAATCCTAAAAAGACATCAGAACAAGAACATGTTTCTAAATCTAAAGGCTTGAAAAAGATATCTCCTTTAACATTACATGAAGCAGACACTAAACAAACAAAAGAAGAGTGTAGAAAAGAGAAAGAGGAATCAACGGTCAAGAAAGAAGAAATAGTCAGTGTTCAAGCTTCGGCGTTATCAACTACAATAATACAAGAAGTCGAGGTTCCTGAGGATATGAGAGATGAATTTGTGAGAATCAGAGAATTCTTTGCACCATTAAAAGTTCCAGTCACATCTACTGCCAGGCAACAAGTAGATGATTCGGAGACTGATTCAAATGAGTATGAATGGGGTCCTGACTATCTTTCTGACACATCCGCTATAGAAACTCCAGAAGAATCTAGTGGTGTCATAGATGATACTCAAGAGCTGATGTGCATAAAACTAGAGAGGGAAATACAAGAAATTAGACAAACGAGGCAAGAAAATTATGAACAAGCATTGAAAGAAGGAACAATACTAGAAAGCTTCCCATCTATGTATCCTTATCCTAAAACAGAACAAATCAGTTATAGCACTACACAGGAAGAGTTAGAAGCTGCAGAACAAGAACCAGTTATCAGTCCAGAAGAAGCTGAATACAGTAGACGAAAAAAAGTCACAGAAACAATGAGATCATGTCAACAGGTGTGTCAGATACAAATGACAAATGAGCTACAATATGAAGGAATTTGTAGCATTAAAGATGTTAGTATTGATACCATACATATGCTTACTAAATCACCTGAAAGAGACTTGGAAACTTCATCCGATAACTCTGATGATTCTGATGACTCTGATCACAGTCCTGTTCATGATGATACCCACTCATCCTTAGATTCTGAATCATCTGATACAAACAATGAAAAATTGCCTACTAGTCTTATTGTTGTTAAACCATGACATGACGTCTAGTCCGACTTAGTAAACGACGTTACAAGTATGTCTATTGGATTAGATCAATTAAATATTAACGTGAACTTTAATAGTCATGATCTGACTCTTCCTAGTCTCGAGACACTTACGCAAGGTATCATTCTGGAACTCGACTTCTCGATCCGCAGTTGTGATAACAATACCATGAACACTCTTGAACCTATCCAAAATTTGTCCTTAATACATCTCAAATTGATTGACTGTACTTTACAGAGTCAACCTATGGATATACCTACTTTTGCCAATGACTATACATTATCCTATTATCTCAATGCAATTGAACCTATTAACTCTTCCACCAGTGAATGTAGTGAAAATATGACTTAAGAGGATATCAAGTATCTTAGTCGCAAAAACAAGAAAAATAAAAATAAAAGATCTGATGGCGAAAACCATATAGTGGCGGTGTCAGAATCTAAAAAAGAGAAAATAAAGCACATACCTAAAGGTGAAAAACTCTCTGAGGCGCCAAAAGGTGAGATACTTGGTATACTTCCCAGTCATTTTCAAGAGCGGTCTTCCATATTGATCGAGCCAACTCAGCCAGTGAATATCAGGAATCAAGAGACACCATAAATTATTCACGTAGCTCAATCACTATCGGCAGAGGAATTGAAGGATTTCACTCAGCTATTCTTGGAGAAGAAAATAAATTTTGCATGGACGTACTCTAATATGCCAGCTTTGGATCTTGATCTCATTATGCAGCATCTCTCAATCACACCAGGAGTAAAACCAGTTAAACAAAAACTCCATAAGATGCACCCGCATGTCGCACTATTGGTCAAAGCTGAACTAGAGAAACTACTTAAAGCTGGATTTATTAGAGCAATAGATTATGCTGAATGGATTTCCAACATAGTACCTGTGTCGAAGGTAGATAAATATATCAGAGTTTGTACAGATTTTAGAGATCTTAACAAAGCATGTCCGAAGGATGATTTTCCATTACCAAATATTGATATGATAGTCGACATGACCGCGGTATATGAAATGTACTCACTAATGGACAGATTCTCCAGATACAATCAAATCAAAATCACTCCTGGAGATCAAGAAAAGACAGCTTTCACCTGTGCATGGGGAACCTTTTGCTGGAATGTTATTCCATTTGGGTTAAAGAATGCAGGAGTGACCTATCAAAGAGTAGTTACAACTATCTTTCATGATATGATGCATAAGAATATGGAAGATTATGTTGATGACACCTTAGTGAAGACTATAAAAAGATCAACGCATATTCAAGAGTTAGGTCCTATCCTTAACAGAATGGAAAAGTTCAAGCTCCGATTAAATCCAAAGAAGTGTGCATTCGGAGTGACATCTGGTAAACTACTTGGCTACATCATTTCAAAGAAGGGCATTGAGGTTGATGCTGAGAAGGTCCAAGCTATAATGGAAATGCCGCCTCCAAAGAACATCAGTCAAATGAGAAGTATACAAGGACGTCTCCAATCCATTAGAAGATTCATTTCTCAACTAGCAGACAAGGCTCAACCTTTTACAAAAGTATTGAGAAAAGGAATAATATACAACTGGGATCAGGACTGTGAACAACATCTTCAGCAGATAAAAGAGTACCTATCAAATCCACCGATCTTAATTCCACCTATTCAAGGTAAACCATTAATCTTATATATATCAGCAACTAATTCATCACTGGGGACACTTCTGGCACAACAAGATGACAACAAAAAGGAAAGAGCTATTTATTACATCAGCAGGACATTGGTGTCTTATGAAATGAGCTATAGTATAATAGAAAAAGCATGCTTGGCATTAGTCTTTGCATCATAGAAACTGAGGCACTATATGCTCGCACATTCAGTCAAGTTGGTGGCCAAAATTGATCCACTCATGTATCTTCTTAATAAAGCAACACTCACCGGACGATTGGCAAAGTGGGTAATGATCCTTACAGAGTTTGACATTGAATATGTGGAACGCAAAGCCATAAAAGGACAAGTAATTGCTGATCAACTTGTTGAAGCTCCACTTGAGGATACTCAACCACTACATATTGAGTTCCCCGATGAATCAATAATGCATCTTACTCAACAACCTTGGAAGATGTTCTTTGATGGGTCCTTTACTCAAAATGGTTCAGGTGCTGGCATATTATTCATTACTCCTCAGAAGTACTCCATCCCAAAATCTTATAAGATTTTATTCCCCTGCACAAACAATATTGCAGAATATGAAGCTTTGGTGAATGGAATAAAACTAGCCATTGAATGGAAGATTGTTGAATTACATATTTATGGGGATTTTCAGTTGGTCATCAATCAAATCAACGATACATATCAGACTCGGGATGAGAAATTGATGCCTTACAAGAGGATGGTAGATGATTTCAAGAAGTATTTTGCTTTTGTATCAATCCAACAAATTCCTACATTAGCGAATAGAGAAACAAATGCTATGGCTACCTTGGCATCTATACCTGAGCCACAAGAGTTCAATTCTTGCTTTGAATTTCTGGTAGAAGACTTACATTACCCCTCTTATGATTCCCCTGAAACCCAAATAGTTTGTTCTATTATTGGACACGACTCATCTAGATACAGCCACATCTATTCCTATCTATGTGATCAAGTTATCCTTGAAAACCTTACTCATAACGAGAAAAGAAACCTAACTCGAAATGCTTCGCGGTATGTTATCATAGCTAACGATTTATTTAGATGAGGTTTAGACGGTACTTTGCTTAGATGTCTAGAAACTGAAGAGTCTAAACGTGCATTATCGGAAGTCCATGAAGGTATTTGTGGATCTCATTCAAATGGTTTTACTTTAGCTCGAAAACTATAACGGGTTGGCTACTACTGGCCAGATATGGAAAAAGACACCATAAAATTTGCTAAGACTTGTGAGAAATGTTAGCTTCATGGAAATCTCATACACGCCCCAGCGAAGGATCTCATACCATTCATTACACACTGGCCTTTTCAGCAATGTGCCTTTGATCTCATTGGTCAGATATATCCTGCATCATCCAACGGACATAAATTCATCATAACAGCCACTGAGTATTTCACCAAGTGGGTAGAGGTGGTTCCGCTCATCAAAGCAACTGGTAAACACGTCGCCTTATTCATCCTAAACTATATAATTTGCAGGTATGGGATACCTTCGTCCATCATGACTGATAATGGAGGACAGTTCAAGAATAAAGACCTGGATGAACTTTGTGAGAAATTCAAAATAAAGCAACACTGGTCATCAGTATATTACCCTCAAGGTAATGGACAAGCCGAGGCATCTAACAAAAACCTACTGACTATCTTGCACAAAACAGTGAACAAATCCGGGAAGGATTGACATCTGCAGCTCAATCCTGCACTATGGGCTTACAGAAAAAGTATCAGAACACCTACTGGGGCTACACCTTTCTCTTTGGTGTATGGGTCCGAAGCAGTATTACCTATTGAAGTAGAAATACCATCTCTAAGAGTTTCATTGCAAGGTCTTTTTACTGATGAAGATCATAGAATATCTAGATTGCAAGAACTCGAATTGCTGGATGAACGTCGACAAGTGGCATTTGATCATCTCAGAGTGTACCAAAAGAGAATGTCCAAAGGATATAACAAGAAGGTTAGACAAAGAGGATTTTAGGTTGGAGACCTAGTACTAAGAGAAAATCCAAAAAATCAACAATTTCGAGACAACAAAGAGAAGTTTGAACCCAACTGGTTGGGTCCCTATATCGTTACTGCAGTCTTCGGCTCTGGTGCCTATCAACTCTCAACATTGGAAGGAGAATAGCTCCGAGAACCGATTAACACCATCCACCTAAAAAGATTCTTTACTTAGCATTCTCTGCTCCAGCAAACTGTACAGCTGAAAAAGTCCTGAAAAAAATCCTAAAAATTGGAAAAGTCTTGAAAAAAAAAAAAATTTAAAAAAATGGAAAAATCATAAAATACAAAAAAAAAATGTAAAAGAGAAAATGCCCTGGTAAACAGGCACCTTGGTAGAAAACTTGGTAAACAGGTGCCTCTTGTACTCAAGCGCTCCATCTATCAACGCAACGTTGGCATTTCCCGCTTTCATGCATCTTTGCTTTCGCTTGTACATATTTTCCAGTCACTTTCGTGACACCCTGGTTCGTTGGAACCCACATGACTTGAAACTGATCAATGCCCTAGTCTTAGGAAAATCGACAGAGCACATTACATATCCTAAGCAGTGTCAACCAAGTCATTATTCCATCAGTGAAACCTGGTCGTCCACTCCGAGTCAGTCATCTGTCTCCTGACTACTACAGAGTTTTTATCACTGAGTTAACAAGCAAAACAACATAACGGAAAAGAATCACTAAACAGTTTGAGATATGAATGAAAATTTTCTTCGTATGCTGTCTTTTATATTGATTTTGATTAATGTCCCTTTGAGTAACTCGAGGAAGTCTATTGTGACTAAGAGAAGCAAGGATTGGAGGCATAATATTTTCTTTGTTTTTTGCTTGTAGGAATGATCCCGATGATCTGGAAACATATTAATTAGTTGGGTGTCTGTGATAAGAGCCTTCACATTAAGGTGAAATCGCCTCACATACCTCGACTCCGCTTATTTATATGCTACAAGGAGGTCCATATCATTTCTTTGTCTATTTTGAGGGAATTTCTTTATGATGCAATTCGGGTTCCTGCAAAATCTGTCCAAGGATATGAACAAAAAAAGGGTCATTGTGGACAAGATAGTTAATATTGCACATTGAAAAAGAAAGGAACTCTAACCTGCTTATTGTGTTCGTTATGCTCAATGATGAATCTTAAGCATTTTAAATCCAGTGACTAGGTTTAGGTTGCATTTCGCATATAATTTTGCATTTCATTTTGCATTTTGTGACTTTAGAGTGATTTTGGTGTAATAATAATGATCTCTTCATTTGTTGAATTAGAGCTGGAAGCTTCACCATTTCTTCGCTAAGTGGTCTCTTCTTCATCATTTTCTTCGATCGAGTATTTGTGTTTTGAGATGTTAGTTGCATACATAAACATCTTATATAGATTCATTCATTTCATTATTACTCATTTTCATTCATTTATTTGCATATGAAAAGAAACAAAAACATAGACATCCATAATCATTTGCAATACATACATTCATGCTAAAACAAAAATGCATACATATAGAATAAAGCATATAGAAACATCTCATAACCAATTGACACAAGTACAATGAAGTCAAATCGGATCTCGTATATATATATATATATATATATATATATATATATATATATATATATATATATATATATATATATATATATATATATATATATATATATATATATATATATATATATCATCTCAAGTCTAAGAGTACAAAATGATGTCCAATGACATGTACAAACTCCCATCGGAGCAAGAATCGTATAGGCTACAAAAATATGGGTGTGTATACAAAAAAATATCCTAGCTACAAAAAGAATCATCTAGCTGGCACCCTCTCCCTCATCGCCTGGTGGAGGAGGAGGAGCCTGATGCCCGGGATCCTGTCGAGGTGCTCGTGCTCCCTTTGATCTGGCCATATACTACGAATAAGGTTGCACCTGTTGTGCAATAGGAACTACAACACTATACGTTGCTACGTAATAAGATGCCCTACTACTCTGGAGAAGGACCTCCTATCATAGAGACTCTATCTCTGCTCTGGACTTTGCTCTCAAAGCCGCAATTTGGCGATCACGCTCAGTCCTCAACTCGGCCAGCTGTCAGTCTCGCTCCGCCAGCTAAGTCTGCGCCACTATCAACTGTGACTGCAGCTCTGCAAGGCGTGCTCTCATCGACCGACCCGTGTCAGCCTCCTGCTCTCTCGCAGGCTCTCCGCCGCCATCTCCACCACCATCTCCACCTGTGGCTCCACCCTGCTCCTCTCACCGCTGACGGACCTGCCTCGGAGCTACTCGCTCCTCCTCTCCCCCACCCACCCTCACGCCTACTCTCCCAAGGGATCCACCCTCACCCCTCTGCTGTCCAATGTCGGCTCGCACTCCACTACTGCTGGCACCAGGATCACCACCAGTCCGTCGTGGAGCATCTGGTCTCTGGCCCTGTCCCTACCTCTGGCCCTGTCTCTGGCCCTGTCCCTGTGCCAGTGCAGGGACATCCTCCTCAACACCCTCAATGTGAGGAGCCTGCTCACCCGGATCTGTCAAACATGGGAAAGGATGCTACTGAAACTAATCTCTATACTGGGGCAATACCCCCGCATCTGCTATATCATCCAAGTAATCCCACCTCAGGTGGTGTAAACCTGTCAGCTCCTGCATAGCCAAGGCATAAGATAGCCTAGGTGCCCAACCCTGCCTCTCCTCGTCAGCATACCTAGCATATGTTGTAAACTCCTGTGAGATCCCCTGAGGCCGACCATACTGCCTCATTACTCGTGAAACGATGAATCGCTCCACAACAGTCTGCGATCTCCCAAATATAATAAATCAATTCCATGCATTTGTGATAAACCGCGATACCCGACCCAAAAAATCAATCAAGTAATTTGTAGCATATTACACCCAATCCAAAGAGTCATCAGAATCATCAGAGTTATCAGACGAAGTTTCCAAGTCTCTTTCAGGTGATTTAGTAAGCATATGTATGGTATCAATACTAACATCTTTAATGCTACAAATTCCTTCATATTGTAGTTCATTTATCATTTGTATCTGACACACCTGTTGACATGATCTCATTGTTTCTGGTGCAGCTATAGGTGGGTAAAGAATTAATTATGTGCTTAAGGCAACTTGTTTACCAGTTGCTTTGATGAGCGAAACCGCCTCTACCCACTTGGTGAAATACTTAGTGGCCGTTATGATGAATTTATGTCCGTTGGATGATGCAGGATATATCTGACCAATGAGATCAAAGGCCCATTGCTGAAAAGGCCAGTGTGTAATGAATGGTATGAGATCCCTTGTCGGGGCGTGTATGAGATTTCCATGAAGCTGACATTTCTCACAAGTCTTAGCAAATTTTATGGCATCTTTTTCCATATCTGGCCAGTAGTAGCCAGCCCGTAATAGTTTTCAAGCTAAAGTAAAACCATTTGAATGAGATCCACAAATACCTTCATGGACTTCTAATAATGCACGTTTAGACTCTTCAGTTTCTAGACATCTAAGAAAAGTACCGTCCAAACCTCGTCTAAATAAATTGTTAGCTATGATAACATACCGCGAAGCATTTCGAGTTAGGTTTCTTTTCTTGTTATGAGTAAGGTTTTCAGGGATAACTTGATCACATAGATAGGAATAGATGTGGCTGTATCTAGATGAGTCATGTCCAATAATAGAACAGACTATTTGGGTTTCAGGGGAATCATAAGCAGGGCAACATAACTCTTCCACTAGGAATTCAAAGCGAGAATTGAACTCTTGTAGCTTAGGTATAGATGCCAAGGTAGCCATAGCATCTGCTGCTCTATTCGCTGATCTAGGAATTTGTTGGAATGATACAAAAGCAAAATACTTCTTGAAATCATCTACCATCTTCTTATAAGGAATCAATTTCTCATCTCGAGTCTGATATGTATCGTTGATTTGATTGATGACCAACTGAGAATCTCCATAAATATGTAATTCAACAATCTTCCATTCAATGGCTAGTTTTATTTCGTTCACCAAAGCTTCATATTCTGCAATATTGTTTGTGTAGGGGAATAAAATCTTATAAGATTTTGGGATGGAGTACTTCTGAGGAGTAATGAATAATATGCCAGCACCTAAACCATTTTGAGTAAACGACCCATCAGAGAACATCTTCCAGGGTTGTTGAGTAAGATGCATTATTGATTCATCTGGGAACTCAATATGTAGTGGTTGAGTATCCTCAAGTGGAGCTTTAGCAAGTTGATCAACAATTACCTATCCTTTTATGGCTTTGCGTTCCACATATTCAATGTCAAACTCTGTAAGGATCATTACCCACTTTGCCAATCGTCCGGTGAGTGTTGCTTTATTAAGAAGATACTTGAGTGGATCAATTTTGGCCACCAACTTGACTAAATGTGCGAGCATATAGTGCCTCAATTTCTGTGATGCAAAGACTAATGCCAAGCATGCTTTTTCTATTATACTGTATCTCATTTCATAAGACACCAATGTCCTGTTGATGTAATAAATACCTCTTTCCTTTTTGTTGTCATCCTGTTGTGCCAGAAGTGCCCCTAGTGATGAATCAATTGCTGATATATATAAGATTAATGGTTTACCTTGAATAGGTGGCATTAAGATTGGTGGATTTGACAGGTACTCTTTTATCTGTTGAAGATGTTGTTCACACTGCTGATCCCAGTTGTATATTATTCCTTTTCTCAATACCTTTGTAAAAGGTTGAGCCTTGTCTGCTAGTTGAGAAATGAATCTTCTAATGGATTGGAGACGTCCTTGTAGACTTCTCATTTGATTGATGTTCTTTAGAGGCGGCATTTCCATTATAGCTTGGACCTTCTCAGGATCAACCTCAATGCCCTTCTTTGAAATGATGTAGCCAAGTAGTTTACCAGATGTCACTCCGAATGCACACTTCTTTGGATTTAATCAGAGCTTGAACTTTTCCATTCTATCAAGGATAGGACCTAACTCTTGAATATGCATATAATGACTTAATTGAAGTGTTGTGCTTGTAGCTACTGGATCAAGAAATGTGTGTGTGAAAAAGTGAACCTGTAGCTGCAAGCACAACACTTCAATTAAGTCATTATATGCATGGTTAGTAATCAATAATCAATAAAAATAAACCATAGCAAAGCGACCCATTGCCTTCTAAATGATGCGAGTATAAGATTGCTCTCAGTTTGTTATAAGCAATACCAGTGACTAGACTACACCAAGATGAAGGATTTAATCTATATGATATTAAGCTATATGGATGCAAGATAAATGAATAATTCAAGCAAAAAAAATCACTTCAAGCAACAATGGATGCAAGCAATAATGAATGTAAAATGGATGCAAGATAATCTAAAAAAAAGCAATAATAATGAATCAATGACTCTAGAGCAAAATTAGTATAATAATGATGCATTCTCAAAAATCTCCGAGGTGAATTGGAATGAGAGCTGATGACTGAATTTATAGAGAATTACAGAGAGATAATGAAAAAGCTCAATTTAGGATTAATTGAAAATAATTGAGAAATCAAGTTGAGTTAACCTTGAGATAGATTCCAATTATAGTTTAATTGAAATGCATTCAAATTAGAAGTCCAAGTTGCATTGGAAAACAATAATAAATCAATTCCATGCATTTGTGATAAAAATAGACAATTCTTCAATTTAATCAAGAAAAGAGTCTTCTTAATGCAACTGAACTTCTTTTTTGAAAAGCTTTGGGTTCCAATTTAAGAGAATAATTAATAATTCAATTAATTGCTTTTCTGATTTCAAGTTCTAAATTTAGAAAAGCAAATAATATCTCAAGTTTGATTTCTCTTTCAATTCAATTCTTTTATTTTGATTTTTGTTTCAATTCAACTCTTTGTAATAAATTAATCCTTTCGCATGATTAAATGACAAATTTATTATTTTAATTAAATATGCAAGGATATTTAATAAATTAAAATGGGATAATTGATCAAAAAATGATATTCTTGGAAATGATTCAATTAATTAAATAAATATTTAATTAATATTGGGTAATTGATTTTGCCATGTAATATTTGATAATTAAAGAATTAATTATGTGCTCAAGATTGATTTAATTGCGTTTTGATTAGGACCTTGGTGATGTTGTCGAGATTAGGGGCCCATGGTTTAGATGACCATTTTTAGGGTATTACATTAGTGTCATCATCCTCTTTCTCCAAAATGTCCTTATGAATAAGAGGATCTTTTGAAGAGAGACAATGTGATATAAGAGAGGCTAAGCCACTATCACTTATATTAAATATATTCATCATGAAACTAAATAATTAAAAACATAATGAAACCAATTTGCTTTTCTAAATGATAACTGTAGACACCTAAAATTGTCCTAGCCTAATTAAATAAATATTTTATTTATTTAATTATTTCATCTTAATTCGTCTATTAATTAAATAGATTTTATTTATTTTATTTAATTCATTTATCCTCTTCTAGCCTCTCCTCATTTAAATAAATATTTTTATTTATTTAAATTATCCTTTCCCTAAATAAAATAAATATTTTATTTATTTAACTGGTCCCACTTCTTCTATTAATTAAATAGATTTTTATTTAATTAATTAATGCATTAGCTTTTTCCCTCCATGACACTTGTCATTCATCTCTTAATTTTCCTTTAGCCACCTCTATAATATTTTATCATTTTCTATACCTACCCTCTAATCATAACCGACCATTTATCCTTTCACCTCTTAATCCTATCCCTCCATTTTTAATGTGTTCTCTATATAAGATGATTTCTTCATCCTTTCATATCCCTAACAAGTGAATTAATCTTCATGTGATCAATAACTTAAGCATCTACATAACCACAATCCGTTCTTTGTTGAGCTCTTGTGCATAATACAAAATCTAAGAGCAGCCATATCAAACATGATCAATGGAGTTAGGAAACAATGAAGATCAAACCCTACTAAGCACGTGAATGGTATAATCTTTCATGTTTTTGATATTTTGCATGTTTTAGTTTCTTCAATAGTGTATGGTGGATTCTTAATTGTAGAACTAGGGTTTTTATGTGGTTGAATCTTATTTAGTTTTACAATAGTTTGTCATTCTATTTTCACCATATACAATAACATATGCTAAATCCATTATATAAGCAATAACAATGTGCAATAATGTGATTACTTAAACAATGCAAGTACATAAGTCATAGATTTGAGAGATGAATGCACCTAGATCTGAAAATTTCAAGCAAAAGTTAGTTTTGAAACTAAAAATTAGAAAATATCTGAATGTAAGACATCTCGAGTTCACCAAAATGAAATGATGGGAAATGGGATCCTAATTGAGTGATATAACTAAGATCTTGAATCAGTATCAATTTCATTAGGGGAAATAGCCACTAAGATCCAACTGCAGTCCCAAAAGAGAGCTGGATGGTTTGTACGATTATTTCCTCTTTTGATTTTGAATTGGTTTGATGTGAATGTGCAATGACTAGGTAAAGTGATGTAAAATTGACAATATTCAACATATATATATATATATAGCTAAAAGTCAACTCAAAAGTACAAATCTAGAAATGTGATGTGGAGAAGAACCTATCACTAAAATCTAAGCCTAAAAATGTCATACAAGTGTGCTAGGTTCTCTAATCCTAGAGGTGCTTCCCTTAGCTAAAACTTCAGATTTCAGAGCAAGATGCTTTGTAGAGTACTTCCTTTGAGATTTTGCCAAAAAGGGTCAAACACATGTGCAAATCAGCATAGTCCAAGGGGTTTCACCTATTCAAAATATGGAAATGTGTCTTAGTTTTCTCTCTATAAATATACAACTTTGCCTAATAGATCTGTAACTTAAACAAAAAGAAGGAAAATGTTGTGTTGTATAAGAGTTTTTGTAAGTCAAACCTTGGGTGGGAATTAATCTCAACTACAACAATGATTGATTAGAAGAGATCTTACCCCTAGTAGGGCAGAGGCTAAATCTAAAATGAAATGTTGAATTGACAAGATTATACCTTAGGATTGATAGTGGTGGTGATGTAACACTCTTTAGATAAGTCCTCCACGTGTTGATTCAATAGCATGAATAAATCATAACATAATCACTTATGAAATTGAACTTGAAGATATATTATTATAGCTTGATGCATTGTGTACTCAAACTCACTCTTCAATGAAAGAAATTAGTACTTGAAATAGAATTTCCATATTATGAAAAGGTGATGAAATGAATCAGAGATGATGCCTTTATATAGGGTTCTAAAGGTATTTTCACTTTTAGGTCGACTTCCAATAGTCGTATCAAAATATCGAGATCAAATCACAAATAAAGGAGCAAACACACCAACATATTCAAATTTGGGCTCCTTTTGGAGGGACTAAGGCGCTATGCACCATAGTCCAACCAAAAAGGGACAAAATAGAGGTGGTTAGAGTGTGCACAGGCCCAAGTGATTGGATCAAGTCACCTCATAAGCATACGATGACAATTTGGATGAAATAAGGCCAAAATAGACTCAAAATGAACTAGAAGAAGGTACATTAAAGAATGTTCCCAAAAATAAGTGCCAAATTGTAAAGGGGTTATAATTTATGATACTATGCTTAGTAAAAACCTCATATTTAACATGCATAAAATAAATCCACGTACATCTTGAGACAAAATTAATGAATGTAACAAAATATTGTCTAAAAGAGTCAACATTTATTGGTCCAAACACATTTGAATGGGTGATCTCTAATAATCTCTTAGCTTTATTATTTCAAATAGGAAAGATGATATATTTTGGTTTTCAAACACACGATTCACACATAAATTATTTTTACCAATAGAATAGTCAAAAAAATTGTCACCCAACTTTTAATAATAATGTTTCTAAGACCCTTTTCACTTATGTGCCCCAATATATGGTGCCACAACATACATGTATTTTTAGTACTAGTCACTTGGTCGAATTACAAAAAGTGAAGACACTGAGCCTAAACAAAGTCCTAACCTAAGATTCTTTAGCAACAATTGAATTCCCTCTTACCAACAATTCACTTAGTGTTCTTATCACCAAGTAAAACTTCTCCATCATAAGCTAAATATGTAGAAAATCACCCCTTATGATGAGTCATATGGTAGGAGAAACATGAATCAATAAGTCAAACATCATTACTAATATTGTTAACTAAAATAAATAAAACATCATTATCATCATCATTTGAGGACTTTTTGTGGAGCAATCTACATTCTTTTTCTTATTCTTGCATTTCTTCTTTATTTTCATTTGTTTCCTAGAGTTCCAACACTTTTCTTTACTATTCCTAGGGGTTTCAGAATAGACTTTTGACCTATCCTTATTTTCCCCTTTAGGCCCTCCTTTCTCTTTGGAACTTCTTCGCACATGCAAGGCATCTTGGGAGTTAGCATTCATGGAATTTATTCTACTTTCTTATTAAAGAAGAGTAGTGATGAGGTTATCCGTCGTTGGCTTTGCACCAGTATCACTAGTAACAATAATTATATTTTCATAAGGTCCATGTAAACAACAAAGTAATAAGATGCATTTATCTTCCTCTTCTAGCTTTCATATATGAATGGATGCTAACTTAAAACTAGATTAAAAAACATTCAAATAATCTCTAACAAAATCATCATCCTTTATTTTTAATGAATATATTTGTCTTTTGAGATACAACTTGCTAGTAATACTTTTGGTTTGGTAAATATCACCTATCCTCTTGCACAACTTGTATGTGGCGGGTTCTTCAGAAATATTCAAGAGGAAAAAATGTGCAAGACATATAATCATATGGTTTCTCATGCCTTCTAGTCAAGCTTTAATCACTAATATATTTCTTCTATAATATCATCATTAAACAATCATATGGCTCTTTATCTGACATTTCATATGATTTTTGTTTATTAAAAACTACCAACCATTGATCTCTTTCTTCTAGAATATCTTTCATCTTCAACTTTCACATCTCTTACTTGGATCCATTAAACTTCTAAATATCTAGATTGGAAATAGAAGTCATGGTATACAATCTTCTTCATGAATTTGTAAAACCTATAATGAAAAAGCTCCCATTGTAGCAAAAAAACCTTCAAGGCTTAAGAGAAAAGTATCCCCCTTTCAATGAAATTGGTAGCTCTAATACCAAATGTTTGAAATAACTAGGTGAAAATACTGCTGTGAACTTTCAAAAGTGATGTAAATCTGAAATTTGTTTTCTTATCAAATATTACCAATATGATATTAGAGTCATTAAATAAATCAATAGCAGAAAGTAGAACAACACACACAAGTGATATATAATTTACATGGAGAAACCCTTTTGGGGAAAAACTCTACACCCAAAGAGATCCAAAGCTTGTATTGAACTTCAAATGAGTTTACAACAATACAACTTCTCTCTTGGAATTTTGACAACACTTTGTTACTTCAACAACCTATAAAATAACTTAATTTTTACTAAAATATCTCTAATTTATAGAGGAAATTGGATAAGAATACCACTATGGTATCTCAAAACAAGGGTCAAATCCACTAGTGAAAACCATACACACCACATCATGAACAACCTATAAATTTAACAAAAAATAATAAATGATCACATGCGCTTCACATGGGCTCTTAGCCACAACCAATTAGAATTGGTCAATTGTCAATGTTCCATTACTCATTGATGACTTTGATGGAGAACATGCACAACATGCAAACCTTGGTTCCCCACTTAAGATAACATGCCAAATACATGTAATAGCATGCACAAAAATGAAAGTCCAAGTGGTCCCCAACACCAAAGTGGATTGCTAGAAAGAATATTCTGCCAATATGCCTTGTAATAATCATTGATGACTGGATCCACGTATATGAATACATTACAATTTGTGATAAGTAAATAGATATTATTTTTTTCATCCTTCATTATTCTATTCATCCAAGTACACATTCCAAAGATCATGTGGAGACATATGAAAATGACTTCAGTTTTGCAAGTTTAATGTCACCTTATCATAACATGACCTCGTGATGCTAACTTGTATCATGGAGAGTTTTTTGTAAGATGATTGAAGTTTGAAAATTCCTTTTTTCTCATCATACTAGGTTTTTCCTATTTCATAATATTTGAAGACACAATAGACTTGTATACATAATATGATTATGTGTTGTATGTACTAATACTAATATAATTCCTAAAATCTACTACTTATTAATGTTTTTTAATAAGGACCAATATAGTTTGATAATATTGTTCAAGTTTCAAAGCTTTGATACCATGTTGAATTTTGCAACACAAGTACCTGCAAAATCAAACAACAAACAAAAACACCTTCCACAAATGAGAGTTGCACAAATCAATGCTATATTACTCAAAAGCAAAGAATACAAAATAAATTACAATTGTACAATGAGGTGCTTATATAGAAAGCACAAAGATGCCCTAAGCTAAATTTAGGAGATCTAAAGTGCAAGTATAAGGAGCTAAAAAAATCTCAACTCAAGCTAAACTAGATGCACAAAAGCTAAACTAGAAGCAAGCACTCCTAAGTGAACTTGAGAAAAAAAGCAAAAAGTATAACTAGTTGTAAAAAAATAACTAATAGCTAGATGCTCTAACACCCCCCTTTAAGTGAAACTTAGGGTGAGTAAAAAAGTCTAAATGCATGAATGTATAGATGGGTCTTGACAACAAAAGGCCTAATTAGGTACCCATGCACAAATTAATGAAGTCTCTCTAAGCATAGAAAAGGGAAAAAACCATGTGGGAAAAAAATCCCTCTCCAAAAGTGAGAGATACAATGCATGAAAAGAACATGAACTGCTAAAAAGGAAGGAAGGCCTCTGATAGATCCCCCAAGGACAACTTTCTTCACAAAAGTACAATCAATATTCCCCCAATAAGAGATTAAAGAATCTATGGAGTTTTCCCTCATAAGAGATAAGCTCCAATGTCAAAGATGAAGGCTCGAGGATGAATGTTGAAGATCCAAGAGTGACAAACCACATGCCTCCCTTTAGAAAGAAACAAATCCACTGGCCAAGGCTGAAACAACTCCATGAAAAGAGATGCAAGGAATAATCTCAAGATGTGTGCCATGGAAGACTTCTCAACTATCCACATGTTTGAATTATGATGTGCTAGATCAATTGAAGCAAATCCAAACAACTATGAAGATACCTAATGAACAACCTCTGAAGGCATTAAGGATGAGATGGAAATAATGCTCAAATTTATATCAAAGAGGAAGTGAAGATCCTCAAATATGTCCCCAATGTCTACAATGTGTGACTCAACAAATATCTCTATAATATCTAGCAAGAAGTCATCCCACAAAGCTAAAACTGGAAGGGAACAATCAACCTGTTGAACTGAATCAATAGGGGATATACATGCGCCAATACCAATTTGATTAGGAACAACATGAAGATGATGAAGATTGAGATGGTATCTCAATATGAGTGACAATTAAGATACAAGACTTGGTTCCATCAGAACATGAAAGACTTGTGATATAATCAAGTATCTCAAAAGTAGGTATGCAATCTATATGTGCAAGGGGAATGACACAATCTGCTGCAAGATCCTCTGGAAATGGAGAGATATGAGGGTCTCCATAGATCTCCTAAAGGCAAGTCCAAAGTGTAGAGGGACATTTAATGTCTAATAAATCACATATAGTGTCAAGATCAACACTAAAACAAATCACTCTTACAACATGGTCATTAATGATCCTCTAAGCATACTGACCCCTCTCTAAATCTGGTCGAGGGATGAGTCCATATAGATAGGAAAAAATGTCAAGCCACCGAAGATGTGTCAAGATGTCCTTTCACCAAGACTCATAATTGCCCTTTGTCAAGCTGATAACAAAATGATGAACATAAAAACCCATGATACCTCAAATAAAATATTTAAACCCCAATATTCTCAACATATGTAAACCACATTAAGTAGAGCAACCTATAACAAACAGATCCATCTCAAGTGCAAAAATATCCAAGTTATTAACTAGATAGTGAAAACACATAAATCTGAATAAAATGTACCTAGAGAACAATCTACAAAAAATAGTAGTAGATTTGAATAGTGGATGCTAAGAGCTTTTTGATGATATGTGGAAGTCAAAAAGTATATCATGTTTGCCTAAATTATGGCCCCAAAAGTGCAAAAATAAAAGGTTGACTTTGGAATTATGGTATAAAACATTGGTGCAAAATCTGATCAAACAACCTACAAATTTAGATCGACGTCGGAACTTGCTTTTCGATGATATATGGTAGGTGAAAAATAAACACTATATCGCCAAGATGTAGCCAAAAAACAACTGTATGTCAAAAAGAGCTTGAATGCTTCAAAAATGATTTATTTTTGAAAATAAAATACTTTCCAAAAATATAAACTTTTTGAAAATAAAAACTTAAAAAATAGAAACTTTTTGAAAATAGAAACTTTCCAAAAATGAAAATAAAAATAAAAATAATCAAATGTCCATTTTAATCCAAAAGCTAATAAAAAATTGCCCACCTCTAGATCCGCAAAAAAACAAATTTGTGACCTTGCAATGCTTCTAAGCAAAGAAAACCCTTAAAGCTAAAGAAGGGGTAATGCTTCTAAGCAAAGAAAACCATTAAAGCTTAAGAAGGGGTTTGTTAAATTCGTGCTCTAATATCATGTTGAATTTAAGATTGGGCCCTGATACCATGGTGAAGCAAATATTACACTCTAATATCATGTTGAAGTTTCAAAGCTCTGATACCATGTTGAATTTTGCAACACAAGCACTTGTAAAGACCAAATGACAAATAAAAACACCTTCCACAAACACGAGCTGCACAAATGATGTTATATTACTCAAAAGCAAAGAATACAAAATGAATTACAACTATACGATGAGGTGCTTATATAGAAAGCACAAAGATACCCTAAGCTATATTTAGGAGAATTGAAGTGCAAGCATAAGGAGCTAAATAAAGCTCAACTCAAGCTAAACTAGATGCACAAAAGCTAAACTAGAAGCAAAAACTCCTAAGTGAATTTAAGCAAAAAACCAAAAACATAACTAATTGTAAAAAAAACTACTAATAGCTAAAATGCTCTAACAAATATTTAAATGTATAACTATAGTATCCTAGGGTTCATCTTTAAATATAACATCCTAAGCATTGAATTTGAATATTTTGACACACAAATCAATATAAAATGGTCTATCCTACAAAAAGAGTCTTGAATTAAGATATATGATGAACATATTTAAATGATCTATTACATTAATTTAAAATAATAATCATTCAAATATAATTATTACTTTATATGTTCATCTTCGATAGTTTTGAATTATACTATTACAAAGTTCAATGAATTGGATATAGTGGCAATGTCTTTGCAACACAGAACAACTTAAATCACACACACTAAGCTTATACTTATAGGCTTAAAAGTGTTAAACACTTAGAGTTGATTGACATTTTCTAGATTTAATATGTTGCTTAAGGTGCGTGGTCACACTAAGAATACACTTCTAGACTTAAAAGAGTTAAACACTACGAGTTTACTAATATTCTCTAGGCTTAATATGTTGTTTAGTGTGTGTGGTTTAAGGCTGGCCAAGCAACACACAAAATGCACCATTGACCACATTTATTGATTAATTAAAAAATAGAATGCAATTATTTTTTATTTTCTTCTAAATTTTAAATACCAATAAATGCGAGTAACAATGCATTTTATGTGTTGCATAGGTAATTTGGGATATAGTTGATCCTCCTTTTAGGTTGATGCCTTTTCCACTTTACTCCAATTTGCTAACATTGATCTTGTACTAGACTACATAGCCTTAATCGTCTTTATTAGTCTCTATGCTTGCAATCTTAGTTGTTATCATGTTTACAATCTTGTAATATTTGTCCTTTTTACCCTATGTTCCCATGCAGTTGCTTAAGTGCATTTTCTCCTTAATTTTAAGTAGTTGGAGTGTTCCCATGCAAATTTAAAATTGTGAAAATAAGATAATTTAGAATCTTTTGTTATTCTAGTGGAGTAGCTATTCTTTAGGAATTGGAAATAAGGGCAAATCCCTATGCACTACTTAGCTTATTTTGGCTAACCCCATGTCCCCATGCGACTGCTTAAGTCTATTTTCTGCTTAAATATTAAGTAGTGAAAGTGTCTCCATGCAATCTTCTAATCATGGGAAAAGGAAATTTTGGAATATTTTCCTACTTTTGTGGAGCGGTTGCTACATAATAATTGAAAATAAGCTATAGGGAAAAAGGAGGAGCTTAAAATAAGAGCCACTGCTTATTAGGAAAAGGGACACATGGCTTCACCATTTTTTTTCTTCTCTTTTTTATTTACCTTTAATTTTGCCTAGAAATTCTATTTGTAATAAATATTTTTAAGAATTTCATATAGAAATATCATTTAAGAGGAGTGCTAAAAAACAAGCAGCGAATTTTATTGTCTATGGGGCCGCCAGCTCCACAAATTGCAACAGCAGCTAGCCAACCAAAATAAGCTAAGCAACTGCATGAGGACATGCCCTAAGTCATTGCTCAATTTTTTAGGAGTAATTTGTGGAGTTGATGGCCCCATTAGCTACTTATTTTTAAGCATACATTTTTATTTTGCCACTAACAATATTTATATTATTTTTTTCGCATAAAATTTGGAAGGAAAATTTGGTGGTAAATGAAAAAGGAAAAATTTGGTGGCAAATAAAAGAGGGAAAGAAATTTATGAAGACACCTGACATTTTTTTCAATAAGCAATTGCTACTTATTTCCAACCCCCTCTTTTTTTCACTGCCTATTTTCATTTCCTAAACAATAGTTGCTCTACAAAATTAGAAAAAAAATCTATATTATCATTTATAGACAATTTTAATTTTCCATGGGAACACTATATCTGCTTAAATTTTAGTAAACAATATACTTCAACAACTACATATTTAGCTCTATATATTTTTCCTTTTTTTGAACATTTAATTTCTATTTTTTCTCAAAATTTTCAGTGTACAAATTTTGTATTATTAATGTTTCCTGAAAAATAAGTAGAAAAAATAAATATTCATGGGACCACCAACTCCACAAATATTTCCTAAAAAAGTTGAACAATATGCTAGTCAAATTAAGCTAAGCACTCACATGAAGACATGCTCTTAGTCTTTATGTGTTATAATCTACATGTTAACTACTCCTTACTAGGGGAAGCGTATCAGTAGCCGTTATAGCTAACTTCGCGCACCCACATATTCCAAATGATACACCACATTTTTGTCGCCAATACTTATGCACAAATGCCCAAATAGTCGTGTGCTATGGGTATAAATAAAGGTGCATGAATGGGCTAATTATGGTCCAAAAAAGCTAAAAAATGAAAAACTATTGGTACATGTGAAATTTATTAATAAACTTTTAGTTATTTTTTTTAAAATTTTTTTTTTTAAGTTAATATTTGAGGGGTTGGATGTGCAGTTATTGGAACATGAACTGTAACTTAGTTTGCAGTTATGTGCTCTTCCCTTAGTCTTTTTTTTCAATATGCTTTATATCTTCTTGCAATCTTAGATTGTATTTTACACATTTTAAAGTGTCGCCCGATACCTGCTTAAAGATGCCCCAATACCTATACACTTAAAGTCGCCAATACTTATGCACAAATGCCCAAATAGTTGTGTGCTATGGGTATAAATAAAGATGCATGAGTGGGCTAATTATGGTCCAAAAAAGCTAAAAAATGAGCAACTATTGGTACATATGAAATTTATTAATAAACTTTTAGTTATTTATTTTTTAGTTTTTTTTTTAAGTTAATATTTGAGGGGTTGGATGTGCAGTTATTGGAACATGAACTATAACTTAGTTTGCAGTTATGTGCTCTTCCCTTAGTCTTTTTTTTCAATATGCTTTATATCTTCTTGCAATCTTAGATTGTATTTTCCTATTTGTAACTACATTACTTCAATTAAAACAAAAAGAAAGAACATAATTATTACTATCATTAAACATTTAAATTAATTCTTTATTATCTTTCCTAATTTGTGTGCTTGCAATCTTGATGATTATCTTGTAAAGATTTTGTTTTATAATCTACACATTAACTACTAATTAATGCTTTCTAATCTTTTTTTTCAATTAAGATTTTGTTTTATAATCTACACATTAACTACTAATTAATGCTTTCTAGTTTTTTTTTCAATATGCTCTATATCTTCTTGCAGTCTGCATATTCCTATTTGTAACTTCAATAAGATAAAGAAAGAATGAACATAATTATTCCTTACCAGAGAACATTTAAATTAGTAGGTAAAACTACTTTAAATGCTAGGTAGGGAGATGATAAATTTTGGAGTTTCCATGTGTGTTGAATGGCAATAAAAACAAAAGCTTAGAGGCATCCCAATCCCACCAATGTGTCCCCATACAACATCCATCCTCACCTAAAACCGGTGGCGGGGCCAAGTTAAGGGCAGGTCGGTTTTAATTTTCAGTTTGACCCCGCCCACCGGCGGTCGCTTTTCTGACTCAAAGTCAACGTCTGGTGTTGTTCAAAAACACATCCTCCAACCGCTCACGAGGAAAAACCACTGCCTCCTCCTCCGCCCGCTTGCCCCTTTCCCCTCCCCTTTCTTTAAAACTTTTCCCCTCTTTTTCCTGCGCTACAGAAGAAGAAGAAATGTGCCCCGGAGATATATAAAAGGGCAGGGCATCCAAGGAGGCGCCGCAGAAGAAGAAGAAATCATCATCATATCTTTGAGTCACAGCAATGGACAACAGTGGGGGGCGAAGAGTTCTTGTCCCAATGCAAATGCCAGGGGCGAACCAGAGCGGGGGAAGCAGGGGCGAACCAGGAGCATATGCAGTGCTGCAATTAGTGGGCTTTGCTCACTCTCCCAATGGGAATACCAATGCGACGCCCACAATTATCTGGTCGCCGACGGCGGGGGCGGCGGCTTCGCCCCTGCCCTCCCCTCGAAACGCGACGACAGCAGGAGCGGCGGCGGCGATGGAGTCTCCGCGAGCACAGCCCTCCGAGGCGGAGAAAGCCCAACAGCAGCAGCAGGTGGCCACGACCTTCGTGCAGGCGGACACATCTTCCTTCAAAGAAGTGGTGCAGAAGCTCACTGGTGCCTCGGATGAGAAGAAGCTGCCCATCACCATGCCCGCCCGTTACTTGCCGCGATCGGCCCCTACCTCGGCCCCTGCAGCCGCCGCTGTGCAGGCAGACCACCAGCAAAACCTGGCGCCCAAGCCTGCCTTCGAAGTGGGTCCGCGAAAGGCGGCGTTCAAGCCGCAGCTGCATGAGCGGCGGCAGAATTTGAGAAGGTTGGGCATCAATGTGAATCCGAGCCCGCCCTCACCCCTTAGGGTGAATCTGAACGGGCGAATGATTAACCCCCCTGAAATCTTATCGCCCTCCATGCTGGATTTCCCTTCTCTGGTTCTGAGTCCCGTGACGCCTCTGGGTGGCGATCCCTTCATTGACTGCCCTTCCTCCACTACCTCCACCACCTCCACCTCTGCCTCCTCCTGCTCGCTCACTGAGGAGGACAAGGCCATTGCCGAAAAGGGATTCTATTTGCACCCCTCGCCGCTCCACACGCCCCGGGGTTCTGAGCCCGAACTGCTGCCCCTCTTTCCTCTGCACTCTCCCAGGGACTCCGATGCCTCTTCTTAACTTCTTGAAAAATCAATGAATGCCCTTGCTCTTGGCCAACGGTCATTGACCTGTTTCTTGTTTTCGATTTCGTCAACAATTTGCACGCCCTGGTAACTCGTCTTCTGACCTCATACGGCCAAATGGTATCTGTTTTGGTTTTGCTGGATCTGGCCTCCCGCGAGCTTTTCCTGAACGAGTGTCAGGGCCAAATGTTTTCTCTTTTTAACTCTCAGTAAGTACTTATGTTTGATGTATCATATCTATTGATTTGTATGGACTTAATCTCTCTCAGATTGCTTGGCATGTAACCATGGATTCAAATGCCCCATCCTTTTTTCCCTGCTACATGTGATCAGTAATTGTGAATTTATGCTTTTTCTACTGTTACAAATGACGATCTCTCAGTTTTTTGGCCTCGTGTGTATTAATAAATAAGCATCTCAAAATCGTTGCTTTGTGAATTTGGTGCATATTGACTGGCTGAACTATAATGTGTTGTATGGTTGATTGGGTTTTGTTATTAGGCGCTTTCATATATTTTTGTTCATGCTTACAACCATACTCAGTAGGTCAATTCCAGATAAAGTTTGTAATGTGCCTGCACCTTCACATTGTGCTAAGCAACGGTACTTCATCGGAATCGAGCTAAACAGCTTTTTAGTGAAGGATATTTAGAATATTTTTTTTGTACTGAAATTATGCACATAATTTTTTATATTGAACTTGTGCACTGTAACAGCAAGGTCTATTTTGGACGCAAAAAGCATTGTTAAGTTTCTGAACAAGGGTCATGATCTAATCAGCCCCACCTATAACGAGTAAGCTGTATTTTGTTTTCTCTGCTATCTTTAGTAAGCTATAATTGATCATGGGTTGGAGCTGCAGTCAGCTTTATCTCCTTCGCTGTATAATTGTTGTGTCTTCGCTATCTCTCCTATTAAATCGCCTATATCAAGTTAACCTGATTCAATACCTGGGAACCAATATCAACTTTAACACCAGAGTTTTGGAATCAATAAGAGCTTTAACACCGGATATTGGACTCACTATAAGCTTTAACACCAAAACCTTTCCTAGAAAAAATAATTGAGGTAATATATGCTTGTTGTACAATGCAGTTGGAAAAACGATCCGATTACAACTATTTTGAAAGAAATACAAAATTGAAACACATAAATTGTTTTATCGATTCAAGAGATTACAGGAGCTTCTTGATCAAATGATCATGGATCAGATTAACTGATGATGAATGACTTACTGTTGCCTCATTCCAGCATATTTGTGAGTTTGGATTTGCATTGCTTATTGTTTAAATGGCTCTAGGTGAATTTGCTTCTCTTGCATACTGTTGTGCACGTTGGATTTTGAAGTTCAAAATTGAATAGATTTAAGGAAAAGACTGCTGTTTCAATACAACCATAATGGGTACCAGCAGCAGATATTCTGCAATACGAAATGAAGTATATATGTTTCAACGATAAAGTATAACTGAATTCCTTAACTGTCTACGAATTCTTTTAAGATTTAACATCACATGCTACATATCAAAAGAGGGTTTGGTGGTTGAGCTATTTACAAAGGAATATTGATTATAAGGTTTGATGGATATTAATTAACTTTCTTTGCAAGTTTTGTATCTGGGATTGGAAACTTCCATTTTTATGATATACTTGCAAATGTGCTCAAGATACTCACGAGATATCACGAGATACTGGTGTGTTGAAATGATAATTCTCTAAGATACTTACAAGATACGTTGGATTTTGAAGTGCAAATTTGAATGCAATTGAGGAAAGACTGCTGTCTCATTACAACCATAATGAATACTAGAAGGAAAGATTTAACATCGCATACTAATTTCAAAATAGGTTTTGATAGTTAGCTGTTTGCAAGGAATATTGCTTATAAGGTTTGATGGGTATTAATTTTTTTTTTTGTTGCAAGTTTTGTATCTGGGATTGGAAACTTCCATTTTTATGAGATACTTGCAAATGTGTGCAACATGCAAGATACTGGTGTGCTGAAAAAATAGTCCTCTAAGATGTAAGAGGTAAAATACCTAAGTTCTATGTGCAGAAGTGTTTTGCCGTAGGGAGGTGTTTTTACATGGTAGCTCTGCCAGTTTCTTTGGCACGGAGATCTAAAAGTAGGTGTTCCATCTCTAGGAGTGTTTTGGTATTAAAGTTGTAAATATTGACTCTGACGCCTAATTGAATATATCGCCATGCATCTGCTTGGTATCACCACATTTTGTCTTCAGGGAATCATGTAGCTTTTTTCATTAATGTTTTAATTGCCATCCACATTCTGGAAGGCTGTGCTGAGAGTGTCTCAATTAAGTGTAATTGTTAGGAATAACAAAAAGTGCAAGCCTGCTTTTGGATCATCAGATTGACAGGCAAACTTTAAATATATTGCAAAATAGCAATTATGATTTGTGTAATGCAATGCACCTTTGAAAATGGCACAAGTAATACTTTATTGGGTTTATCTTTGAGACCAAAAGCTTCTTTTAGAACTTGCAAATTTTTACAGCTTTATGGTATAAAAATTTATTCCCGCGGAGATATGACTGCAACATTACAGGATGACATGGTTAGTTATACTCTGATTAACATCTTGAGCTTGTTTTTTTAATATAAGTTTTGACAAATTTGTCATACCTAAGCAAACATCATATACATTTCAACTTGTGGACCTTTTCATGGTTAGTTCTGTTATCTCATTGTCTTAAAGAATTTGGTTTTTAGAATTATTGAAGCACATACAATTACTAGTGCTATTTTACTCGGTATTGCTACTTATGGCAGTATTTTGAGCTGCACCATTTGCAGAGATCAATACTAACATTAAACAAACAAAGCTTTTTTTAACCCTTCAGATGTTTTATTCTTTACCGTGTACTTGCTTATGTGATTTTGAATCTGTATGTTAATATTTACATCCTGTTTGTACGGTCCATGTTGAATTTTGACACTTAATCTCAACCTGCAAAGGCCAATTGGTATTGGTAATGGTTTTTAATCTGTTGAGATTCTGGACCTGTAAATTTCAACAACTTTCAAAGCCTGTTTACTTAGTGACTGGCCTGATTATTTGGCTTTTTAATATTTTCAAGGCCTTAAAGTGATGATTGTTAGATTCGGAAACTGTATATGTCAACAATGTTGAAGACTCCAATTTACTTGGCCTTCTAAATATTTTGAGGACTTGTAAGTAAAAATTTCTAAGCTGTTAGATTCTGCAATGGTATATTTTAACAACGTTGAAGACCGGTTTACTTAGTGTTTGGCCTGAGTTCTGAGGCTTTTGAATATTTTCAGAAGAAATCTTTAAACAAAAATAATTCAGGCCCAAAGTCACCAAGAAAAAATGCCCCCTCAGAGAAAATGAGATTTCTTTTGTTTTCTAGTTGAAAAGCACTCCTTATGTTTCCAGTAAAGTTTGTGTCGGTTTGTTAGTTATCCTACCTAGTGAAAGGAAATCCTTTTTCTAACGTGATGTACATTAAGTTGTTATTACACAGTCCAGAGCTTTTTTGATATAGATTTCAGTAATGGTTACAGGATAAAGTGACATAGAAAGCGTGGAAGTATTTATGGTAAAGAGCTTTTGGATTTAGGACTGGAAGTGACTCCTTTTCTGTAACCTTCAAAGCACAAAGTAACGAGGAGAACTTTTGAATTGGCCTGGTCAGCCGTATATAGCCACGTGGGTTTGTTTAAAACACAAGTGACAGACAACATAAATATTATTGGGACACAATAAAGTGGTTGGACTCAACTTTATTAGCAAAATTTGTGAAATATGCAACTAGCTTCTAAGTTTGAAAATACTTCCATATTTGTAATTGGTAAAAGATAAAAGGTCTATAAAGTAGTAGTCAGGATAGAATCCAGTTTACTAGAACTTCAAATTATGCCTTTTTATTGAGAAGGATACGGGGCATGCAGTTATTAGCTAATTTTAGGAATATAGATTTTATTAAACTGAAAAGTTACGCATGCATGAGTCGGAACTTAACACTTAGGTATAGCCTCACTCAAAAACCATTGGGCTAAATTATGATGATGCCTGTAATCAATGAATTCATGAATGCAAATATAAATTGTTAATCAAGCCTGCCGATTGCGAGTTGTTCAAAATCACATGAAACAATCATTTTATGTTGACGCACCCTGGAATTGATTATTATGTTTAAATGTAATGATAAAATATTTATAGAAATTTGACTTAAATACTTTATTGAGTTGAGATATAATAAGTATATATGTCAAGTGATAAGTTTGTAGTTATTTTAATGCAATCCATCAATTTTACTTTTTGATTGATGGATGGATGTTATATTTGATATGATAAAATCTAGTTTTGATAATGAAATGATGTTCAAATAGTAGAGAAATTGGTAACTACAATTTTTGTCATTTGGGGTGAAGTAGTCATGATTTATTCTTAAAGGTATGGTAGCTTTTTGATGGTATAGACATATTCTCTATTCATTTGAAAAGTTGAAACAATAATTTTAAGCTCACAAGTTGCATATGAAAAAATCCAAAAAAAATTGTCATTAAAATCCAATAAATTGTTTAGGAGCTTAGGGTGCATGAAGATAGGGTGGGCGGCCCCTAGCTTGGAAAGTGGGGATTAAAGCATCGAAAGTGGGGGATGAAACCATGTGTATCACTTGTTGAAGTGACAACATTTGCATCAATTATGGTGTCTTAGCAAGGAAATGTTATGGATTGAAGATGGGAAGGATTTAGGTAAATCTAAGGTAGTAGTTGGTTGATGTGACTAGGGGTAGAGGTTGGGTAGTATGTCAAATAATTTGGATTGTGTGTTCCATTTGTCTAATTTTGATATGTTAGCAAATTGATAAAATGAAGGCATATGGGTACATAATGTGCAACTTATGCCTTACATTTTATGTCCTCTCTAGTGTACACATGAACCATGAGTCATGCATTCTAAAAATTTATGTAATAAATGAAATTGATAGACATACACGATAAAGGAAAAAGACAATGTGGTTTCTTTGTAGTTGTAGAAGGATATTTCCATCCTTGCATGCACAAGGTTAATAGTTGCATCTACAAAACAATGTTAGTGATCATAGAACATGTTACATGTGTAAACAAACTATGGTAAAAGTCTAAATTGTAGTGCAGAGTGGAGTCATGATGTGCAAGCCAATTAAAGAGTTGTGATTGTGTTGGCCCCTATAATGTGAACAAGCTTAACACCATACAAAAAATTGAGTTGTCTTGAGTTTTAGATTGAGATGGAGCCATGAGGACGTAGTTGAGTTGGATCCCATGAAACCATTTAAAAGTTGTAGATGATGCCATAATGTATATGTTGCATTGGAATTGGTGTTGTTTGCATGACCATGTAAAAACTATGGATGGCAACATGATGTATAGGGTTGTCATGAAGTTGGAAGCAATGTTGTCCCCACAATATATACAAACATGAGGTCTTGAAAGAAGTAAGGATAAAATCATGATGTAGAGGGTTGTTGAGTTGGAATTGATGTGGCTACCACAATCAATGAAAGCATGAGATCATGTAAAACATGGAAGATGAAATCATTGCATAAAGATGAAAATTCCTAAGGAATAAACATTAAATCATCATGAAAACACACTCTAGTGTAGAGTAGAGAGATCAATGAAAGCACATGATAAATTATTGAATGTAGTATAAAAACATGACTTGAATCAAACCATTCTAATGCTCTATCAATTAAAACATTTTTAAATACATTCATGAGGAAAATATAATGTATGTGTTCGTAATTGGAAATAGAAAATGAATTCATGTAAAATGTGCATTTTCATTTCCACGAAATATATTTATCAAAGATTCTCTATTAATATGTGCATTAGAAATGACATGAACCAAACCATTATCAATCAATGAATCATTAATATATGGGGCTATTTGTAGATGCCTAAAAATTAATTAAATTAATAATTAATTTAGCCTTTTTGCATAATTAATTATATTAATTATGTCAGTCCTCCTTAAAATTAATTAAATTAAATTTTAAGTAATTTTATCACCTTAGCCTTATAATTAATTTATCAAAATTAATTATATCCCATTCTTCCAAAATTATTTCAATCTCCAACCTTAGTCAATATTTCATCTTAATCCTAATTAGTTAATTAATCTCAATTAAATAGCTAGTGCCTTCATTCCTACAAATCACCCTTCTAATCCCCATCACTTAGTCTAATTAATTTTAGTCTAATCTTGATTAACATTTCCTTCAATTTTATATTCCTCCACTCATTCTCTCTCCTCATGTCCCATCCTTCCAACTCACCTACCTTCTCTTATAATCCCTCATTAGCCCACCTAATCGTCCCCCTTAATCATTTGCACATCCCTAATCAACTCTTTGCCATAAATGGCTTTCCCATCTCACCCTCCAACCTTAAATGCTATCTACTTTTGTCTATCCAAGGAATGTCAAATCCCTTGCATCTCCCCATGCCCTTTCTTTCCAAAGAATTTTTAATTCCTTTATCCTTTATTCTCCCCATGCTTCCTCTTGAACTTTTAATTCCTCATCCTCTCCCAAGGAATTTTATATTTCTTTCCTCTCTTCCCAAGGTACATAGGGAACTCTTCCCCATGTACTTGAGAAGTGTGGAGAGAAGAAATGCCTTTATGGCAAATCTCTTGGATCTCCCACTTGTCCTCTCAAATCCTCTCCCACTCACTTTCAATCCTAGCCTTGTATTCCTTTTCAATCTTGGCCATTTATTTTGGGCCCCTCCAATCTATAAATTGTAGTCTCCTCTCCTCTCATTTCAATCCATCTCATTCATATTATCATGCTGCTCTTTTGAATCCAAGAATCATCCATACCATGCCCAAATATTGACACCCATAATCCCTCATCCATCATATTATCCAAATCTCATCACTAGTGTAGTGGAGAGCAATCCACATCCTCAATCCTAAGGAGAAAGTCAAGTGGAGATCAAGGGCACACACTTCCACTTTCGGCTCAATCAGAGGAGGTGAGAAGAATATATAAAAGATTGATTGCTTTTGTTTTGAATGCTTTTGTTGTATTTCATGTTTTAATATATGCAATTAACCTTTTCTCCTTTTTCTCTCTCTTAACTATTATTAGTTGCTTGGGAAGGCTCATCATCATTAAACAACAATATCATATAGGGGAGAAAATAATGCACATTGCTTAGGGAAACTTTTTGGACTTCCTCATTAGATAGATTATTGTGAATAGTACGAACTAATGTGTCAATGTGTAATGAACCATTAGGTGCATGCATTAGAGTGTGAAAGGACATAATGGAAGGATTACCTATAATTGGATGACAGATATAATCTTCATTAGGTATATCAACATCATGAGTAATTGAAAGAGATGGAACATTATCACATGAATCATGACCCTTAAATATATCAATGGAGTAGAAGGATGCTTAGGGCCAATTCCTTATCATATGCCATGGAATGAGTATTTAATTATCATCAATCTCATGAACACATGAATTGAAAGCTTCTAATATACAAGGAAAATTACTAACAAATTTTGTGAAAGATGAAAACTTAGAGACATTCAAACAATGTATCCATCAAATATGCACTACTATCTTTTTACTAAAAATATATGATATTCTCAAGGATCAATGGATCAAATCTAACAAATTGTGAGGACATAGAGAGATCCTTGCTATAAGAATGAATGTAAGACACGATAACAGTTGATTGTGATCCATAATGACTATTAATAAAAGAACTATGGGTTGTGAGAAATAAGGATAAACTTAAGGCAAGGCCTTATGGTATAAGATCTTGTGTGTTCACCAAAATTTAGGGAAAATAAACAACCTACAATTAATTCAAGTAACTAAATCTAATTGTTAATTATTAACAAAATATAAGCTAAATAAATTAAGTACTTAAGATTGGTAAATGTAAATGATAAAATGGGAACAAATAAGAAAATCTTAGCCATTTTAATGCAATCATTGATTTTTGTGTTCAATTCATTGATATGCTATGATTGTTGTAGCAAAATCTAGATCCAATAATGATATGAAGTTCAAACAAAAAAGGTTGTGGTTACTATAATTTATGTAATCTAGGATGAACCAATGTTTGTAATTAGCTATAATAGCATGTTCACTTCCTTATAGTGTGATCACATGCTAATGGGTTAGATCTATTCTTTACTCATGTTGACATGCAAAGCTTGTTTTCTTATGTTTGAAAACTTGGTGGTGTTGAAAAACACCTTTGGGAGATTTCTTAGAAGTAAAACATTGAAGACCTCAACTTGTTTTGATGATGAGTCAAGTCGTATACCAATGTATATAATCAAACACATGGCATGCATGTGATCATGACACTTGTTAGTGCTTGATGCTTGATACTACAATGACCTATTGGAGGTTCGAATGGAGGTGTTGTTGGTGCAAATGATGGGGATGGCAAAGGCCTTGTTGTTGGTATTGGGTAGGGTGGTGTTATTCCTACCAAGTTCTTGTTAGGGGGAAATGATACCTTGATTCTCAATGACTTTGCTCCCTAGGCTAGAAAAATGCATGTGATGAGACATGTTGTGGTCCTAAAGGTTCTTCTCAAGCCCATCTTCACTTGGGTGGTACTTTGAAATAGATTATCGCCCCAAATCTCCTCTTTTCGCTGGGGTCTCTTTCGATCAAGATTTTGTTGGGTGCATTTGGTGAAGCTACCAAGTGGTTTGCCTTGTTTGGTGTAAAGCCTAAAAATAAGAGCTCTTTCCCTTTGATTCAAAACCTATCTAACTCACAGGTTGGTGAATTTTCTCTCTTTTCCTGATAGTTTAATTGATAAGAGTGCCTCCTTAATGGATATGTCTCTCATGGAAATTTTTTTGGGCCTTCGCCCAAATATTGAACTAGCTTGATCTTTGGTGAAGAAGAAATAGAAAACTAAGGGTCAAGTTGATGTCTCAGCTATGGAAAGGGGCTTCTTCTCCTCCTTTTCATGTGAGGAGGATTTATAGTCCATATTATGTGGTGTCCCTTATCTTATTGAAAAATAAATCTTAGCTCTTAAAAAGTGGGAGCCCAGTTTTAACTTAACTGACTGTTGTTTTAGTGCAACTCTTATTTGGGTCAGATTGCTTGGCCTCCCTATGGAATTTTGGGTTGAAGCTCAATTTTTACAGGCATTGCGAGTTCCTTTGGTCACCTTTTGACAATTGATGAAATGACCTCTTCCCACAAGAGGCTGGCCTTTGCTTGTATTTGTATGAGTGTGGAGTAGTTTGCTAATCTTCCTTCCTCTATCAAGATTAAATCCAAACTAGGTGTTTGGGTCCAAAAGGTTGAGTTTGAATCTCCACCCTTTGTGTGCTTTCACTACCAACATGTAGGACACTAGGCTACTAACTTCCCTTCTAAATCCTAGCCTCCAAAGAAGGTTCAGAAGGAGAAAGGTAACAGGGACCCAAAGGTAGTGTTGCTTAAGAATGGTGAAAAAAAGAATGTGGACCCTAAGGAAAATCTGCCTAAGGGTGTCTTTGGGCCCAGACTCTTAGCTCCTCCTAATGAGGTTTTGTCTCTTGGGGACTCTAAGATTCATGATTTTGGTATCCCCTCTTCCAGAGTGGTGGCTCCCTAGTCTTCTCCTGGTTGGATCTCATTGGGTTGTGATTATGTGTGTCAGGAGGTGTCTATTATGTCTCATCAAAAGGAGATGTCTTCTGCATATTTGTTTTGGAAGGAGGAGCTTCCCCTTCCTAATTCTAAGCTCTTGAATGAGGTTGGTGGTCAACCATTGAAGATTGTTGTTCCTGGATGTACTGAGATGCCTTTAATTGGTGGTGATCAAGAAGCACCCAAGGTGAACAATCTCTCTAATGTTGTTATGAAATAGATATCTCGTACTTCATCAGAGTTAAAGGGGTCGGTGGGGCCAATCTCAATGTTAGAACCTAAAATGGTTGATGGTGTTCCCATTGATGGAGCTGAGGGCACTCCTTTTATCACAGTCAAATCCAAACATAGAAGGAAGCCTACTTTTCCTTTGTCATCACAAGGGGTAATAACTAGAAATTGACAGAAAGTTGATTGTGGTGAATCTAGGGGAAAAGGTAGATCCTCTCTATAGCAAAGTAGGGAAAAATAGAGTAAGATGGAGATAGCTGAAGGCATACAAAAGACTCTTCCAAAGATGTGCTTGAAGAGCATACTTCAAAGAAAAATATGAAGATCATATCTTGGAATATACGAGGGTTAAATCACCCTCATGAGCAATATCTCTTGTCAAATTCGATTAGAGATCACCATATATTCTATTAATCCAAGAAGTTAAAATGCATAATGATAAGATGGAAAGATTTAAGAATTCCTTCTTCAAAGATTGTGGTCTCCATAGCTCTAATGTTGATGGTGCCTCAGGTGGGATTGCTACTTTTTGGAACCCCATAATTGTTAAAGGTTTGAATCCTCTCTTTGAGGATTCTAACCATGCTATTAATTTGTTTACCCATTTTCACGATGTTTCCTTTTGGATCACCTCTAATATCTATGCCCCAAATAGAAAGATGGCTAGAAGAAGACTTTGGTCTAAGCTCTCTAATTTTAAATTTTCATATCTAATTCTGGTTGAATAGTTATTAGATATTTCAACACTTCTCTTAAAGAAGATGAAAATATGGGAGGATCTCAAATTCCTTTAGATAGGCAGCTTTATCTAATGGATTTTATTTAAGGTCAAGTTCTTTTGGACTTGCACCTTTAGGGAGCCACTTTCACTTGGTCAAATAGATGGGTTGGTGTTGATCTGATTCAAGTAAAACTACATCATGCTTTGATAACTCCATATGGGCTTATGTTATATTCCTACTCTCTTTTGGGGTCAACTAGGATTGAATCATATCACTTTCCTATTGTTCTCTCCACAAATCTTCTGGGAAGGAGAATGCATTTTCCCTTTCTTTTTGAAAAGATGTGGTTGGAGCATCCTGATCTTAAAAGTAGGATTAAGGAATGGTGGAGCATCAACATTGATGGTACTTCTATGTACAAAGTGGTTAATGTTACCTAAATTTTGCTACAACTAAATTTGGTGGCCTGTTATAGGCGTTACACATTGCATTTGAAGAAAGGTAGACAAATTTTTTTTACAAGCTTCTTCATTTTGCACATTATGGTTTTAAAGTTGAAGTTCATATCAAATATGCAAGTATTTCAAATAAATAGAAACAAAAGATTGCATAGAAATAACTTTTTCATTACAAGAAATATGTAAGGTGTCCCACACAAGCTATGGGAATAGCTGACATATACCTATAAACAGATATTTCCATACAAATATGAAAACAAACTATATTATAGAAGATAAGGAATGAGTATGAAAGTAAGGTGACCCGTCATTGCCTGGAATGATGAGTCCAAACTTGAAGGAGTTGTTGAGCTTTAGCTTCCTATCCACTCCAGCTTCTTCCACTCTCATTCCAAGAGTACCTGTAAGACAATTTAGGTTTGAGTTAGAGCAATGAGGATCATCATACTTTCATATTCAAACTCAACATAAATATAGTCTATTTGCATATGAAAACCAAAATATATGCCTAAATCTATCAATGAGTCAGATTCAAAGCAAATATCAAAAAATACAAGAGAAGCTACAAAGAATATATCATCATAAAACTAAAAGAATGCACATGTTTTGCTAACTTGTTTGTTCACTATGCAGAGACAAGTATATAGTGCATTACTAATTTATCATTAAAGCATGTGGTGTAATATGTGGCTCCCACAAGGGTTGATCCCAACATGCTAATATGTCAATATTTCTTCATTGAGTAGGGACTCATCATTCACAATAGTGAAGCTTTCAGGATCATTGTTATGGATGATGTGCCTGTGTCCAATGCAACCATATTGGCATAATAAACAACCAGACAACCCTAATGGGGTCTCAAAGTAATTAAACCAAGAAATAACTATCATCAAGTTGTTAAGGATGAATCATAGTAACAAAACTTTGAACAAGGTAGTAACAGAGCTCAAAGCAACAACTATCTAGCCTTAAGCATATCACAATAGCCATTACATCACATCAAACATGTAAAAGATGGTGAGGAGCAACTTGCAGCTCAGGACAATATCAAGAGAGAAGTCATAGTTACATTGGTTATTCATATAGTTGAGATAATCCTTCAAGGTCCAAATGGAAGCATGAGACAAATCTGGAAAAAGCAGTGATTAAGTTATTTTCTTATCAACACCACAATTACTATGAATAATAAGACCTTTCTACTCAAGAAAACAAATAATTATTTGAAGGATAATAAAGGCAATGAGAAAGGTTATACACAACAATGTTATCATCATTGCAAGGTCATAAGACCAATGAGAACAGAGCAACACTATAATCCCTAGGGGCAGATTTGAATACTTCACTGCCAATAATGACAGTGGTAAAAAATGAGGAAAATACAACAGTCAAATATCAAGTTGGTTGCAACTAATGATTAAAGAAATATGGCAGTCATACTCGGTCCATAGAGTAACAATGAGTAATGATCTGCATGTAAACAATGCTAAGATGCTTTTAGGCATGCAAGTCTCAAGGAATCGCCATTAAGTAGTCATATAAAGAGAGATAAATCCTTCTTGATGTTGCAGCTCTACACAACAAAGGCAGTGCATAGTCATAAAGAGTTGGATGGAGTCTATGAGGTGCAATCCCAGAACTCATGAAAATAGTGAGTATGAACACTTCAGTACAATCATGAAAAAGACAGTGAACAATCAACTCAAACAGTCAAAAAGTCAAGTTCAAAAAATAGTGACATGGTTTCAAAGCCTCAAACACAGTCATGGTGAATTATGACTACAATATGATAACCTCATAAGACATAGATCACACATAGTGCTAAACCCAATACAAAAGTCATCACCACAATACATTAGCAGTCATGAGAATAGTGACAAAGTGACAAAACTCTTATGTGCTATCATTTGTATCAAAGACACACATACTATTATTAGTATCTTCAAACCAAGTCATAAGTAGTCCTATACAGTGAAAAGGAGAATCAAAAGATGCCACAAATTGACTATTAAATATTCTAAAGAACAGTCACAAGACAATAAGAGAAATGCTCATGCTAAAGTCTATAAGAGACCATCTTGGCATTCCAGAAAAAAACATAGCTATACTCAATGTCGAAAGCTCCATAGAAAAGTAGCTTCTAAATCATCAAACACAACAAAGAGACAAGGAGATGACTATCTAAACAATCCATTGAAGAAGACAACCAAATTTTTTAGGGTCTGCATATGTCAATCTCAGAATAATTTTAAGGTTTGATTGACCATGAGATCATACAATAATTTTTGACCAAAGTCTCAACCCCAATGAGCAACAATAACATTGTTATAACACCCCTCTTGAAGCTTGTATGAGCAACTAGTGATAAACACAACCATAGGAAGGTGTGAAAGGAGGAGTTTCAATTAGTCCTAAGTCTTTATAACAGCCTTCTTGAAAGCATACCACAAAACAAACAATCACATAGAAGCTTTGTACAAGGAACAAAAAGAGGCACAACAGAGAAAAGCACACGAAGATATTAACAATAAAGTCATGGTGTCATGGGAGTCAAGCACAATTAGGACAACAGTTGACAACTTCAAAAGATTAAAGGCTAAATTTAGTGCATCAAGGGTCAACCACAATTGACATCCATGACAGTAAGCTACAAGAATTAGAGAAATAAGGATAACATCAAGGTATGCTAACCAGTTAAGTAGAGAACATGCACTGTGTTGGAATCAATGAATACTAAGAGGGGGGAGGGGGTCAATTAGTGCTTTGGTATTTAAAAATTTGTTAATCTGATTCTTAATCAACTGGATGCACAAATAAGAAACTAAAATGCAGAAATACAAAGCAAACAAGCACATAACCATAACACCAATATTTTTATGTGGAAACCTGGAAAGGGAAAAACTATGGTGGGATTTGAACCCACAATATTATTATACTATGGCCAATAGTAAAACAATATTATATGAGTTGGAATGCACATGCATTTAGGCACACTGCCTAGAGCTCACTGCTCAGTTACAAAAAGGGCTACAACCCGGAGGAAGGCTCAATGCCTTACAAGCTAATAGAAATTGATTACAATGAGTAATGAACTAAATAAAAACATTTGACTATACCAAATAACAGTTCTAGTTAGGCACAAGGTGATCTGCTGCACTGTTCTAATAGACTACTCCGTTTTGCTCTGAAATTGATTATCGGATAAACAAAATTCAAAGGGCGCACATGAAATTGCGCTCAATCACTCCCAAAAACATCTCACACATCATATCCACACACAAATGCATTAACCTAGTTGATCTTATATATCCACACTAGCAAATTTGATCTCCCACAAGTCGGCTTCACAAAATATCAAAATATGAAACATGTAGCTTCAAGTTGGCTCAAATCTACACAAAATAATATTCTGGATCCAAAACATATGATCACACACTTCCCATAAGTCGGCCCAATTACCTCAAACTTACTAATCAACCCCCAAAATCACCTCAATGAATCCGGTTCACATGATACATCACCAATAATGAAGATAACCCCATTTTACTGCTCTACCGGATAGCGGACCTTCTAACATGCTTAAGAGACATCACTAGAGGATAGGATTGCATGATAATATTCTTCTCATACTTAATCAACTTAACTCAGATCACTGATAAGATCAATAGGCTGAGTTTCCATCAATGACAACTCCTAAGAAATATCCTGCATCAAGCATCATCAATCTTCATTGGAGCATCACCAAAATAGTGTCTTATGCCAACAATCTCCCCCTTTGGCATTGATGGCAACACTGTGAAAAATTCTAAGTGTTCCAAAGCTCCAAAAATTGCAAACAATCTGACAATCTGAAATATGTACACTCAATTGACTCCAACTGACTCTCCCTAAGAGTAAGCATCATTTTTCATTGCACTGTCCAACTCTCTCCCCCCTTTGACATCAATGGAAAAGGGTAGGAATCTGTCAAAACTTATGTAGAAATGAATGCAATAATTTACATGAGTTTAAAACTATTTGCATAAGTTACCTTCAAGGATTATAGGTACCCATTCCATCCTCTTAGGAAACAATCTAAAACATTAATTAGAGCACTAAACATGTATGCATGCACTTCAACACCTTTGAGATAAGATGACACTTGTTTACCTAAGGCACTGATTACATCCTCCCGAGATCCAAGTAAGGTGTCCATCCAGGGAGTAATCAGACTTCCCAGTTCTCCCACTTTGCTCAACATTTTCTCTTTTTCTTTATTCAAACCCTTTATTTTGTTATTAAAATCAATTATTTGAGCTTCAAGGGAACTAGGAAAAACTGAATGAGGGACAAATGAATGACCAATTCTTGCAAGCTTTCCTTCAAAATCTCTTATTTTCTTATCAATATCTATTGTAAACTTAGGCAAAAATAGACATGATTTAAATTTTTTTCCGCCTTCATCTAATGCATCCTCTGCACTCTTTACTGCAGTCTTCAAAACTTCCCTATCAATTTCATTTGCCTTCAAATATGTTTGAAACCTCATCTCATTGAATCTATTGAAAACCTTTATATCTGCCACTTTCTCTAATGATACAAAAAAATATTCTACTTTATTTAAAATATCCTTAAGCTTACTTAAGGGTGAGTCATTTGAAATCTGCTTAAGGTCAGGCAAAACGTTTTCCAAAACTGCAGTGGCTAAAGATATCACTTCTTTATCTTCCAAAGCGGACTTGAGTTAGTCCTCACTGGCCTTGAGCTTGCAATAGTGGCCAACTTTAATGCTTGAAGAAGAGATAAGGTTCTTAGATCTACCGGACCATGAGAAAGATCATCTTCAACTACAATCTTCTTTCCCTTATCAGGGACAGTAAATTTGGCCATGGTTGTCGAAGCTTTATCTATTTTCTCTTCACCCTTTTCCTTCACCGGTTCTATATTTATATCCTCTTCACCTTTCTCACCAACTTTTCCATCATCTTTATTCTTCCCCACTTCACCTAACTCCTCTGCTATCATTTTTACAATTATTTCTAGCTTAGGAGGATCCTGAGTAGCATCACCAGAGTTATCCACTACTTGATTTTCAGTGGCATCAGCTGGAGCTTCCTGTTCAACCAGATCAATTTGTATAGTGGGTTGATCCTATGGAACTTCTGTCTGTACATGGATCTCTGGAGGATTCTTCTGGTTGGGAGTCATTCTCTAGAATAACTTGATAGTTATTCTCTTTCAAAATTTTCTTCAAAATACCTTCAGTGTCTTTCACTACTTCATCTACCCTTTCGATCATTATTTTATTCACTTTATGCTTGCTTTAGAAATTTTCCTTTGCAAGTCCCAAAATCTCGACAACCAAAGGGGTGGCAATTCCAGATGTGGATTCCATAATGATTCTAGGGTTCTAAAAGGATAGCTCACAAATGGATAAATACCTATTGATTTACAACCGGGTGCAGGAAATTGTTGAATGATCGCTTCAAGCTTGGTTTCGTTGTCAAATCTCTTTCACTCTTCTGCTCTGCTCTTTTCTCTTGATCACATTGTGAGGAATAAACTTTTGAAAGTCAATTTTAACCTTTGAAAACCTAATTTCCAGATGTAATAAATGCTCAACCTTAAAGATTCCAGTTACACACTATTTTTCATCATTTCTTCCACCGGATTGCCGAACTGTTGCAAAATCTTCTGGATATCAACTGCATGCTCGATCTGAATCTTCTGCAACCTTCCAAAACTAGTTACAGATCTCTGCAAGGGGGTTCTATTGATATGAATGGAAAACTCCCCCCTAAGGCCAAAAAGCCCTAGTTACTGGATGAGGTTCCATCACCGGATTCAGGTGTGGAACCATTCTGCACATTAGAATGTTCCTTCTTTACCCACATGTTCTTATGTTGATCTTTGATTTCATCTACCTTTTCTTTTCCTTTCTCATTAGATTTGTTCTTGTTCACCAGTGCATTCTTGCTTCTACAATATCTTGCAATATGACCTACTTTGTTTCATGCATGACATACAACATTTCTCTGCATAGGCCTAAAGTTCACCTGATTTGGTCTCATCCTACATTGGTTAGATATATGCACAAACATACCACATGCAAAACATCTCTTATTTTGGAAATTGATCATCATTCTGCACATATTTAACTTATGTCCAAAATTGTTGCATTTGAAATATTGACCGATAAAGGTAGGACCATTGGTCACATTACTCATCATTCCATTATTCATCTTACTTCTACATTGATTTTCCATATGACCAAATTTATTGCAAGTAAAACATCTACCATTGAATTTATAGGCATTAGGCTGTCTTACTGAAGGTTTCTTGTTCTTTTGTTGATGATTTATTTGACCAGAACCAGAGGATTCTCCTTTCTCAAATCCAAGTCCTCGCATGTGTTTCCCATGCCTCTGACTATCCAACGTCTCATCCAACCGGGATGAAATAGCTTTGAACTTGTCTTTGTATTCATTAGCAGTAGTCAACTCATCTCTCAGAATTATGATCTGCCTCTCAAGTTCTTGTCCATCATTCTTTGTCTGCACCAATTCAAGCTTCAACTAATCATTTTCATATGTCAATTTGCAACATTCATCAAATCTATCCTTCAAGGATTGAGTCAAGCTTTCTTCATTCTTCTTCCGGTCTTCAATCTCCTTAGTCAACTTCATAAAAATAGATTGCATCTCATTCTTCAAGACTGCATTCTCCTTGGCCAAATTCTGACATTCATCTGTCTTATCTTGTAGAATTTGATTGTCAACACTTTGTTCTTCTTTTTCCTTTAGCTTGTCCATCAGCTCCTTTCTCTTTTCCCAAGAAGTGTTTATTTGATCTTTTAGGGTTTCAATGAAATCTTCAGTTGCATTCAGATTTCTTTTCAAGCTACTCTTTTCCTTCATTGCTGCATCAAGATCTTCAAGTGCCACAACAAGTTGTCTCTGCAAATCGGAGTCCATTGATTCAATCTTTTGGATCTTCCTCAAGCTGTTAGGCTTCTTTCAAGGCACAAAGCTCTGATACCAATTGTTGGAATCAATGAACACTAAGAGAGGGGGGGGTGAATCAGTGTTTCGGTATTTATAAATTTTTTAATCTGATTCTTAATCAACTAGATGCACATATAAGAAACTGAAATGCAAAAACACAAAGCAAACAAGCACATAAACATAAGGGTTTACTTTAGTGGCAAATATTCACTAATGATGAATATTTCACGTCGGCGACCTGGAAAATGGTGAATATATTATACCGATCGGGGGTGGCCATGTTGCGCAGACTTTATAAATATTCGTCAAATGCATGACCCAATCGCCCATTGTTTTATGTAATTAATTGTATGTCTATCAAGATTTCACCAATAGAATCTACGTTTTCCACACAGTAAATTCAATATTTTTGCCTACACTTTTCGAGGTTGTCTTAATAGATGACCATAATTCACCAATAGCCATATAAAGATTTATTGGCCAAGAGGACCCAATTCTCTTGGCATTTTGTGGAAGCATGTCTCGATTCACCCTAATTTTTGCCAACTCTTATAATTTCCAATTAATTGGACGACCCATAATCACCTCAAAAATTACATAAGACGTGTTATAGTTAAGCATGATTCACCAAATATTTGTATACCATATAAAATTATCGCCGAATTTGCCAAATAAGGATTGGTATAAATACAGTCAAAGATCAAATTTATCTCTACAAAATTTGGTCGGTTTTGAGCTCTCAATTCAAATCACTAGCAAAGTTTCAGACCAGGAACAACCATTGTTGCTGACTGCATTGGCGACTGCTAGTGACCTAAAGGTAAGTGATCATATTTTTGAAGTGTTATAATATTATTCTGAATTCATCTCTATCTGTTTGCACTGTTGAATTCATTCTTATTCAGTGGGGACCCGTAAGTGGTCACTTGGTATACCTCAGGCATCTAGATTGTAGGCCGTAGGGCCAATGAATCATATAGTCTATTATTACTTATCAACAAGTTGATATTATTTTTGTAGCCTTTATTTAGTTGGAGATGTCAAATAGGAAGAAGGGTAGGAATCCTGCATGTGGGGAAGGCCAAGAGAGGCCAACAAAACGTAGAACGTTGTCATCATACTTTGGTGTTGGCAAAGCTTGTGGTGAAAATTAGAAAGGTACATCATCACAAGTACAAGTACAAGATTCACAACCTACACCGCATATTGAACAAGGCGGAGAACCTGATATCTTAGATCACGATGAACTTGAAGAATATTTTCTAGTTGATACCCAGGTTAGCTAGAATGATATAATTGACTTGGGTGATAATGCCACAGATGTTAATGCATGAAAGATGAAAAGAAAATCCAAATAAAAAAAGGATCAACCCAAATCAAAAAAGGATCGAGAGTGGGATATGTCAGTGAGGAATTTTCAAATTAACTGGGTGTCAAAGTATCCATTCATTGAACTAGTGGAGAATCCAATTGAAGGCAATCCTCCAATAGAATGCAGGTGTAAGATTTGCACTTGGAAACATAAAAAGGAAAAGAGGTTGCAGCTAAAAATTGACACCATAAAAAAAATATGGGTAAAGTTTACGAAAAACAAATGATAGATGGAGTTGAAAAATTAGTGATAAGATGGAAAAAAAAGGAGGAATGTAAGCATGTGAGGAATGCCAAATAATTTTATTTTTAGGAGAAAATACAGACAAAGCCTACTGAAGTTAAAGGTTCTATTGAAGCTATTCTTGGAAAAGCAATGCAAATAGAACAACTGGGAAATTTTTTTTAGTTAAGTGTTGTTTTTTATATTTTGAGCAGAGGGCATGCTATGACAGACTATCCATCAATGAGTGGTTTATTACACTTTTTAAAAGTTCCTAACAATCCTAATAGTCACTGGTCAATAAACAGTGGATGGGAATGTGAAAGTTGTCTTGCTGAGGTTGAAAAAGGAGATGTAAAAGAAAAAATAAGAGAGTCAAACTTTATTGCGTTGTCTTTATACGAACTTACGATAGTAGATAATACTTTATGGGTATGCATGCATGTTTATACTGTTCATAATCACACCCGTCAACCTCATCTACTATCTGTTGCTAAAATGAAGGATAGTGCGACAACAAAAATATTATCAACTAGTACAGATTTGTTTAATTGAATATGGAGGTATGGATGACATGACGATTGCTAAAAAATTGGTGTGTGTTGGAGTGGATGGAGCTTCAGTAATGCAAGGTCACATGAATGGTCTTTGCACAAAGATGGAAAGTTCTTGTGCACCCTACATTACTGGAATTCACTGCATGGCCCACAAAATGAATCTGGCTTTTGGAATTGTGAGCAAGCATGCTCTACTAAAAAAAAAATGAACATTTAATCAAAGAGCTCTTCTCACACTTTTGTTGAAATTCCAAACAATTTATGGAATTTCAACACTTTGCTGATGGAATAACCAATGAGAACAAGCTTCTTAAGGATAATGATACTAGATGGATCTCTTTAGATGGACTGACACACCGAGTTTTTTCAAAATATCCATCCTTGATTGGACTATTTCACACAAATTGTGATGAATCAGAGAAATCGAAATTTCCTAACCTGCTTCAGAGGGTAAGTAATATAGAGACACTCTTAACTTTAGCAACTCTTCTCCCCATGCTAGAGGAAATGAGGAATATTATGAAAAAAGCCCAGAAAAGATCTATGTATATTGCAAAATATGCTCAGATGCGTAAGATGACATGCCTCACCCTTGATAATCTCTATGGATCTCAACCAACATTATCTAATGAAAAATTTGCTAGGTGGCTGATACTCACAAATCTGAATAATCATGATAACTTTTTACAGATCGGTGCAAGCAAAGAGTTATGTGCCAGTGTACACGAAGTTGAGATACCAATGCACTTCTTTGCCACGGTCGATCCTGAGGAACAAGGAAAGCGCCCCAAGAAGCGACTAGCAAGAGTTACAAGGGAAGAGTTTAGCAAGATTGTTGATTTTGTAACTACTTCTGTGAAGAAAATTGCCTATGATCTTTCCTCACATATTAGAAGCAGATTCCCTCCTGAGAAACTACTTGAGGCCATGTTTATTGTGTTTCCTCAATATTGGAACCTCAAGAGTTCAACTGATTTTTGAACTAAGATACTCACTTTGATAAATTAATTTTTCAAATCCAAAGAATTCAATGGAGTAACTGTAGACACTGAAAAATGTCTTTTTCATCATGCACTAATTATTCGTCCTAATTAATTAAGTAATTCTTTAATTAATTAAACTAATTATTCTTCTAAAACTGACTCAATCATCACATTCAACATTATTAATTATTCAATTTCCATTCTTTAATTAATTAATCAATTCATCATCAAACTCCTTTCTTAAATATTTATTATTAAATCAATTACGATTAATTTCTTTAATTAAATAATCTTTATTAATTATTTAATTCTATTTTTAATGTTTAAATTATTGGATATTGTTGGTCATTGTTGCTACTAGGATATGTTGTTGTCATCCATGTCAACATATTCTTGTGATTTGCTCTGATGATTGCAGATTGGGAAGATCTTATGATTCAGTTTGTAGTGTTGGTTTGCTTATCACTGTTTTGCAGAGTTTGGTATATCCTTCAGTATATTTCGGTGTGATTAGATGTTGTGCTGAGATTTTGGGATATTGCTTGGGATGGTCTTGTGTATCTTCAATTCAAATGGATCATGATTTGGTGCTCTGCAAGTTATATTTCTTCATGATAGGTGCTGATTGGTTGTGTTCTTGAGCTTTGAGACGTTGACCGATGAAGATTTGAAAAGTGGTGTTGGTGCAGCTATTCCTGATGATTCTAACATGCTTAATGGTGTTTATTAGGCATGTCCAATTTTTTTTGGTGATCCGCATTGATCATTGTGCGAGTTTTTGGTGGTTTCTATCAACCAGTGATGATTTTCATGTTATGCGGTTTTCCTGGTGGTGTAGCGTGTTGCAGTTGATCTTGGCGTAATTTGTGGTGGAGTTGTGTATTTGGGAACTTGATTTAGGACCATGTTATGCTATTTAAACTATTATATTGGTCTAGTCATGGATCTTTGTATCGTGTGATGTAATTTTGTAATTGAGGGTTGAGGGTCTAGTTGACCTTGTTATCAAGGTTGATGAATTGTATATATAGGTGATATAGTCATGTAATTTGGGTGTCAATGTTGTGTCTGCATTATCCGAGAGAGAGATTTGTGTGTGAGCAAGTGATTTATCCTTCGGTGTTGAGTTTTTGGAGAGATTGGTGTTGTAGGGTAGACATTTGTGCTTAACTAGAACTGTAATCAGGCATTTGGAGATGCTATTCTTACAATTTATTTCTTCCGGATTGTAGTCTGAATCTTATTGTAAGTCGGTGAGACTTCCCTGAGGGTTGCAGCCTTCCGGGCCATTATATTTGAGCAGTGAGCTCTAGGCAAGTGTGCCTGAATGCATGTGCATTCCCCATTGTAATATTTTCACATACTACTACAGAGTATCATCTTACTGTGGGTAGGTTCCCACTGTGATTTTTCCCTTAACCGGGTTTTCCACGTCAAAATATTGGTGTTGTGTGTTGTGCTATTAATTTGCTTATCTATCTTATTACTGCAGTTTATTAGATCTATTTTTTGTTTTTTTTTATATTTCGGTGAAGACTGATTTACCCCCCCTCCCAATCTTCCTTCTTGGCTACTGTTAACAATTGGTATTAGAGCTATATCCTTTGGTAGAACCTTAACCACTTGAGGATATCTGGGATGGTAGCTCAAGGTGTTATCTTTAAGAAGGATAGTCTGAGATTTGATGGAAGTAACTATTCTATATGGAAGGACCTAATGGAGGTGCACTTGAAATGTCTTGGTGAAGATTATTTGTGTCGTGCTTGTGAAGTGTATACCTATTCCTGCAACACAAAAGACTCACTAGATCATTACAAGCATGGTTAATAAATTTAAAGCAAAGAAAGATAAAACCATAGCTAAGCGATCTATCATCTCCTAATAAATGTGAGTATGAATTTTACTCTCAGATCTGGTCATGCAAATTCCAATGAATTGACTACACTTAAATGGAGGATTTAAATGATAAATGATGCATTTAAGCTAGCAATGATAATGATTAAGCTACATGATTCCATGATTATGCTAGAAAATAAGCTAGATTTAAGCTAAAATTGAACATGATGACAATGCTAAAATGATAAACTAAGATTGCATATGCCTATAGTAACAATGCTTGAATGCAAATGAGATGGGATGATTATTGCTCCAAAATGGGGTCTATTTATAGGATTTACAAGGCCAGGGGTGAGGTGGTAGGAATCAATGGTCAAGATTAAATCTGAAGATATCAATGGTTAAATTGGAGGAGGTTGGAAAAGAAGTTGGATGAAAGGGAACATTTGCCGTCTCTATGGTGACAAGTGTCAAGAAGCTTCTAGAAAGGTTGGATGAAAGGGAACATTTTCCATCTCTATGGTGACAAGTGTCAAGAGGCTTCTAAAAAGGTTGGATAAAAAGGAACATTTTCCATCTCTATGGTGACAAGTGTCAAGAGGCTTTGCTCATGAGAGAGCAAGTGTCTAAGGAAAGGGGACATGGTGGTTAGGATGTGCAAGCTAGGATGGTTAATTAAACCCGGGGTTAGATGAAATGAGTTAGGTTTAGAAGGGATTAGGTTAGGTGGTTAGAAGTTAGGATAATTTGAATTTAAAAATTCAAATAATAGGAAAAGGCTAATTAATTCCAACAACTCATAAATTGATTTGTTTTAATTAATTAGGGGATTTAGAAGAAATGAATTTGATGGGGGAAATTAATTAATTTGAATTAATTAATCAAAGGGTATTATTGAAAATGAACCTATTAAATAAATCCTTAGATTTATTAATAAATAGATGAAAGGGGGATTTTAATCAAATTGCTTAGTGAATTCAATTAAATTAGGAAGGGGGATTAATTAAATAATTGCTTATTTAATTAATTATCTTCAGACCATTTTTAGGTGTATACATTTTGCCCCTCTTTGAAGCGAGGTGTGATGACGAATTGATTCAAAGAATAATCTCATTTTGATGATGATATTGGTTCTATAGGATGCCCTAGCTATTGATTGATAAATTGTGATACGATGATGCCCCCTCAAGAGATCAATTGAGATAATTGATCTTTGGAGTTTTTGGATTTTTTATGAAATTGATGTCCCGATTAGAAATGATTTGATGTCTGCAACTATGGTTGATGAAAATGCGAGTTCTATGATCATGGTAATGTGGTTCTTGATGATTGATAAAGCTTGATTGGTTAGATTGATAAGATTGATATTTAGTCTAGTTTTAGGAATGACACCTCCTGTATAAGACAAAGATGATCAAAGCGTCTGGTTTCAGGAACAATATATCCTGTATAAGACATGATCAGAACGTCTAGTTTCAGGAAAGATACATCCTATATAAGACATGAGAGAATCGATTTAGATGCGATTGATTGATATAATTGATAAGATTGATTGGATAAAGAACTAACAGTTTGTTGATATCATGTTGTAGTAAGATTTAGATATGCTGATGTTGGTTCTGTTGAGAGGGTAGCATAAGATTTTTGCTGGGTCGACAATATCTGGAGAGATATGATTTATCAGTCTAATTGCATATACACTTGTGATGATACCTTGATGATTCCTACGATACATTTAACCTTGGATAAAAGGAGCATGCAGGATCCCATGCAAGAATGAAATGTAAGCTAAATGCAAATGAAAATGCAATGCAAAGCTACAAGCGGACCAGTCACTGGATTATTGCATTTTTGTCATCATTGAGCTTTTGAAATGTGGGAAGTGAGTGCAAACATCGATGGTATAATTAAACCACGATGACCTAAGCACTACTTTCCTAGATTTTTGATATGGCAAGTTAGCACAAGCATCAAGGTATAATTGAACCGAGATGACCTAAGTGTTGCTTGCGTGAAACAGGTAGTATTAATCATTTCAATACGCAAATTGGAAATGTCTTCAATGATACTTTGATGATCATGTCTTGAGACAAATTTGCACATATTAATGATCAATGTTCAGACAATAGACAAGAAAAATATCATGTTTCTTCCTTGTTCCTCTAGTCAGAGACATCCTGGAGTCACTCAGAAATCATGATAGTGAAAATCAATATAGAAAAGTTGAACAATCATGTTAAAATCATTATCCAAAAGATATCATCCATGCGTTTAGACTGACTTTGTGATAGTTTGATGGTTGATAATTTTATCTCGTGTTCAATGTTGGATATGTCTCTATTTTTGCTTGATAAGAGTTGTCTAACCATTTGTTCTACCTATTTGATTAAGCTCAGAATTGATCCAAAGTTTTGCCCCAAGTCTAGAAACAAATTCGGTATGATATACCCAATTATCCAAACCATGGTGAGAGAGCAGCTGCGATGCCTGTGTATGTACAAAAGCTTTATGATGGATATGAACAATGCTGATGGAAAAATGAATGCAAGCAGAAGGATGCATGAACTAATAGATGGAAGAGCTAGCCGACAGATAGCGCCTGTTTGCCAAGTTTTCACCATCTATTTTTATTGCACTTTTTTCTTATATTTGATTTTTTTGGATTTTCTGTTTTTCACTATTTTTGGATTTTTCTGCTTTTTCACTGTTTTTGGATTTTTTTGCATTTTCAGACATAGAACTTCTTCAAATGCATGCTATTGATGGGTTCCTTGAGCCGATCTCTGTCCTATGTTGATAGCTGATATGCTTCTAATCCAAATACTGTTGTGATCACAAATGGACCTAACCAGCTTGGTTCAAACTTTCCTTTCTTTTCTCGATCTGCTTGGTTGCGTGGATTTTCTTTTAGTACTAGTTCTCCTACTTGAAAGGTTCATGGTTTGACCTTGTGATTATAGCTCCGACACATTCTTTGCTGATATACCTTTAAATGATCAAAATCATTTTGTCTTCATTCATGGATCAGTTCTAACTCTTGTAATCTAGATACTCGTTGTTCTTCATCTAGGATGAGACCTTTTAATGGTACTCGTAGAGAAGGTATCTCTACTTCTATTGGCAGTATTGCTTTTGATCCATAAACAAGAGAGAAAGGTGTGGCACTTGCTGGTGTGCGAATACTGGTACAGTAAGCCCATAGAGCAGGGTTCAATTAAATATGCCAATCTTTGCCAGCATCATTCACTGTCTTTTTGAGGATTTTCAGAATAGTTTTGTTTGATGCTTCTGCTTGCCCAATCCCTTGCAGATAGTATGGTGTGGAAAATCTTTGTTGGATCTTGAATTTCTCACATAGCTCTTGTACATCCTGATTCTTGAATGGTTGCCCATTATCAGTGATAATGGTCATTGGTATTCCATAGCGATAGATTATATAGTTCAAGATAAATGCAGCAATTTGTTTTCCTATGATATTTATGAGAGGTACTGCCTTAATCTATTTTGTGAAATATTCTGTAGCTACAAGGATGAATTTGTGACCATTAGATGAAGAAGGATTTATTTTTCCTACAGGATCAAGTTCCCATTGACAAAAAGGCCAAGATGTTGCTAAAGCATGAAGTTCTTGTGCTGGTGCATGAAACAAATTCCCATGGATCTGACATTGTTTGCATGTTCTAGCTATCTGAAAAGAATCTCTTTCCATGGTCGGCCAATAATATCCCAAGCATATGAGTTTTTTGAAAGGGTAAGACCACTTGAATGAGTGCCACAAATGTCGTTATGGACTTCATGTAAAGCCTTCTTAGATTCTTCTTGTTCGAGACATCTTAAAAGAGTACCATCTAGACCTCGTTTAAATAGGGTATCCGCGACAAGAGTATAATGAGAGGATTGGCGAATAAAGTTTCTCTTTTGGTTTTTTGATAAGTCATGAGGTAGGGTGTTATCTTTTAGGTATGTGTAAGTTTGGCCATAGCGGGAGGAATCATGCCCAACAAGGTGAGAGATAGTTTGGGAATCAGGACAATTATAGGCGGGGTAAAACAACTCTTCCACCAGGAATTCGTAATGTTGTTGATTTTCTTGTGTCTGAAGGAGAGAAGCAAGTGTAGCCATGGCATTTGCTACTTTGTTGTCATTTCTGCAAAGTATTTCTTGATATCATCAACCATCTTTTTATAAGGCATTAGCTTTTCATCCTTTGTTTGATAGTCATAATTGATTTGATTAATGACAAGCTAAGAGTCTCCAAAGACTTGAAGTTGTGTAATGTTCCATTCTATAGCCATTTTGATAGCTGTAACCAAAGCTTCATACTCTATTATATTGTTGGTGCATGGAAAGCTTAATTTGTATGCTTTTGGGATTGTATGACCTTGTGGTGTGATAAATAGAATACCTGCTTTTGATCCTTGCTGTGTATATGAACCATCAAAGTATAATTGCCATGTTTGTGTGGTGACTGTTAGGATATCAGCATCAGGAAACTCAATCTGTAAAGGATGATCATCTTGAAGTGGTGCCTCTACTAGTTGGTCTGCAATGACTTGTCCTTTTATAACTTTTCTATCAACATACTCAATATCAAACTCACTCAGAATCATGATCCATTTTGCTAGCCGTCCTGTTAATGTTGCTTTGCTGAGTAAATATTTCAGTGGATCAATTTTATCTATTAACTTGATGGAGTGAGATAGTAGATAGTGTCATAATTTTTGAGAAGCAAAAACTACTGCTAAGCATGCTTTTTCTGTTGGTGAATAGTTGATCTCGTATCCTACTAGTGTTCTGTTGATGTAGTAGATGGCTCGTTCTTTTCCTTCATTATCTTGTTTTGCAATCAAAACTCCTAATGATGCTTCAGTGGTTGATACATAGAGTAATAATAGCTTTCTTGGAATTGGTGATATTAGGACGGGTGGTTTCATGAGATATGCCTTGATCTTGTTGAATGCATCCTCACATTGGTGGTCCCACTTGAAATGAACATTTTTGTGCAATAGATGAGTAAATGGTTGACATTTATCTGCTAGTTGAGCAACAAATCTTCTGATTGACTGGAGTCTTCCTTGGAGTGATCTTAGTTGACTGATATTCTTGGGAGATGTCATTTTGATGATTGCTTTTACCTTAGTTGGATCCACTTCGATACCTCTAGCTGAAACAATGTATCTCGATAGCTTTCCTGAAGTAACACCAAAGGCAAATTTCTTAGGGTTTAGCTTAGCTTATATTGTTCTAACCTGTCAAAGATCTTTTCCCATATCTCTATATGTTCTTCTCTGTTGTATGATTTAGCCAATATGTCATCCACATAGTCTTCCATGAATGTGTGCATCATGTCATGAAATATAGTTTTCATAGCTCTTTGATATGTAGCACCTGCATTCTTTAATCCAAAAGGCATGACGTTCTAGCAGAAAGTACCCCATGGGCATGTGAAAGTTGTCTTTTCTTGATCTTTGGGTGCTATTTTGATCTGATTGTATCCGGAGAAACCATCCATTAAAGAAAACATGGAGTGTCCAGCAATTAAATCTACAATGATGTCGATGTTAGGCAAAGGAAAGTCATCCTTTGGATATGCATTATTAATATCTCTAAAGTCTATGCATATTCTGATGCATTTATTTGGTTTTGAAACAAGAACGATGTTGGATACCCATTGAGGATAAGCTACAGGTCTGATGAATCCGACATCCAGTAATTTCTTTAGCTCAGCTTTGACTAGGAGAGCGATATGCAGATGCATTTTCCTTAAATTTTGTTTGACTGGTTTGGCTCCTGGGCTAATATTTAATTGATGCATAATAAGCTCCGGATCTAACCCTGGCATGTTTGCATATGACCAGGCAAAATTGATTTGTCGTCATTTAAAGAATTATATATATTGTTGCACTTCTTCTTTTGATAGAGAAGTTGCTGGATGAAGAATCTTTGGTTGCTCTATTGTGCCAATGTTAACTGCCTTTGTTGGTTCGATCAAAATTGATGACCTTTCTTGATAGTGCTCAGGTAAAGTGTCAAATCTCCCATCTTCTGGCACCTCAAGGAGGTTTTCACCATTAGATGCATCCTTTCTTTTTACTTTTTCCTAATCTAATGTTACCAATAAATGGTTTTCAGCATTAGACTTGATATTCTTTTTGTTCTTTTCACTTTTGTGACTAGGAGATTTGGCACCCACTTGACTAGAAAATGCGTTGCTGAAATTCCTGGTGGGAGTTGTTACGGGTTCGATTGAGTTAAGATATACAGATATGGCATGGTCATTTGGAAAGATATCAATGGCGGTATGTCCTTCATTTTCCTAATCAATAAGCTCGAGGTGGATTAAAGGTAAGGGATCTTCAGGTTGGGATTTTTTGAGGGTCATGATGGATGCATCAAAATTTTCAATATGTATGTCGATGTATAGAATGGTACTCTCATTAGAATGACCTCCCGTAAGAAACTCTTGATCATCCTCGGTTAGGTCCAAGTCAGCCGAATGTGATTCTAATTCAAGTGAACTAGTTCTTGACATTTGTCTTGCATACGTGTGAACTACATCGACTCCTACATCTCCTTCAAAGCAATTTTCTTTAGTTGATTCTTCAGAGTGATAGGAATCCCATTCCCATTCATTAGAATCTGTATCACTTGTAGCCTGCAATCTATAGATTTGGTCATATAGCATTTCTTCTGCTTTTCTAGCTATATCTTTTCTTCTTTCATATTCAACTTCTTCAGGACTGAGATTAAGTTCTGTCAACTTTTCTATGAGTTCTCCTGGATTTATATTAGCTTCTTTCTTGTTTTGATTAAGATTCAATGCTATTTGAGAGATTTTTTAGTTTGTTTCTCTTGTTGATTTGAAGCTTGCTTCTTTTCCCATTTCATGTTTGCTTGTGTTTGTTGCTTAGCTGATGTTTCTTCTCTTTCAATTGCCAGTTGTTCTTGTCTATTTTCATATTCCTCTTGTTGTTGACTAAAAGATGTGTCTTCTGGTAGAGTGACTTGTCCATACCCTAAGCCTATTTTGTCAGTAGTCTTCTGAGTGTGAGGCTGAATAGGTTCTGAGATACCTTCTTTTATTTTTCCTATAGGGCATGTTCTAGTGTATCCCATCCTTTGAAGAATGTTAAATCCTTTTCCATACTTTTTTGTAGGTATTCTGACATTGTTAATCTTTTGTTGACATTCTTCATCCTTGTATAGCTACTGTAGCACATCTTTATCTTCTATTTCCTTTGATAAGGTTCTAGCACTAACAAATGCTCCATCAAATATTGGAAGATGTTTTACAATTGGTTGTTGTTTAGAGTTTGATGGTTTTCTAAAGGATTTAGGAGAAAGTGGTAATTGTGATATTGAATATTCTATGTTCCCTCTATCTCTTAGCGGCATTTGATTTTCCATACTTGATAAAATAGAGGAAAATGATTGTTCCTTGGATTGTGTGTTCGAAGATGATGCCTCCCTGTTATGAGGAACAATGACTTCTTGAGCCAATTTTAGATTGCTGCAGTATTGAAATGGATTTGAATCTGCAGAGATTGTGATTTCCTGCTCATTGTAGGGAAATTTTACACGCTAATGATATGTTGATGGGACAAGTTGCAAGTCATGTATCCATGGTCTCCCCAGGAGTACATTATATGATAAGTCTAAGTCTAGAACTTGGCATGTTGTGTCTTTCTGCAAAGGTCCCACTCTGATGGGTAGTATCATAATTCCCTTGGAGGAATGTTCTTCTTCATCATAAGCTTTTATGGTGATCTTTTTCCGGACATCAACTGCATCTTTTGAATATTCTAAGGCACAAACAAGACTCAATGAACATATATTTAGGCTAGCTCCACTGTCTATTAGAATATGTTTAACGCGCGTTTTGTGAATGAGGACTTCAATATGCAAAGGAGCGTTGTGGGGATGTTGTAAGGACATGTCATCTTCTTCAGTGAAGGGTTGTGAGGTGTCCCACCATGGTTTGTAATTGATCGATATCAAGATATTTGGATACTGTTGTATCTACTAATGCTCATTCAAGAATTTCTTTGTGTGTAGGTGAAAGCTTTAACAATTCTAAGATGGATATTTGTGTGGGTGTTTTCTGCAATTGCTCCACTAGACTGTATTGTTTGGTGGTGGACGATGTGTTTGTTGTAGGACACAACAAAACAACTTTGTCTTTGCTTCTTGTGATAGCATGAGCGTGTTCTTGATTTTTCTTTTCTTTAACTACAATCATGTTCACCATATTATCATATGTATGAGCGTAGTTTACCTTTGCTTTACCCTTACCATTGTTTGTTGTTGATGATTCACCTTTCTCATAGTTTGGAAGTGAAGTTTTAAAAGCTATATGAGATTTGTTTGTTGTATGTCCATCCACTGTTATTACTCCATTATCAATCCTATCTTGTATGATATGTTTCAACTTCTGACAATTATCTATGTGATGTCCCTTGTTTCGATGGAAATCACAATAATGGTTATCATTCCACCAAGGTGATTTGATTTGAGGTTTATAGTTCCTTTCTTTTGGTAAAGTGATCAATTTGTTTGCAAGAAGTGTCTTTAGTGCCGACCCAAGGGATTCACCAATATTTGTAAATTGTCTTCGAAAGAAAGTTTTGATAGTTGCTTTTTGGTGATTGTTGTTTTGTTGAGCCGCTGTTGAGTGAGTGGATAAGTTAAAAACCGGTTGTTTTGGTTTCACATTATTGTTATCCACTATTCCATCATTGACGACAATTCGATTTCTATTCCAAAACTTTGGTTTATCATTGTGGTTGTTGTTATTGGTGTTGTTAGGAGGATGGAATCCTTCTTTGTATATTTTCAACTCACCTTTCTTTATCATGGCTTCCTCCATTCTGATTCCATTATCGACCATTTTTTTGAAACTTTTATTTCCTTGCATTTTTAAGTAATAACTCATTTGATCATTTAAGTTGTTGATGAATATGTCCATTTTTTCATATTCTGGCACTGTACGAGGATACTGCGAAGCTAACCATCTCCATCATTGTAAAAATGTCATGAAAGGTTCTCCAGCCTTTTGTTTGGCATTACATAGGTCTAGCATTATTACTTCGTGTTGTATGTTGTAAGAGTATTGTGAAACAAACTTATCCACCAATTCTGAAAATGATCTGATTCCAGGTGAAAGTTTGGAGAACCATTCCATAGCTAGTCCAGTTAAGCTTTTCAGAAACAATCTCATTAAGTAAGTATCCTCACGTGCAAATTCCATACTCATTGTGCATAATTCTCGTATATGATCTTGGGGGTCAGTGCTTCCATCATATTTTTTGTATCTAGGAGTTTAAAAAACCTATATGAAATGGTATCATGTTTAGATTTCTGTCGAACGGATAAGGACATATTTCTTGAAGTGAGTATCTTCTAACATTTCCTCTCTGCATATCTTGAATTTGTGTTTGCATTGTTTGTAGTTGTTGTGTGAGAGTTGTGATAGGATTATCAAGATGATTTGTTCTTAGATGACCCTGATTTTGTATTCTAGGAGGATCTAGATCTCTTCTGGTGTCATCTCTTCTCCTTCTTGTATCTTCGTTGGATTGGAGGTTATTTAGAATTTCTACTTCATCTCTTTTGGGTATGTAGGTTTCTTCATTGGATCTGGTATTATTGGGAATTGATGTATCATTCATGTGGAGACCAAAAATATCTTTGTATTGTTCGTTATTAGGGGGAGGGTCACTTTTCTTTTGTGTCAATTTGTTCACATCAAAATCTTGGGGGAGTGTAGCACCAGATTTGGCTAACATTAGAAAATATTTTTCTTTTTCTCCCTCCAATAATTTCTGCATAAATTTGTCGAATTGAGGATCTTTCTTGATGTCTCTGATATTTTGTTATGTTATTTCTCCTTCAACTTGTATTTCCTCTTCATGTTCCATGGTTATATGCTCTTCAGTTGTTTCCAATGTTTTGATTTCCGTCTCTGCGATCCTTTGTCTCTGAGATCTAGTTAGAACGGGCATACACGCGTGTTATTTTGCTAGGATTCAATTGTCCAAAAGTTTGTTTTGATAAGTGATCAACTGTCAAGGTAAATGTGCTGGTGCGATATGACACGAAAATATGGTTCAAGTGTTTAAAGTTTTGCAAGTTTTTTGATCTTCGGTTTTGGAGTGCAATGATGGTGATTTGATAAAAACCAAGTCCAGTAGGAACGATATATCCTACAATGTGGGACAAGATTATCCTGACCAAATGTTTCAGTTTTGTGATAAAGGATGATAGATCCTGATGAGAAACTATGTTTGAGTGATCAATTTACCAAAGAGGGTGATAATGCACTTTGAGATGTTTAGATCTTGAACTTGTTGAGGGTTAGCACTTGAAAATCTTGAGGTGTTTATGCTCTAAAGTCTGATTTTGACGGATGATAACTCGACCAAGCAAACCAAGAAGACAATTTAAGCACAAAATAACAAATAATAGGTGTTTATGACTACTGCAAACTGATCAAGAAAGATGACATACCTAAAAAAGTCATGCAAAGTGGCAGCTCTGGACTGATAAAAACAGAGACTCATACGATAGATTATAGCCCCAAACGACAAGAGATATAAGACCAAATGACAAATCAGAAATTTCATGTAAAAAGATCAGTTTCGTACGACATTTCTTTCTGAACCATACGACAAAAGATTAACCTCATATGAAAAATCATGAGACAGTATGATAGAGAACCTGACTCGTATGATAGATAACAGAGTAGAGATAAAAAATCTTTGTTTTGCCAAATTTTGATTAGTGAATTTTGATGTTTTGCTTATGTTTTTCAATTTTAGATGTCTGATTTTTTTTTCATTTAGGGATGAATACACATCAAACACATGATGTGATAAGTGACTCCAAGCATACTAAACCCTAAGGAAGTTTGCTGAGGAGAGAAAACCTTTGCTCGCAAGCTTAGGTACACACCCAATAGCTAATCAGAATACGGCCGCTGAGTCTCACGCAATGGATTCTCAACATCGTATTATCCGACTCCAAATGCTAATGGGGGTACGATATGGCAAGTATTCTGGGAGAGTTAATATCTCTCTTGCACAAAGATTATCACCCTTTCGGAGGTGAATCGGGTAGCTTCTAATTTAACTGACACTAGTAAGGGATCCGTTCGGCACGTCGGGGTATAATACTCAATTAAGAGGTCTCCCAGCCTTGAAAACCAAGGTTTTCTATACCCAAAGGTATGAAGGGGAACTATTCCCGAGCATTGTTGTTGACTTGATTTTCATCAAATCACATTTATTTTATAGTGGGTTGGATTACTTGGCGTTAGCCATTCCCACTTAGGTCATTCCCCTCTCACCGACCGTAATGGCTTTAAGAGTTATTAACTCCTCAGGAGGGTAGGCTTGCTAAAGAAATGCACTAATGAAAATAAAAAATGAGTCTAGCTTTCTGATCACCTAAGAAAGGTGAGAGCATACTTGCCTATCATCAAAGACACAAAATACATGATTGTTCATTCCTTTAGCAAAAGATAAGTGTTCCTAAAACAACTTTAAGGAATACACAAAGTATTGTTGAATTCTTTTAGGCAACCTACAAAATAAATCTGTTAGTAGTCATTGATGTGTCTTGAATTTGGTCTTTGACTAGCGTATCTTTGACAATCGTCATCCTGCAAAAAAGAGTTAGACTGCCAAAAATCTCATAAATAGAATAGAGTTAGCATTAGTGGTAATCAATTAAAGCCTCAAAACCCTTAACATGCAGTCAATTTAAAAAACCACAGAAGAAGAGTGTCGTATGACACACCTTACCCACTCATGCGAGTGTCTTTTTGAGACCATATGAGTCAGGATGAGAGATAGTACAACATTAAAATTTTCCTAAAGGCTCGTACGATACAGGATCTCTTGTCGCTCCAGCTCACAAAGTATGTCGTACTAGGCCAGAAATGAGTTCGTACGACATTCTGATTCAGACTTGACAGAGATAAAGAGTTGATGAAGCTTGAGAGGCCAAAAATGATAACTCCGGCCCCACGGTGGGCGCCAAAATGTTGTGCCTGTGAAGTGTATACCTATTCCTGCAACACAAAACACTCAATAGATCATTACAAGCATAGTTAATGAATTTAAAGCAAAGAAAGATAAAACCATAGCTAAGCGATCTATCGCCTCCTAGTAAATGCGAGTATGAATTTTGCTCTCAGATCTGGTCATCCAAATTATAGTGACTTGACTACACTTAAATAGAGGATTTAAATGATAAATGATGCATTTAAGCTAGAAATGATAATGATTAAGCTACACAATTCCATGATTATGCTAGAAAATAAGCTAGATTTAAGCTAAAATTGAACATGATGACAATGCTAAAATGATAAACTAAGATTGCATATTCCTATAGTGACAATGCTTGAATGCAAATGAGATGGGATGATTATTGCTCCAAAATGGGGTCTATTTATAGGATTTCCAAGGCTAGGGGTGAGGTGGCAGGAATCAATGGTTAAATTGGAGAAGGTTGGAAAAGAGGTTGGATGAAAGGGAACATTTGCCATCTCTATGGTGACAAGTGTCAAGAAGCTTCTAGAAAGGTTGGATGAAAGGGAACATTTTCCATCTCTATGGTGACAAGTGTCAAGAGGCTTCTAGAAAGGTTAGATAAAAGGGAACATTTGCCATCTCTATGGTGACAAGTGTCAAGAGGCTTTGCTCATGAGAGAGAAAGTGTCCAAGGAAAGGGTACATGGTGGTTAGGATGTGCAAGCTAGGATGGTTAATTAAACCCGGGGTTAGATGGAATGATTTAGGTTTAGAAGGGGTTAGGTTAGGTGGTTAGAAGTTAGGAGAATTTGAATTTAAAAATTCAAATAATAGGAAAAGGCTAATTAATTCCAACAACTCATAAATTGAGTTGTTTTAATTAATTAGGGGATTTAGAAGAAATGAATTTGATGGGGGAAATTAATTAATTTGAATTAATTAATCAAAGGGTATTATTGAAAATGAACCTATTAAATAAATCCTTAGATTTATTAATAAGTAGATGAAAGGGGGATTTTAATCAAATTGCTTAGTGAATTCAATTAAATTAGGAAGGGGGATTAATTAAAATTTTGCTTATTTAATTAATTATCTTCAGAATATTTTTAGGTGTATACAATTGGAAGATTACAAAGAATGTCTATGTTGTTCCTCATAATGGACCATCTACTCCTGATGAGGTTAATGAAGAAATTAATAATATCAAAGCAAAGGAAGCATTGCTTAGTGCCCTGACTGACTCTGAGATGACAAATGTAATGGGACTTCAGACGGCACATGAGATCTGGGTGAAGGTTGAGGTTCTATATGAAGGTGATAAAAACTTGAAGGTTGCTAATTTGTAGAGTTTAAAAAGAAAGTATGAGACATTGAAGATGGGATATGATGAGAACATACACTCTTTTATAGCTAAGGTGAATGATCTTGTCCTAGGTATCAGATGTGCTGGTGGAACCATTGAGGAAGATAAAATTATTACTAAGGTACTGAGATCTTTGCCTCTTGCCTATAAACATAATGTTGTTGCTATTGATGAGATCCAGAGTGTGACTAATGTGACAAGAGATATGTTGCTTGGAAAGCTTGATGCATTTGAGATGAGTGAATTTGGAGAATCACATGGAAAGTCTGAGACAACATTCAAAGCATTTGCATCTGTATCTAGTAATCAGAAATATGATCCTGATGAATGCAGGATATCTAGATATGAAAGAGAGAGGAGAGAGATGGAAGAGAAAGAAAGGGAACTGGATGAACTTGAAGCACTGATTCCCGTAGATTGCCTAAAAGTGTCGGTAAGTATGATGGAAAGTTGCCTTTGAAATGTTTCTCTTATAACATGATAGGACATTTTGCTTCTAGATGCCTGGAGAGAATGGCTAAGTATGATAGACATGACAAGTTTGATAATCATGATAGGAATGATAGATATGACAAACATGAGAAGTATGACAAGCCTTACAAGCCTAATTAGAAGTATAGGAATCATAAGAACTGTTACTATGCTACTGATGAAGGTATTACATATGAAGAATCTGAAGGAGATGGAGTTGTATTCCTTTCCATTAAGGAAGATGGACCTATACCTGTTGATTCCACTAGCTGTACTATTGAGGAGAAATCTCTAGCTGCTAAAGTTGAAGAGAAAGATGAATGGGTGACTGAAAGTGGTTGTTCACATCATATGACCGATAATAAAAGAAAATTTGTGAGTATGGAAAGATATGATCTTGAAATAGTTAGATTTGGAGATGACTAAGCTTGTGTGATCCATGGGAGAGGTTCTATTTCTTTTGATGGTAAACATAACACTGATGATGTCTTGTATGTTGAAGGTTTGAAGCATACTCTTTTGAGTGTTGGATAGATGGTTGATAAAGGTTATGATCTACAATTAAAGGATGGAAAATGCAAGATCTTAAATGCCTCCAGTATAGAGATTGCATCTAGAACTAAGACTAAACATAAATTTTTTCATTTGAATGCTAGTGAGAAAAGTTGTTTGATTGCTCAAATTGATGAGTGTTGGTTATGGCATAGGAGAATGTGTCATGTAAATTTTGATTCAATGATGAAGATTTGTTCTACACATGTTGTTAGAGATCTGCCTAAGATTGTTAAGCCTGTTGATCCGATATGTAAGGAATGTCATTTGGGTAAGAAAAAAAGAATTTCTTTCAAGAGCAAACAATATACATTTGATGGATTGCTAGATCTTATGCATAGTGACCTATGTGGACCTACAAATGTTAGAAGTGTGCAAGTTGATAGATATTTTATGCTGCTAATTGATGATTATTCTAGGATGATGTGGGTTGTCTTTTTGAAGGAGAAATTAGAAGCATTTGATAAATTCAAGATATTCAAAGCTAAGGTTGAGACTAAGTCTGGATTGAAGGTGAAGTGTCTGAGATCTGATAGAGGTGGAGAATTCTGTTTCGGTGAGTTCAATTCATTCCGTGAGAAGCATGGGATTAGAAGATAATTATTTGGTCCTAGAACCCCTCACTAGAATGGATTTGTTGAGAGGAAGAACATAATTGTTTTGGATGTTGTGAGGACAATGTTGATTGAAGGAAACGTTCCAAAGATCTATTGTAGAGAAGCTATCAGTACTGCTGTTTACACATTCAACAAAGTTCACATCAAAGGAGATACCGGTAAGACCCCTTATGATTTTTGGTTTGAACATGTTCTTACTATGAGATATTTTAGAGTATTTGGTAGAAAATGTCATATCAAAAGAGATGAGAATATAGGAAAGTTTGATGTTAGAAGTGATGAAGGAATTTTCTTGGGATATTCAACAAAGAGAAAGGCCTACCGGTGCTACAATAAGAGACTGAGAAAGATAGTAGAAAGTGCAAATGTGAAGGTGTATGAGAACCTTGGGAAGGAGATTAGAGCATGTGGTTATGATGATGGACATCATATTATTTTAGCCCCTATTCAGCCGGAAGAGCCTAAGCAGAATGATCCAGTCGAGATTGTGAATCCAGATGTTGCTGGTGAAGGAGTGCAGGAACTTGAGAATCAGAACAATCAAAAGACTCTGAGGTATGTAAGATTGAATCATTCTGAAAATCAAATTATTGGTGATAAGATTAAAGGTGTGATGACTAGAAGAAGGTTAGTTGCTGAAGAAGTTTGCTTGATTTCCAAAGTTGAACTTAAAGATGATGTTGAAGCCTATAAAGATGAAAGTTGGATGAGATCCATGGAAGAAGAACTAGATTAGATTGCAAAGAATAACACATGGGAACTTGTGCCTAGACCTAAGGATAAGAATATTGAGATTCATGAAAGATTCCCTCAAGAAGAAATACTTGAAGCCATGGGTTGTGTGTATCCTCAATTTTGGCATTAAATTGGAGATAATCGAATTGACGCAAAGGTGTTTCATAAAAAACTAGAGGAATTGATATTGACATTTTTAAAAGATGCATATTGCAATGGACAACCAATAGAAGGAATTTAAAATTCAGATCATCTTAAAAAAAATATAAACACTTTGCATTGTGTATGAAACAACAGTTGGTTGACTTGGAGAATCCATTTGAACTTGGATCAATCACAAGGCTTTCGAAAAGGATAGATCAAAGTGAATTATTGCATATTGCAATACCAAAATATTTCAAACTTGTTGATTTATGTCAAACAATGATATTGGGGTCGATGGAAGATGAGAGAGTTTTTAGTGCATTAGGGCTTTTGAAATCAAAGATCATAAACAAATTAGACAAAAATTTGGAAACTTGCTTGAGGTTGTTTGTAACTCAGTATAATGTTAGAGATTTTCCATATGATAGGGCATTGGCAATCTGTAATTCCATGCATGAAAGATGAGGGTTGTGCAACACTTTATAAGCTGGTGGTGCTACTGCTAGTGCTTAGACAAGTGATCGATCGCAGACTCAGAGTCAGCATAAAGATGAAGAAATTTTTGAATACCTGACTCAGAATGAAGATGAACCTATTAGTACTAGTCAGTTTCTAGATCTTGAGTCCATTTGGGATATAGAAGCCTCGGATTGAGTCACTGAAGTGAATTAGCACTCAGTTTATAGGTATTTATACTATAGTTCTTGAGTCATATTACAATTTGCAATACTATAGTTGTCATTGATGATTTTTGATATTGTATTCCTTGAATTTGTCAATCAAAATGGATACTTATTTCATATTGTTAATTGTGAATTTGAATTATTAGTAAACAATTGAATTATAAGTAAATTGGTTCCACATTATGTTGAACATGAAATGCAACAATTTGTGTCACAAGATCCATAAAATTATTCATATTGTATAACTGTTAGAACCTTTCTACTGTTCTACATTAAATGCTTAACATGATGTTCATGGTGATTAGGGTTTTGTGTTTGTTTTTTGTCTTAGTTGGCTAGTAAACTAAAGTTGTCGTGCGTTGAAAATCTGAGTTGTCCTCTCTTTATTTGTCCATGTCAACATCAAGTGTGGTCAAATGGTTGGTCAAACAATGAGACATGTTTAATGTTTCATCTCTAACTCGTATATAAATTTCATCTTTAACAATTTAAGTGGCGAGTTAGCAAGTGTTGGTTTGGGTTTAAATCGCGAGGTCTCTAGTTTTTTGGGTGTTAGCATTTTATATTAGTGAGCTGGAGATTATTAATGAAATTGCTTTGGTCACAAGGTCTCGAATTGGTCTGATGCCATGCATTATAGCCGTGAGAGGTAGCGAGTAAGTCATTAATAGTCTGTGTGCCACTGCTCATGCCTGTTTATGAAGGTAATTAACATAAAACGTTGATTTTTGTTGGTACTCGCTGGGTCATTGTGGTCAAGAGATAAATAGTTTGAGATTTTATGGTTATCGTTAGCTCGTAGGTCCTTTATCATCAAGTCATTGTAAGTCGCGAGCTTGCGAGTACTGGGAGATTTTAGTTGTCGCTACCTTGCAAGATGTTTTGCACTTGACCATTTTATGTTGTGAGGTTTCCATGCAAGAAGTGCCTTCTATATTTCATCAATGCATCAAATTCCCAGTCAATGGAGTAGAAATAACTATGCATGGGGATCCTAACCCCTTTCAACACTACAATACTTTAAGAGCAAGCATAGACAATCAAGTTCTGATTAATCAAGAAGCACCTCTTATTACACAAATGGTCTCATTGACAATTAGAGAAGCACAAAAAGATACACCTATAACATCTTCTTTACAGATTAAGGATGTTGGTTGTGGGGAATACTCTATCTCCAATACATCAAATGTAAAAAAATTATTTCTTTCTCCTAAATCCTTTGGCAAACCTTAGAATATTATGATGAAACAAGATAAAGGAAAGGAGATAGTCAAATATTCAGATTCATGCTCATTCATCAGATGGGGCAACTTAGAGGAATAATCCCTAGAAGAAGATGTCAATCGCTTGTTATATAGAGAATAAGATGACATGACAATATCCTGCTTACCCTTAGATCATTATGACAATGGTTTTAAAATGCTACAAAAATATAGCTATGTTGGTATCATAGGCTTGGGACTACAACAAGGAAGATTAGAACCTTTTTTACCTTAGGAAAACCCAAAGAATCAAGGGTTAGGGTATAAGAATGTCACAAAGATAACAGATTTAAGACAACAAACACTGGATATACTAAATAAGCCAAGCCTAGCATTAGAGTATATACCTCAGAATTAGTTATCAACACAGAGACTCCTTTATTCATCTCATAGAAGCAAGCAAGCAAAAACATATCCTAGTACAAAATCTGATGGTGAAGATATCAGATGTCTTTTGCAAGAAACTAATGAGACACCACCTAACAATATGGTACCTGAAACAACTTCATAAGAAAATGTGGTAGCAGAAACTGGATCACCACCTGCAAATGTACCTAATCCTTGAATTTTGTCAATAATTTAACCAAGGGAAACAAGCTTAGCTCCACCAAATGAGTCATATGAGGAAAGATTGCAACATCTGATACCAGGTTTAAGAAGAGTTTCTACGACACAAAAAAATATCCTCAAGTCAGGAACAAATTTTGTTACAAGAGAAAGATGAGATAAGTGACACAACATCGAACATAGGGACATATATAGAAAGCGTGATAGATGCTCATGGCTATGAGTTTCTATCTATTCAAGACAATAGCCCATGAACAATAGACACAACAAATGACAATCAACCACTCATTGATGATGACATTGTCTATGAATATGTCCATAATAACCAGGTTTGCATGATTACAAACACTTCTCTAGCATACGAAAGCAAAGATTTACCCCTTGTACATTCACATCTAATTGACTGGGGGCAAGAGGGGACAAGACACTTGAAACCATGTGTGGAAGACATAAAACTCCTTTTCCAAGGAGATACTGAAGAACCAACACAAGATGATATGATGATAGGACAAGATCTCACAACAAAAGAAAATCCAAGTGTTAAGTGAGTAAAACTCCTCAATCCAAGTATGAGAGGTTGTGTCATTACAGAACATTATCATAATCAAGAATGTATGATGCAAGAAACTCTTCACCCAAAGCAAATTTATTGGCATCCAATTGACTGGGAATCACAAGTGCTACCACATCTAGAATGGACCAATAATGACAATACCATAGCAAAATTTTTGGGTGAGGAGATTGAACTCCCTTATAATGTCTATATAGTGGGATTCACTCTAGAGTTGGATAGGATAACATCTCTTGATGAAAGAAGCACAAAATATTAGCATGTTCAAGCGACATTTCTCAAAGATATGATACCTAATAATGAGGAAGATTATGTGAACAACATAAAGCAATGGGAAGAAAAGGTAAGTACAAAAAATTCTATGCTTTCACCCCCCAAAGCTAGGATTGATACTACAAAGGCAAACAACATCTATGAAATACCGTTACCAACCACACCTCAATGGTTAGAAAATATACGAAATGAACAACCATTTTCAAAATATTGCATAATAATGAGGGAGATCCAATCCCCAAACCCATGAACAACATACACCTAAAAATATATTACATCTAAGGGATGGGTTCATTTAAATTTTCAAGTATTGCATTTGCATATTTCTTTACTGCATTGTAATACATATCTGCATTTCAAATTGCACAACACATAGCTACATATCATTATTGCTTTCTCATATAGTTGCATCAGTAAAGCAAGAAGATTGTCTAAGTCATTCACTTGTCTGCATTGAAGGGAGAGAAGGTGGTCTCATTTCCTAGATACTTGTTCATGAAGTTTTAGGAGGTCTTTACTCATTTATCTTCAATGTCACCTTATGAATGAGGTTTATCCATGGTTGATTAGAGGTTTCACCATTGAGTCTTGTTACCCAAAATCTATCGATTTCTATATCTCTAATATTAATCAAATACTCTAAGTCATTACAGATATCTAGTTGGTCACGTGGCTAGTGAAAAATCCTAAATTCTACTTCAGCGTCACTATAATTGTCATAGCCAAATAGGTTTCATTACTTACAAGTCAAGACAAGAAAATAAAAGAAAAAGTTATGCCAAATATCCATCTCAAGGCAAAATTGCACAGATATATAAGTAAAATATGATGCAAAAATATGCAATAAAGCTTGACTAAGGGAACATGCAAATAACTCCATTAGGGATATGGACGCCTACTGGCAATGAAGCAATATTCAATAGATTACGATGTATAACCTCGTCAGATCCCTAAAAGCTTACTAGTAGCGAGGCTCTATCTAGGATGCTTTTGAAGTCAGAATAACTCACGTAGCTAGTCACATAGGATTCCAAGGGTCTTTGATGGTTATAAGAGTCAGAATAAACTCAAGTGCACATACATGGGAAAAAGGAGATCAAAGTTTCAAGAATTGACGGAGAATTTTTCTGCGCCTCCATTCATAAATCTTGATTATATAGTGTGTTAATATTGGATGATCTAAAGTCTTCTGAGAATGGATTGAAATTCTATATCTAAAGCATTTCACATCTTTAATTCAATTAGTGTATTTTAGATTGAAAGACGCACATGATCATCCTTGTTCAAATAGGAACTGCATCTTCATCATGAATCTTGCATTAGCACAACTCATATAGAAATAAAGTTGTCTACATAGGCATCACCTAGATCATCATGTCATCATCATAGGTCTACATACTTGGGGGCATAATTGAAAAAATCTTAAAAATTGGAATGATCCTGAAAAAATCAATAAAAAACATTCAGATAAAATCTTTAAAAATCCAAAAACATTTGCAAAACATAAAAATCATAAAAAATTCCTGACAAAACCCTAAAAAAATCAGAAAAAGATCCTGAACAAATACCAAAAACAATCAAAAAACAACAAAATAAAAAAAATTCAAAAATGATCCACAAAACCCTAAACATCGAAAAAACTCAAAAACAAACTCAAAATTGAAAACAATCAAAACTTGCAATAAAATGTCTCGTGAGAAACAAATACCCTAGTAGACATCCAACAAACACTTTGCATGAAGTTAAACAAAGGATATAACTATCTTATCAAACATCTGCAACCAAACTGATCAAGTCTTATCAATTGTCGATATCCACATCAACGTGACCATTATCATGTCTTAGACAAAATCGGTGCACTCAAAACTAGACAGATCATTCTTAAACGAGGTCCAAAACTTTTGAAACTAGACATTATCAACCATCACATCAAACAAATCAAAGCAAAGACACAGTCAGTTTAATTGTTGAGTTTTGTCTAATTTGGTTTTTATCTTTTATCAATTGGTGAAGATCATGTTTCTGTGCTACTCAAGGATGTCCAAAAAGTGACTAGAGGAGCCATGATGGGCATGATCCTTTACTTTGTTTTTTGTTTAGTGGTGTGAACCAATGAATTTCTAGGGAAATTTCTCTAGTGGGTGTTCGTAATAGGAGCATTCAGCCTATGAATGCCACACATACCTCGACCCCTAGCATAATTCCCAGAATGGAGGGTTCATTCCTTGTCTGCTACGTGTTTGTTTCTTGCAGTGAGATATCTATACATCTTGGTTCCTTATACCTTGGTGTACTAAGCTTCATTGTTACATAATAAGGCTCAATGATGATAATTTATTGCACTACGAATAAAGGAAAAGAATAATACTCATCACTATCACTCCTATCATATCATATCCATTTTTTCTATCAAGTTAACACATTTGATTCTTCATTTTCTCCTATCTCTTCTTAATATTTTCCAAATCTATCTTTCTTAGTAACACCTTTTCTAAATCAAGAGGCACAATCAACAATGTATTTTATCACAACAAAAAAATTCATATAGGTTGTATATCATTTTAAGTTTAATTGCTTTAATTAGATTGCATTATCACTTATATTAATACTCAAGCTTAAATGTATCTAGATTTCATTACAGTAGATTCATTTAGATAAATATAATATCATTTTAGACTCATTATCATATAGAAGCATTAAGTTACACCATCATATCATCACATTGCATAAAATAGAATGCACTAGAATCATAAAATGCATCACACATATAACACATCACATAGACACATCATATAGAACCATACATCATAGAAATAACACAAGGCATGAATAACACCGCCAAAATGCATATCGTATATATCTCAAAATATGCCAAAATACATCAAATCAAGTACAAGATAAAATGTCTCAATCGACACTGCCCATATCCCTAGGTGGATCTCGTCTACTCGATCCAGTCCTAGGATGCCCTGAAGATACCCTAGGTGGACCCATGACCCCAGGTGTACTAGTATCACAACTGGTAGACCTGCTAGATCTCTTACTTGAGATATATCTCCTATAAATTAGATCTCGTTGTCTCTTTGACATGCCATCCTCATACTCATGATGCCAGTACGCATACTCTTGAGCAAGATGAATCAGTCTCTCATCTCTCGAACCTATAGTAGGATCAAGGTACTGCTCCTGTGAATCCCATATCAATCTAGACCTCCGCTCTGCCATATCCCTCTCCTCCTGTAGACAATCCCTCTCTACTGCAATATGATCTCTCTCTACCTCTAAAGTACCATATACTCTGCTAAAAATGATCCCTATAATAAATCTTCCACTGTCGCAATGTGACAACAAGATCCTTTAAGCTCCTAATCTGAGCTCTCAGAAACTTCTCATCCTCAACCTCCTCCTTGCCACCTCCCTCTGCTACTGGCATACTCCATCTCAATGTCTTGCCTACCACCACCTCCACCATCATTCCCTCCACTACTAGATGATCCTGTCTCAGAATCATCACTCTCACTCCCATCTCGATCATAGATGCTCATAGACTCGGTGTCTCCACCGATGTCTACATCACCCTTACTGTCCTCTCGCTCTACCTCTGTTGCTACTACTGCTGCTATCAAACCAATCTCACCTCCACCTCGTCTTCCCCCTCTATCTTGGCCTCCCCTATCTCATCCTCCACCATCTCTCTCTCTACTTCTCCCTCTCCCTCCTTGCGCCCTCCTATGTCGGATCTACTAAGGAGAGATAGGAATCATAGGATCCATCAATGGCACTGGTATATGATGTACCCACCAACCATCATACTGTTGTATGGCACCAGGATCTGCAACTTTGGTCGACCAACCCCATTGTAACGGCTGAAGAGAATCAAACTTTATAATAGCAAAATGAGGTTGTACACAAGCCCCCCAATCCCCAATCTCTCGTGTAATCCGAGCAAAGTAAGTTGTCACATATGGCACACCCTCTGCCTCCCCAAACTAATGGAGAACTCGACCAGGAAGATGGATGTCAATAACCTTGTGCCTACCAACATCTCAACCAATGAGATAACACTATTCTCTGCAATAAGGTAAATGTTGTGCATCATCAACCCAACCGCGACAATCAAGATACGGTCTCCAAGAGAAATACTATAATATATCAATCTGATGTCTCCAGTAAAGGGTATTCCCTGATGCCCTATGTCTAATGACAATCGTGTATCTATAGGCATATAGCTGCTCATCAACAAGATCAACATGAATCATCAGACGAAAGATATCCAGATGCTCCCAAGCCCATACTTGGAGCAAAGTGATGCCACAACCAATAGATTTCTGCTCTAAGTACACAATATCATTCATCTAGTGATATAAAGTGGCTAATAAGCATGGACCCCAAGCAAAAACACGTATGTCAATAATCATGTCTCGAATGACTCTACCCCATCCAATAAGGAAACCTTGTGTTTGTCGATCAAGAATAAGTAAGCCAACAACAACAGAGCACAAAACAATAGTAAGGTCATCATAATCAAGATCATCCCATGGGATCTCATATCGACCTTGAATATAGATAAATCCTCCTCTGAGCACTCGAATAAATCACCCAGTCCGACAACACCATCATCATGATCAAAAGTAACTCAGGTGCCATGAATGAGAATATGTAGAATATGGCACACATATTGCAGTGTGAATGATGCCTCACTAGTAGGTAAGTGAAATGAACAAGTCTCAAAATGCCATCACTTGACTAAAGAAGTAATCATGGCCCTATTGGTTGTAACCTCTAGCAAGCGCAATATGTGATATAAACCTAAATGTCTGGTCAAAGCAGTCTCCTCACCGATAACCTCATAGCAACACTCAAGACCATCTGGCCTTGTCTGCCTACCAACCAAGACAGGATAATGTGCCTACAAGACGAAACACATAAAAATATTAAATACTATATTCACATGACAAATATCAACTCATAAAATTTGGCAAAATCACAAAAACATCAATTGCAAATTAGATATAAGGAAGACAGTCAATTGCACATTACTTATGTCAAATGCGCACCATTAAAACCAATTTCACACCATTCACATCAATTGGGCATCATTTAAAGCATTTGCAAATTATTAAAGACAAGTGTGTATTAATAAACATGGTTGTGAGCCAAATAGTCAATTGTGAATTACTAAAATCAAATGCACACAAATATATTCAATTGCGAATAAATTGATATGCAATTGTGCATCAATTAAAAAAATTTCTTTGACAAAAATGAGAAAAAATGAGCAAAATTTTTGGAATACTTACTGCACCTCTAGTGCCAGCCAGTCTCTGATGTGCACGCACTCGATCGGACAAGTGCAATCTCGCTCTCTGGCCCGCCATCACACTCCAAAGTTGTAGGAAAACACTAAAATCAAGAAGAGCGCCACAAAATCAAATGAATACAAATGAGCTAATTAAAGGGCCTAATCACTATTTATAGCTCACAATCAGGGTTTTTACCTCTCCGACGGTCGCGGTCCATCTAAACTTCAACACAGTTGTAGCACAGTCAAACGAACTCAAAATTGCACGAAACTTTGCACGGTTTCTCACTACCACGATATCGAAAAAATGTTCTCAATTTCAAATAATTTCGACCACTTTTTCTAAGGGGGCATATTTACACTATAAGCATCATCGGGGCATACTGGGGCAATTTTTTTTCATTTTCTTTGAAACAACATCGTCTCGACATTGTGTCAAAGAGGGGCAAATGTAGACACTAAAAAATGTCTTTTTTATCATGCACTAATTATTTTTTCCTTAAGTAATTCTTTAATTAATTAATTAAGCTAATTATTCTTCTAAAACTGACTCAATCATCACATTCAACATTATTAATTATTCAATTTATATTCTTTAATTAATTAATAAATTCATCATCAAACCCCTTTCTTAAATATTAATTAAATATTATTTATTTAATTAATTACGATTAATTTCCTTAATTAAATAATCTTTATTATTTAATTAATTCCATTTCTAATGTTTAAATAATTTCACTTAAATTATTGAAATTAATTAATTTATCCCTCCAATTCCCCAAATTCAAATTTTAAATAATTCCATCTAATTTCATTTATCTCAAATTCACAATTCCCCAACTGTGGATTTCAATTAATTTCATCTAATTCCAAGTTATCAAATTCACATTTCACCAAATCTGAATTTCATTTAATTTCATGTGCATTTCAGCATTTGAAAGTCCAAATTCAAATCCAAATTGAATATGAAAATCAAATTCAATTTCAATCTCCTACAACACAAGTTGAAATCGTAACTGATTGATCAAATTAGTTGACTAATTAGTTAACTCAGTTAACTCTCCAATCACCCCTTTTCACTCCAAATCACCTTTCATGACCGATCAGTCAATCCACTTATCTCTCCAATCAATCCAGTCTTCTATTCAATCAACTCAGTCAATTGACTAATCAATTGAGTCATTTGGCCAATCAACCTAGTTGACTATTCAATCTATTGAGTTAACAAATCAATCAAGATGAGTTCACTGATCAATCTAAATCAGTTCACTCTCAATCAAAACTTGAGTTCAAAATCCCTCTCCATCTATGTTGAAAATATATATAAACAACATCATTTTCTCAATTCAATCTAGAATCACAGTCTTCAAAACAATTGTCTACTTTATGCAGAAATCCCAGTGCAATACCTGAGAGCCACCTTCATACACAATTCAAAGAAGAGCAATGGAAGCCTTGTCAAATCAATTGAGGGAATTTAATTACTTTCTTTCATTATTCAATTGATTTTGCATTATTCTATTATCATTTAGGAGTAATCTTAATTAGGTTAGAGTTGGTGACTCGCTCTAATAATCTGATTATATTGTTTATGCTTAATTTACCCCTGAAAACAATAAGTATAAATGAAATTTTAAATGAAACTCTTCTTAGAGAGCAATCAGCCCATTTTGCATACACTATGAGGGAACAATATGACGTAATGGAGAACCCCCATGAAGAGGGATCAGTAACAAGGCTTTGGATAGATCTAGGTCGGAGCGAAGTGACGCGTGATTCAAAATCAGAATATTTCAAGCTTGTTGATTTATGTCTTAACATGATATTGGGTTTGGTGGAGGATGAGAGAGTTTTCAGTGCTTTGGGGTTTCTAAAATCAAAGCTAAGAAACAAACTAGACAAGAATTTGGAAAATTGCTTGAGGCTCTATACATCTAGGTATGATGTCCACACTTTTCCTTATGATAAGGCACTAAAAATTTGGAGGTCCAAATGTGAAAAAAGGGGTTTGGGCAACACTTCAAACCAAAGTGGTAGTGAGACAATTGACTCATGTACTAGACCTACTGGTAGCATTGAGATGCAGTTTAGCGGAGGTATGCAGACTCAGAGTGAAGAAAAACACAAACAAGAATCAAGGAATCTCTAAATTTGTTGAGGAGGAATGCCAACTTTAAGAGATTTAGCACTAGTAGTTCCTAGGTATTTATTAATCTTATTAATGTATCTCATCATTCATATTACAAAAACTTATTATTGTGGTTGATAACTTGATGATATTTTATGTGTCTGTCAACTTTTTACAATTAAAATTTAATATTGATTTACAATTGCATTTTTCAACTTTCTAATTTCAGATAGAAAATAGCAGAATAAAAGAGCATAATGTGTTTATTGATAGAGTGATGCTTATTTAGACATGTTGAGATTTTTATTAATTCTTTCAAAATGTAGCCATATGATATAATTCATTCAATACACAACTCTATGTGATTCTCTATGCAAAAGTCAATACAAAATTTCAGATTCCTTTGCAAATGACCCCGAATTCCCTTTTATAGAAACAAGGGAGCAACAATAGCTTCAGGTCTATTTGCAACATGTGAAGACTCAACATCAAAATCAATTACCAAGACACTGAATCTATTGTCCCATCAGTATCACAAAATCAGTACAATTTAACAAGGTTGAAGGTATCTATGACCATCATAGGCCGGATTAGCAATTTAGCAACTACTACATATCTCCTCATCCTATTAAAAAAATAGAGTTCAAACTTAAAAATTAATTCAAGCCATGACAGATTAAATATAGAGAATAGCAGTGCACAAAACCTAGAAATCAGAAATAGAAAAAGGCACAAAAGTTAAAATTTGAGAGAATTTGAGAATACAAATTTACAAGGTTAAAGGTGTGCATCATAGGCTAGATTAGTAATATTGAGTGCTGCATTTTTCCTATTCATAAAATAGAGTTATTTCAAGCAATGCCAAAAGCAAAAAGCCTTGAAATTAAGAGTAAAAGCATAAAACTATGCAATACATACTATGAGTCATGAGATCTTTGTGCCAGTTTTTGTAGGGTGCTCCACTCTCCATCTTATGGAAGTCCAATTTCTTTTAAAGTATAGTAAGTCAACTGCAACTACGCCAGCAATCCATATTTGGAAGTGACTTGACTCCACTGTTTCACCCAATACCGCATAGAAAGTTGTGAATGGTTTGATGAAATACAGAAAGCTATAAGGAGTTGTGTCCCAAGGAAGCAAGTCTAATTCAGACTTCATTTTGTCCTCCATCTTTTTTTTGAAAGATTCTTTTCCAATGAATTTATTTGATGTATCAACACTCTTTGGCAAACCAAGATTTAACAATTTGGTTGTCTTTCCTTGCATCTTAATTATCTTTTTCCCAGCTTTATCCGCAATTTCTTGTGCTTCCCTTAGTTTCTGGCATTTTTTGAATGATAGATGATGCCTTTACTGAGGCATCAATGCGGCTCTTAATTCCCTTGGATGCCAAATAGTTGTCATTGGTACTGGAGACTTCTTTCAAAATCTATTTTGCAATATTATATTTTGAATAAGCATTTTTGTTCTTTTCAATGTGGTCTTTGAGCTTCCAAAAAATTACTCTCAGACTTTCATTCAATTCAAACCATTCAGACAACTTGTCACTCCTCTGCATTATTTGCCCCCAAATGTTTTCTTTTATATACTTCATTGTACTTTTCATATTGTGTTCCGAAGTTTTAATTTTATTATTTGCATTCTACAGCTCTTCTTTCATTTGTGCACATTTCTTTCTTTCTTCCTCTACTTTCTCTTCCAAATGTTTTTCTTTTTCTGTCTCATGCTCCAATTGGTTCTATAAATTTTTGTTTAAGGCAGCAATAGACTCCATACTTTTGTATAATTTTGTTGAAGTGGCTCTTTCATCATCAAATTTTTTAATGCTTTCATCCAATTTTTCCCTTAGTTCCTTTAGTTCTACCTCCATTTGTTCCTACACTGTAATTGCTGAGGTAGAGGTCGGTTTTTTTATCCTTATTTGTAATTCATTGCACTTTTTATCTACTGCTTTCCTCTTTTCTTTTTCATTTTTCAAGTCTTCCTGTAACTTTTCCAATTGTTTCTCCACCTTATTTTTCTCTCTCTATCTTTAGCAATGAAGTGTAGATCACTTCATTGGTCTTTTTTGACACACTAAATTTGTCCACATTTTAGACTTTGGAAAAATCCATTTGGAGGGTGCTAACATGAAATTCAGAGGGATCTATTTGACTCTGTGGTGTATTTTTATCTTTATTTGGGGGCATAACAACTATGAACTCCATATTTTTGTTTGGGTCATATGTGGGAAATACCATGTTTGATGCAGGTTGTTCCTCTAGAGCTATAGTAAGGGCACCCCTCTTCAATGTCTTCTTCTTTTTCTTTATTCATATTTGTTGTTTGTGCAAATTTATTAAAGAAATCATTGTAATGAAAATTTGGGTTTGCTGAAGCAATTGAATGTTTAAAAGGTGAAATAGCACTTCCAGTGATATATGAGGCTCCACCTATGCTTGTTGTTCTAACTAATGCATTTTGAGGATTACGAAAAGCCATTCCTAATCATGTCCCACTCTCACTTGCAAGTGTAGTTTTTATACTCTTTTGAGGGTTTTGTTCTGAAGGTGTGTTTGTACTCGCCATTATTGTCATAACCTTTTGCTTCTTCACATTGCCTTGATCACTAGGATTCTGTATAGTATCTACTACTATTGTCCTCTTACGAGAGATGTCTTGTTGTTGCACTTGATCAAGATAACTAGTATTAGTACCCATTCCATCCCCACCAGTGGAAGTGGCACTTGATTTAACACTAATAGGAATACTATCCCAAGATTCTGATGAATACTACGAGGGGGGGGTGAATTAGTATACCAAAAAGTCTTGCACTTAAACACTTAAACAGTCTAAAGATAAACTGGTAAAGCAGTTTAACAGACAGACCAGTTATCACACATGCAAACCAAAATGAAAATAACGCATTCACCCACAAAAGAAATACAACCATAACACAAGATATTTGATGTGGAAACCCAAATGGGAAAAACCATGGTGAGATGGAACTCACAAGTCACTATCTACAGAATAGAAACCAGACCGGTTAAGGTCAGACTAGTTAAGGTCTTACAATGTTCTTCACTAGAACAGATCCTGTTAGGAATCTCAATCTCTATTAGGAGATAAGTCCGATCAAGGACTACCTTGCTAGAGGATTTTAGATTCACAGAGGCGAACCACCTTGTTAGAGGATTTTACAAAAGGCTTTTGGGCCTACTTGGTTAAGGGCTACAGACTTGTCAAAGATGTGAATAATCAACAAGTGTTTGATCTATCTAATAGCACAAACTGCTCAGTTAGATCCTTGATAGCTCATTCTTAATGCACTCCTGCATTAATTCAGTCTTCTACACATTCATATTCTTTTTAACTCCTCAACCACCTTAAACCCTAGTCACAACATAAACCCTTTTAGCAACAACCTAAAACCCTAGACATGATGTCCTTTTAAAGGAGTCCGATTTCATGTCGGTCCAATAGGATTACATTACAATTTCCTAGGTTCAATGAATCTAGACATACTCAGTAACATGACATAAGAAGCACCGCCATTGTGTCGGCACCGTCAAACAATCGGTGGATTGATAACTCATCACAAAATGCCGGTTGGTAACTCATCACAGAGTATTACCGGTTCACACAAAATATCGGTTGTCAGTTTGACAAAAATGAAGATTGGTCAAAATGTGTTATGCCGCTTTAATCCCTCGTACCGCTTGAGGTCAACATGTTGCTTTAGACCGGTAAACACACTCTGCAAAACATCAATAGTCTAATGACTATAATATAACATACTTGCAACATACCGGTTGAAACAAATACTGGTTGTGCTCTAACTTATACATATAAAGAGGATCTTAATGCAAGTGTGTGTCCATCAATGACAATCACAACATAAACATAAAAAATGCCAACAATCTCCCCCTTTGGCATTGATGGCAAAACTTAGGAAATAAAATTTTGACATCTAAGTGTTTTACAACAAAATCATGCCATTAGCAAAATTTCTCCCCCTAAGCATATACACTATCCCTTTAACAATACAATGAATAGCAATTTTGCATACATAGCATAAACATTGAGATATCAGAGCATATATCAAAGCATATAGCAAAATTTTAAAACCAGATACTTCTCCCCTATACTTCTCCAAAATAGAGTACTTCTCCCCCTTTGCCAACAATGACAAAGTACTGCTGTACAACCCTGTTTCCATTTGATATATAAAAATAATAAAAGTTTATGACAACAAGGAATAGTACTTGTCAAAAACAAATTTATAGTCCTGCAAGAATTGCTTCATTGATAGAGACCAGGACTCAAGTAGGGAGGTGGCCACTTCTTTCTCTGTTTGCATCTGGGAGACCTGTTCTTCCATGGTATCAACTATGCTCATCTCCTGTGTAATTGTCAAGGCATCCAGGTTCAGATAACACTTCTGAAGAATTGCAGACATGGAAGTAAAACTAGTTGTAGCTCCTGCAAATCTCTAGACCGTGTGCTGATTTCTTGCTCCATTTTGGCTAACTAGATATGAAACCGGTGAACAGTTTGCCCATAAGTTGTGAAGGAATCATAGGGCAGCTTGAATGTGCTCAAGTAGGACTGCAAGTCCTATTCAAGTTTTTGCTTTTGAGCTAGCACATCATCATAGAATAGATGGGGTTGAGAGATTTTGTTGAGTCGCATATTCCCCTCATCTAGAGCGTCCCTTATGTCCTTTTGTTCTTTCTTCAGTTCAGACCGGAGCTCATTCAACTTTTTCACCAGAGCTATATTAAGAGCCTTGTGATTCTCCTTCTTGACATTAGCCTCTGCTGCCTCTTCAAGACTCTGCACTTGATCATCTACTACTGTGCATAGGAGCTTTAGTCTAGCTAATGAAGAATAGGTGTTTGGAAGATTTGTACCAGGTATCAAACCGTTAAGCGTGTCCACAGCAGCTTGGATTACATCCTGCTCCTTCTTCCATCGAATATTTTCAAGGTGCTCTTGAGCTACCTTGATGCTCTGCATTAGCTCCGATTCACTTGCAGACTGGAGATCGATAGGACTGGTAATATCAGCCGGTTTGGCTTGACTCCCGGTTGCCTTCGGAGTCTCCATCTGTGTGCTCTTCTCTGCTTCTCCTGTCTTGTCCTTTTCTGCTTTCTTTTTCTCCTCTTCTCTCCTTTTCTTCGCTTCCTTATCTTCTTCTTCCTTCTTCTTTTTCTCTGCTTCCTTCTTCTTTTCCTGTTCCTTGTCTTCCTCTTCCTTCTTCTTCTTTTCTTCTTCCTTCCGCTTTTCCTCTTCTTTATCTTCCTCTTCCTTCTTCTTTTCTTCTTCCTTCCGCTTTTCCTCTTCTTTATCTTCCTCTTCCTTCTTCTTTTCCTCTTCCTTCCGCTTCTTCTCTTCTTTATCTTCCTCTTCCTTCTTCTTCTTTTCCTCTTCCTTCTGCTTCTTCTCTTCTTTATCCTCTTCATCTTTCTTTTTCCTCTCATCTTCTTGCCTCTTCTTCTCTTCACCTTTTCTTTTCTCCTCTTTCTCTTTTATCTTCTCTTCTTCTTTCCACTTTTCCTCATCTTCATCCCTCTTCTTCTTCTCTGCCTATTCCCTAGCCGCTTCCTGTCTGTCCTCGGCTTGCTCATTGCCGTATTCGGCCTATTGCTCTTGTCCTGTTCCCTTAGAAGGTATGTCCTGAGTGACATCTTCTACATCCAAGGCATCGACATCAATAGTGTTGATTGGTTCTACAACCGGGTTCCCTTCTTCATCAAAAACTTCATCTGGTTTGGATATAACCGGTTCTTTCTCAGCTTGCCGGTTGGCTTCAGCCACTCGATGCATCTTTAGAGCATCTAGAGCATGAGTTTGTGTATCCTTGAGCACTTCCTTTCCTTTTCCTTCGAGTAACAAGAGTCTTCATCTTCTCATGAAGAAAAGACCTTTGTATTTGTTCATTACATCAAACAGTTACGAATTTGATACATCAAGAAAGTGTTCAGCAAAAACTTTTTCTCTCATTTCCTGTTCCTGCTCTATGGCAATGCACCATTTATTGTCTAAGGACTTATACAAAGAATCCGGTATTTTAGATCTAATTTCTAAAGGGGGTCGGTCATTAATACATAAATATTGAATTATTTCTTTTTCCACTGCCTCCTTTTCATCATCATTAAAGTCATCAAAATAATCAAGTAAATCATTCAATACTTTTCTCCTAACGTTTTTGATAGTTCTTTGACAATGTGTCAAAGGATTGTAGGAGGAGATATCAATATTTACCAGTGCAGATGATGTCGGTTCATTCTTTGTCTTCTTTCTTGTCTTTCTTGCCTTCTTGTGCTGCTCCTTAGACATAGTTTCTTCTGAGTCTGGAGAATTGCTTTTTGTCTCCCTTTTCCTCTCGAAGACTTTTGCCAGTGCTACTTCCAGTTTCTTCTTAGTTGGTGACCACTTGGTCACTTTTGGAGTTGCAGTAGTAACCAGTGCTGATGCTACAGGCACTGCCATTGCCTTCTTCATTGTTGGTCCTTTCCCTTTCACTGTTGGTGGCTCCTCAGCCGGTGCTATCCTCTCTAGGTAGGTATCAGTTCTCTTCACCTTAGGATCAAGTGGTGAGGCAATAAGGGTAGAGGCATACCCTTCCAGCATTTCATACATCACCTCATAGCCCATTGGCTCCACTTCTTCCATTCTAGGCTCAACAGCCTCCATTATAAATTTGTCTACTTGGATGGTGAAGCAAATATCATCTTCATATTTCTTGATGATGTCTCCTGATGTCCTCACTCTTTGGCTCATCTTCCTTCTGAACTCATCAAAATACTTGTTCAGAATATCAGGGTAACCGGTTCCAAGTGCTTCAATGCTTTCCTTGATTTTCTTGGTTACCGGTTGGTCACCATACCACTGAACATCTCCTACTCCTGGGAAGTATCCTTGAAAGTAAAAGAACAACCCAACCAATAGTTGTCCAAACTTGAACCTCAGTGCATTATCTTGTTTGATTGATTTCAGGATCAATAGGAGTTGCCTCTGCATACCAGTGCATAGGTCAAATGATGCATCCTCCTTTATCATTCGGTAAGCAGCATTTATCGCTGCAGCAGATACAGAGTTGATTCTGTTGGCTGAGAATGTTTGGTAGCCTATCACCATGTAGGCATACTTAACTAGATCATCCTTGATTGAATTTATAGTCATGCCTCGTGAGTCACTCACTGAACCGATGAGCTTGGACATCTCAGTTTTGCTAACTGTCCTTAGGGCTGGTACTTCCCCTATATTGCAGAAACCAGTGACTGCATGAATTGCTTGTGGCGTGATATCATGCATCCTCTCCAAGTACATTTTGTCACCATGGACCCTGCTCAGAATAATCCTTATATGATCTTTTGTGAAATCCTCCAGGAAGTAAACAACATTGTGGAGTTTCTTCTTCTCCAGAATACTATACTCCGGTTTGATCATCTTATCTTGTCCACAAAACAGACCTAGTTGGGTATGGATAGCTAGAGACCCTAGGTCTTCAAGTTTACAATCAATATAATCTGAGATTCCCTCTTCTACTATCACTCCAGCCGGAACTTGTGATAGGGCATTATACTTTGACTTCCATTGAATAAAACTTTCAGACTCAATAGATGCACTAGAACTGGTATGAGATACGGAAGCCATTGTAAAAATTTTAAGCACTCGAGAACTACCTTTCAAAACACGCGAATTTAGGGCTTTCCGATTCTCTTTTACTCCTCACTTCGTCGGTAGCTGAATCACCGCTTTGTGTTCTCCACTTGACTGTTTGCTATTTGAATTTGAATCTCCTTCATGGTTTCTCAATTTCTCCAAATCTCTGCTCAAATCACCTTTTTGTCGCTCTGCTCTTTGAAAAACTATTCTTCGCTCGAAAACTGATAGTGAGAAATGATTTCAAAAATGCTTTTAAACATAGTCCTCACCTACCATCATTAATGCTCCTCCATTAGGGCATAAAGCCTAATTTTCCTTTTTTACCATTTCCGTTCTTCTGCCAAGCGACAAGTATCATATACCGATTAAGGTCTTTTGCCAGTTTAAACCGGGGGTTCGAAAACATTTTGCCGTTTTCTCCCCCTAAGCCTTTTGAAGCTTAGTTTGTTGGTTCTGATATTCCCACACTCGGTGCAGAAACTAGTTCCTCTTCCAACATTACTGGTTTCCTCTTCTAGGTTTTGTTCATGTCCGCTTGAACTATTTCAACATCAATTCCTCCTTCCTGAGTGACTGGTATATCATCAAATATACTCTTTCTGCTTCTGCAAAATCTTGCAATGTGACCCGGTTTGTTGCAGTGATAGCAAACCAATCCAGGTGCTCTCCAAGGTCCATTGTTCATGTTTCCATTCTTCCTTTTGCATGTTGCAGCAGTGTGACCATGACCATTATAGATCATACAATTTGCTCTCCATCCGGTTGCCACTTGATAGTCACCGCTTCTTGGCTGATGATTGAAGACATTAAACCAGTTGTGATTCCGGTTCACAAAAGGTTCAGGACCAACTCCTTGGGTCCTCTGAGGATATCTTCCAGTGTCATTCATGACAGACCTACATTCAAATGCTCTATGCCCATACTTGTTGCATGCATAACAATGACCATTGAACTTATTGGATCTAGGTACATTGTTAATAAAGTAAGGAAAATTATTGTAGGCTTTGCTCCTACATACATTGGCAGTGTGTCCTTCTTTAAGACAGTTAAAGCAAATAGGTTTGAATTTTTGCTTACCTTTATCTTTGAGTGTCGGTTGCTTCTTTGATGCTTCAACATTTGTTCCTGAGGATTCTCCTTCCTCATGTCCAGAGAAACCAAGTCCATTGGTATTCTTTACCAATCTAGCCGACTCAAGCTTTTGCTCTAGCTTGACAGTACTTTTGCTGAACTTAGCAAGTATTTCCTTTGACTCAGAGAGTTCTTTGGAAATAGCAGCATTTGTTTCCAACAAATCTTCATTCTCAAAGATGGCAGTGTTCAGTTCTCCTTGCATGTCTTCCTTTTCCACCTTTCTTGCATGGAGTTGAGCATTTAGGGCACTCATTTCTTGTTTCAACTTGGAGATCTCACAATCTCTTTCTTTCACTAGGTCTTCAATTTTTCTTCGGTTCTCAAGCTCTTGACACATCCGGATAGTCAGTCCTTCCAACTCCTTTCTCAAGTTGGAGTTTGATTCATTCAACTTATTTACCTCTGCAATTAGGTCTTCCATGTCTGCTTCATTTGCAGAACTATTTTTAGATAGCTCCATCAGCTTTTTTGCATGTTATCTCCTTTTTGCTTGAGATGCCTTGTATTTGACCATAAGATCATCATAGGCTTGCCCAGACTGAGTGAGTCATTGAGTAAGTTCCCTCAATGTGTATTCCCCCATATCTCTTTCCAAGTGGTTAAACTTATAGAAAGGTTGGCTCTGATACCAATTGATGAATACTAAGAGGGGGGGGGGGGGTGAATTAGTATACCAAAAAGTCTTGCACTTAAACACTTAAATAGTCTAAAGATATACCGGTAAAGCAGTTTAACAGACAGACCAGTTATCACACATGCAAACCAAAATGCAAATAACACATTCACCCACAAAAGCAATACAGCCATAACACAAGATATTTGATGTGGAAACCCAAGTGGGAAAAACCACGGTGAGATGGAACTCACAAGTCACTATCTGCAGAATAGAAACCAGACTGGTTAAGGTCAGACCGGTTAAGGTCTTACAATGTTCTTCACTAGAACAGATCCTATTAGGAATCTCAATCTCTGTTAGGAGATAAGTCCGATCAAGGACTACCTTGCTAGAGGATTTTAGATTCACAAAGGCGAACCACCTTGTTAGAGGATTTTACAAAAGGCTTTTGGGCCTACCTGGTTAAGGGTTACAGACTTGTCAAAGATGTGAATAATCAACAAGTGTTTGATCTATCTAATAGCACAAACTGCTCAGTTAGATCCTTGATAGCTCGTTCTTAATGCACTCCTGCATTACTTCAGTCTTCTACACATTCATATTCTTTTTAACTCCTCAACCACCTTAAACCCTAGTCACAACATAAACCCTTTCAGCAACAACCTAAAACCCTAGACATGATGTCCTTTTAAAGGAGTCTGATTTCATGTCGGTCCAATAGGATTACATTACAATTTCCTAGGTTCAATGAATCTAGACATACTTAGTAACACGACACAAGAAGCACTGCCAATGTGTCGGCACCGTCAAACAATCAGTGGATTGATAACTCATCACAGAGTATTACCGGATCATACAAAATACCGGTTGTCGGTTTGACAAAAATGAAGACTGGTCAAAATGTGTTATGCTACTTTAATCCCTCATACCGCTTGAGGTCAACATGCCGCTTTAGACTGGTAAACACACTCTACAAAACATCAATAGTCTAATGACTATAATACAACATACTTGCAACATACCAGTTGAAACAAATACCGGTTGTGCTCTAACTTATACATATAAAGAGGATCTTAATGCAAGTGTGTGTCCATCAATGACAATCACAACATAAACATCAGAAATGCCAACAGATTCCCCACCAATGGTAGTGGCACGTGATTCACCACCAATAGGAATACTATGTTGTGGTAGTGGTTGTGATTGAATCTGATTTTCTGCACAAGGTGGATTTGAAGCTCTAAAAAATTGAAATGGAGATGTAGGGTAATGAGTAGTACCTTTATGTGATGAATATGACGAATCAAGTCCATTGATTTGGTTTCTGAATCAGGTCCATTGATTGGTTTCTTAGGATGTTTTAATTTTGAATTTGATGGAAGTGGTAATTCAAGTGGAAACCAAGGGCCTTCTCCTCTAGGACCTAGACCACCACCTTCAAAACCTATTTTTTCCACAATGTTTGCCCCTTTGCTATATTTTTCTTTCATGGAAGCATCAACTCCACTCAAATTTGTAAAGACTGTAGTAGTTTTTGGAGTGACCTCAACCTCATACTCATTTTTATCATCACTTTTTTCATATCCTTTTATGGGATGCTCTATATTCCACAATTTGCTAAACTCGATATCCTCGTCGATTTCATCAAAGTCTACACTGGTCTTTGGTTCACCAAGATTCTTTCTCATGGTCCAAAAATCATTTGTTTTGGTTTGAGTCCAATGTCTGTCTTTACATTCATGTAGTATTTTTTGGGGAATAGCTTTGGTAGATGGATTAACAGCTTTTTAGTAGAAATTGTAGGACCTCATATTTTCATTTTCATTTTGGATGCCCTGCTCAATTGTTTTTTGTGTGTGCAATGCTATAATTTGTGATGACAATTATTCTGTTGAAATTTTATTGTCAGCGGCAATTTTCTCCATCTCTTTTTTTACCGCATCCCAGGAGTCCATGTTTCTAAGCTTTTCTAGCAATGGTTTACTTTCATGTTGACATAACCTTTCAGAGTTCTCATTTTTCTTAAGCCTTGTTTGGATGATGCTGAGTGGATCATATTGCTAGTGACCCTCAACACCAAAGCTAAAAATTGTCAAAAAATCATGTGCCACTTTGAATGCTTTTCTATCAAATGTGAACCCTCCACATGAGAAAGGAAAGGAAGGAAATATGCTCTTCTTTTGCTGAACATGAAAGAGTAAATATGTGCTCTCCAACAGTCGTACATATTCCAATGCAAAAACCCTCTCTATCACATGTATTGGAAGTTTGTAGGGTTCTACTGCTGATCCGTAAAACCTTCACATAGTGTATTCTTCCATGAAGAACCAATCAGCCAATTGTATTTGACTTCTGAGTTGAATGCAATCTCTACAAGACATAAACAATCTAGGCATTGGAGTGCTTGTAATTTCATTATACATTAGTGCTAAAAAGAAGTCTACAAAATGGTTGTAGTTATTTCTATTATCATCCATCCTTATCTTAGGTGTCCATTCATATATTGGAGACTCTATTCTATTCTAATTATTCTCATCAATCTTATAGACCTCAATGTGAAGCTTGTTGGTCTTGAATATTGCATGATACTTTGATAGAAGAAGATATCACAAGTAGGATGTGAACCTAAATGTCTTATAGGAACCTGTTTTAATCGTTATTAATTATGTTTGCATGGATTGAACAACATGCTCAACAAAATTAAATCTTATTGGTTCTGTTACGTAATGGATATTAAAAATCATTTCCAGAAGGCTGGCACCCACTTCCCTATCATTTTCCAATCCCAGGAAAAATGTTAGGAAGGAAATAGTATCTTGAACCCATGGCACAAAAATATTATAATCATAAGGATGTTAGACAGTTCAAATAACCGGAAGACAACTGAGAGGGGGGGGGGGTGAATCAGTTGTCACAGATTACTGGAACCATTAGCAATTTAAACTTTAATATTGGAATAGCAGATAAACTAATTAAGCATAAACAATAATCACATAATAAATACCATCCACATGAAACCAAGATTTGTACGTGGAAAACCCGGTAAAGGGAAAAACCACGATGGGAAGCCTACCCACAGTCATATAATACTTCTGCAATAAGTATGTGAATTACAATTGAGGGGCCTGCACTTGTAGGAAGGCCAACAACCTAAAGCGCACTGCTCATCACAAAAGGAGCCTCACTGACTACATACAAATCCAGACTACAATCCGAAGAAGTGTTGAACTCCAAAAGATAGCATCTCCTATTCCTGAGTATAGTTCTAGTTAAGCTCAATACCAGAGGACTAAATCCTCTTACATAAACCCAATTCTATCTCCAATGATCGACCAGCTCCTCTGCCTGAATGATATTACATTATTCACACATTACATTCCTTGATCATGACCTCTAAAAATAACCATGATGATCTACAATGAGATCTTACATCTATATATACAAATCCTCAACCATAAACAATCAGGTCGGCCACCAGATAATAAACCAATTACATAATTACAAACCTTGTCGGCCTTAAACCAAACAAATAATATCAACACATAAGACATCTCAGAAATACATTAATAGGTCCTATCCACACGTTACATTAAAGTCGGTCCATAACCTAAATCAATCGGGAGCAAGTATAGGTCCACATACCACAATAATGATCTCCATTTGCCAAGTCTCAAACATGATCACCAACAGCATCTTGAAACTCCACCAGAAGCTGCACCAACACCACTTATGCAATTCATCAAAGATCTCCACCAAAATCTTTTCCGGTGAAACCCTCGCTGAAACTAGAAACCAATCTTCTAAGTAAACATGATAGCATCCGATCTCTAGACCAAAACTAAATGACCAAATATGAGTATAAGTATCATGAACAAGCTGATTCCATCACCAGACTATACCAGAGCCTATCAGATCATGCCGGATCCAAGTTAACCAGAAACCACTCAGCCTACTGGGACCAGAAGGGTGCTGGTAAAGCATCCAACTAGCTACTGTTGGCATCAATGACAAAACATCAATGCAATACATAATCAATTCCACTAGATGGCCAACAAAAGAGGCGTATGATTCCAATCCAATCAAGTACCACACACTGTTAGACCTTTGATAAATGAATCTTTATAATTTGCATCAATTCTATCATATTCCTTTGCCAACTTTCCTAGGTCAATGTGGACGTTTGAGTTTTGTGCTTCAAACTCTAGGTTCAACAAACGAGTGAATTCTCCCTCAGTTATGGACAAAATTTCCTCTAGATTATTTTTATTGACAATTGCTTTTCTATCTTCATCATAATTTTGGGCACAGACCATGACAATTTCTGGGCAAGGGTATACTTCAAGTAACACCATGTTGGGAAGTCCAGCATACCATGATGCAATTTTATTTGTGCTTGCATTTAACATTGTGTTAAAGATAGTATATTTTTCCCTGCTTCGATCTCTCACCTTATTAGATAATGCATATCTAATTTCTATGATTCTCTTTCTACCATGGATAACAAGGTCATAAATATCATGGTTAACCAATTCAGTTCAGTCTATTTTTTTATTCACCTGGGTTTGAGTTGTATTATCTGATTTCCCCATCATTGGTACTATTGATGGTTCAAAATAATGCTAACCCTCAAGTTAAACCCCTAATTCTAGTTCTACAATCTAAATAGTAAACCACGAGATTCAAAAATTAAAAACGCGGGATGTAGGTGTTCTAGATTTTACTCGAAATTTCTATTTGAGTAGGCTGGTGCAGACAGACTCTATTGCATTCCTCAATCTAGTAGTCATTTTTGAATCTCCCTCGATTTACTGGTTTATCCAAGAATCAAAATACCAATATGAGTCCCTTAGTTTGAAAACCCTCAAAAGTTCAAAAGTAAAACATAAAGGGCAAAATTTCTAGAATCATGTTGTAATTTTATAAATTATTATTAATAACTATTCGTTGTCGTAGGACAAAAAATTCATTGCTTCTTTCTAAATTCTAAGGACTGACAATCTGACACGTCACACGAGTCACTTTTCTAGAATGTTTTTGAAGACTTTTTAATCCTTTACAACTTCTTCCCGAAATAGAGCTTATTACACTTAATTAATTATACAATTACAAATTTAGAATTTAACTATACTTAATTAAATGTTTATCGTTTATGGAAGTCTTCTGGTAGAAGTTTGCAAAAAAAATTTATCGTTCCCACATTCGGTATGAAATACACCTTATGTCGTTGATTTGTGCTCATCGAACGGATGATGGTATCCTTTGTCAATTGCCATGGGTCCCATTATACATAGGATTTTTGCCACCCAAACGCCACATCACCTGACACTTCATCATCCCATGGGCCATAACCTTTCTTTTGCGTCAATGTTCAATGACACGTGCTTTCGGTGGAAGTTGCAAAAAAATTTAGAGATCCCACATTCGGCCCGAAATACACCTTACGTTGTTGATCTATGGTCATCCAATGGACAATGATATTTTTGCCTTGAATTATATATGAAGAATAATAGTATTTAAAATTTTAATAAATAGTTTTTAAATTATAATGATTATATTTGATTTTTTAATATGTTGAAAATTATAATGGTAATAAATAGTTAAAGTATTCCCAATATTTATAATAGTCATATTCAAAGTAGTGACTAGAAATTAATTTGTTTAAACAAAAATGGATTAAAAATATTTAGAATAAAGCAATATACTTCAAAATAAATATAAAACAAATTATATATTTATTTATTTATCATTAATTAAATTAGTTATAATTTTAATTATAAATTACAAGCATCACATGATATAAATATTTTAAACGCATTTATGTATAAGATATTAAATATATTTCCATCTTTAAAATCTTACATTTAATAAAATTTTAACTTTTATTTAACAAAATATTTTATTTTATTTAAGAAGTATATTATTTAATTCTATATATTTATTAATGTATAAAATTTATATTAAAATTTAAAAAACATATTAAAATATGTAAATTAAATTTTTATAATCTTTAACTTTTTTTTTAAAATTATGTAATTCAAAGACTACAAAAAAATTGTCCCCAAACTTCAACATGTAAGCTCTCTACCTACATAGTAGAGGTAAACAACCTGCCAAAATAGAAGCAAACAAAATAAACACAAATCTAGCATGATATTTATGACAAAATTGTAGCAGTCGACTCTTTATAGTTAAAAAAATCAGTATCACTTACACCTAAATACTGACAAAACTTAAATTTCATCTGCATCCTCTGTCTCATTCTCAACAATGTTGAAATAACGTAGCTCATAGACATTGTGATCCTTATTGGATGCTATCACTTGCAACCAATCCCTGACATTATGCTTTTTCAAATACTTCTTTGTCAAGCACTTCAAATATCTTTTAGCAAAGGTCGTCTCATAAGTGACATTGAGTTTGTTCTTTAACTTTAGATAAGAAATTAGAATAGACCTGCTATGTTTGACACTATCTTCCCTCCTTTAAATACTATCCCATATCTGGAATCTTCTAATTCCAACTTGTGTTCAAAATAGAATTTCCCTTTCTCTGCTCGAGATTTAATTTAATGAGATTTGACATTTGTTTAAAATTTTATATTTTTTAATGGTGAAAATTAAATTTTATATCCACACAAATTAATAACTATTTAAGATATTTCAGAACATAATGATTATGCTAAGTATCTTGCCATGGCAAGAACTAATAATATAATGAAATAGAAAGTATTTTTAAATCCATAAAAGGCAAACTAAAATGAACTAGAATTTGCAAAATTTTCATTAATATGTTGCACAAATTTATAGTTTTTGACTGTCGGAGTCCCTATCCCTCCAAAAATTTAAAGCCAAAATGAGGGAGGTTATGAGGAAATAGCAGTGGACGGTGGACCAGTGGTATCCAAAAAACAAGACAAAAAATCGAAACCCTTCATGGGTAACCCTAAGGATCTTGCCCTTTGTCTAGGTAGAATTCTTCAAAGATGAGAAGCTCTGAGAATTCTTCGAGCCATCTATACTCTTGAAATTCATCTAGGAGAAACCATTTTCGGAGTAAATCCCTACCAATCTACACTCATTTCCTATGTTGTGTCAACTGCTCAACATTTAGGTTAAAAAGAAAAGGTTGCCTAACCACATTTTGGTCAGGGAGGAGAAGCTTGGGTAAATTACTCACCCAAGGGATCCCCACCCCTACTTCTACAACGACAACAACAGTAACATCGTCCCCAAGGAATTCTTCTTTGAACACTCTCCTTAACAACATCAACATATCCACTATTTCTCCTCCGAGGTCCAAAAGAGACACCAAGAACCGAGACGTGATGTCTGTGTTAACATGGTATCTATTAAGATTTCTCAAAAACTCTCGGCCCAACACCATCCTCATAGCCAATTTAGTGAACATCCAGACCTCCTTACAAACTGATTGGAGGGTTGGGTCTTTGACGTATCCCAAAAAGGCCCTTTGGTCCTCCCCAGATGTGCTTCTCAATCAGATAGAAGTGTCCATCTTCAAAAATTTGAATACCAAATTATACAACCTAAAGACCTAAACCAGAGGTAGAATTTCAACTACCGTCAACTCCAACAATTTATCTACCAAAGGAGAATTGAAGAAGAAAGAAGTGGAGATCGTCTATAAATAGCTCTTGATACTAGCAATTCCTTCACCAACCGTATTAATTCCTTTGTCCTTTAAATTTTTATAAATATTTTGTATCTCTCAGTAAATCTTCTCATAAATGCATGAGTGTGCAAAATTGGAAACAACCATAAACCACTACCAATTACCAGATTGGAAGTCATGTGTGCTGAGTGGATCGCAATTAGAGAATGTCAGTGACAAGACATTAATAAATATAGATACTCAGTTAGGATAAGATTTGATACGTGTCTACTGTCTCCAATTCCGTTCTAGGGACTTTTTGGAGAACTACATTCTCTTCAAAAATTTGGGCCGAAATAAAACTTTAGCCATTGATCTACAATCACCAAATGGTTTTAAATCATTAATGGATTTTAGGTACGTGTGACGTGTTGATGAGGTTGTGCTTATTAATACATTGTGCAGAGTCTGGACTCGACACGATGTTGCATTAATTAGATAACAAAAATGGCTATTAAAAGATAACGAAAATGGCAATGATTTTATGAAATCGCCAACAAAATATTTATTTTTCCATAAATACTGAACTATTACCCAATAAAATTAAATAATTTTCAAATGGTAGATAAAAATTGCCAATACACTTAAATAATTTTTCCTTCAGAGTATAACTTTTCGCCCATACACTTGTATAATTTTTCCTTTAAATGAAAAACATTCGCCGCCTACATTATATATTTTCCCCACACAATAATGAATTATTCGCCAGGATTTTATGGAATTTTCATACCCTAAAAAAAATTGCCAATACAGATTAAGTTTTTTTGAATTTTTTTAAAAAAATTCACCATCGATATAAAATTCCACCCCCAAAAAAATATATGATTCGCTAGGATTTTACACTTGCCTGAGGGGTGGTTTCTTGAAGTTATCGTTGATAACCATAACACCAATATTTTTACGTGGAAACCTAGACAAGTAAAAACCATGGTGGGATTTGAACCCACAATATTATTATACTATGACCAGTAGTAAAACAATATTACATGAGTTGCAATGCACATGCATTCAAGCACACTGCCTAGAGCTCACTACTCAATTACAAATGGGCTACAACCTGGAGGAAGGCTCGTTGCCTTACAGGATAATAGAAAATGATTACAATGAGTAATGAACTGAATAAAAGCATTTGATTATGCCAAATAACAGTTCTGGTTAGGCACAAGGTGATTCGCTGCACTGTTTTGATAGACCGACGCTTTGTTTTGCCCTGTTACTAATTACTGGATCAACAAAATTCAAGATGCGCACATGAAACTACACTCAATCACTCCTAAAAACATCTCACACATCATATCCACAAACAAATTCATTAACCAAGTTGATCTTATATATCTGCACTAGCAAATTTGATCTTCTACAAGTCGGCTTCACAAAATATTAAATAATGAAACATGTAGATTCAAGTCGGCTCAAATCTACACAAAACAATATTCTAAATCCAAAACATATAAAGGCTTCCCATAAGTCAACCCAATTACCTCGAACTTACTAATCAACCACCAGAGTCACCTCAAGGAATCCGGTCCACACGATACATCACCAATAATGAAGATAACTCTGTTTTACTACTCTACCGGATACTAGACCTTCTAACATGCTTAAGAGACATCACCAATGGATAGGATGGCATGATAATCTGCCTCTCATACTTAATCAACTTAACTCAGATCATAGATAATATCAATAGACTAAGTTGCCATCAATGACAACTCCTAAGAAATATCTTGCATCAAACATCATCAATCTTGATCGGAGCATCACCAAAATAGTGTCTTATGCCAACACACTGATCAACTACAAAGCCAATATAAAGCTTACAAAGTATGAGAGAAATAATAATTTTGACAGTAACATCAAAAGAGAAGTCTCAAGGTCAATAGTAGCAGTGGTAGGATCTAAATCATGAAAAGAAAACACAATGAGCAAGAGTGATTAGTGCATTGATAAAGCATGACAAGATAGTGAATACCCCTAGAACAATGAGCACAAAGGTACAAAGATAATAATATAGTGAGTCAAGGATATTAAGAAGATACATCTTCTTATGTCCAATCAAATAGTACACTTGATCAACCCATGAAATAATCACAATACATCTATGGGCCATCACAGAGATACAAACATCAACAATCCTACATATGCAAAAAGATAGTCAAATATCCATGTTCATATGACACAGTGAACAATACACAGACTTGTGCAATCAAAAGCACCAAAGAGAAAGCAAAGGTTTTTCCATAACAAGGCACACCGTTATATAAAAGAGATCATCACAAACTTATCTTACAACAAAAGTATAGTTATAGCCACTCAAACCTTCACATGGCAGCCATAAAGCATGAAGAGAATAGATGAATCAAAAGGTTTCAGTCAACATCATCTTTTAAAGAAGCCAAAATAGTAAATTCAACCATTAAAGACGTAGTAGGGTTTCATGGGAAAATAACAGTCACCTGTGCAAGAAACATTATACAATAGTTACTCTCATCTTTCAATGGAAAAGTCATAAGAGAATTCAGGCCAGTAAGATAAAACTATTACAATATTTTTTGAGACTGATAATACACTCCAGTCACAACGTGCTAAGCTCGTGACAATAATCTTTTATTAGAGGCCCATAGTTCACAAAGGAAATGAGCAGTGATATAATAGCATTGTGACATACATAAAGTTCTCCAATAGAAGTAGTTCAGTTCTTTGTATTTGCAAGGAAATAATGAAATAAATGAGCAAGCCCTAAATAACGAGCAAAGAGATATCATTCTTGCTACACAAAGAAATAACATAAAAGAGGAGGAATAAAGCTTAAAATACCACAAAAGGGAGACCAAAAGTCCATTTCAAAGTCCCTGTTCATGTCTCAGTTAGAGCTCCAAACCACAAAAGTGCATGCATGGTGGTAATAAGAGTGCAATCATCTCCACCAAGCCAAAAGATGCATGAGAAGAATGCAAATGAATTAAGGTTCGAATGCCTTATCTTGCATGCCCTAATTTCATGGGCTTTTCTTTTTATTTTGCTTTTCAGAAAGAAATGGTGCATATTTTGCATTCCATGGTCATGACATGCCAAAGTCATTGACCTAAATGCAACCCTCATGCAAGGACCAAGAGTTTAAACAAAACTCTTTTATTATCTTTCTTTTTTCTTTTATAACTTAATGTAATTTTTAATAAGCTTTATTATTAAAAAGTCTTAATTAAAATATATTAAGTTATAAAAGCAAAGTGGGTTTTTTTTCTTTTATCATTTATAATCAATATAATTCTATTAAGGTTTTATTTTATTAAAAGCCTTAATAGAATAATATTAAATTATAAAAAGAAAATTGCAAAGAAAAATGGAAAATAAATATTTTTATTTAGTACCTATTAAAACAAATTATTTTAATAAGTGTTAAAATAACAATATTTAAAAAAGATAAAAGGTAAAAATAAAGAATGAGATCATGTAGATTTTAGAGTTTTCAAAGAGAGAAAGATATTGGCTATATTTGGCATCAGTGTAGCATGCAGATGTTACAAAGGGAAAAGTGCTTTTTAGGAGAACTATGTTTTTGGTAGTTTGAGTATCACTTCCATGCAGTTTTAGATGGGGAGCTATTTTTATCATCAGAGAGCGATTTTGGCATATTTTTGCATGCTCTTTGCATGTTTTTTTAGGCAAATCCAACCAAGGGTTTCTTCATGTAGGTTTTTCAAATTATAGCTTAGCTATCTTTAGCTCTCTATTCTTAGGAGATTGTCTTATATATATTCTCCTCTTCCCTTCTATTATTTTCTAGTTCTTTCTTTCCTCAACATGATTGTGGACTAATTCAAGCCCTTTCATGCTCAAGGACAACATTGTAGCTCACCTTTCTGAGATTGTAACAGCAACAACTCCTTATTTTCAATAAAATAGCAACATTTTCCTTTTTTAATACTTCTTGTATCGTGTTGTTGAATGGATGATTTGATCAATTTTTGTGATTTGTCTTCAAGATCCTTTAATTTGTCTCGTTCAATCAGAATTTGATGAAAGAAGATACATGTTAGGTGCAGGTTCTAGATTGTGTTAATTGATTTTAATGATTTGTAGTTGTGAAAACCAGTTGGTTTTCCTTCAAGCAAAGCATTGGGTTTAGCCCTTTTTAGGAAATACTTATGCATCCACATGTTTTGTTGAATTGTGAGAGTTTCATGGCTATTTGTTGAAGGTTTTCTGAGAATAGGCAAGTTGCAAGTCTCTGATAGAATGTTTGGTGCATCACCTCATAGGATAGGTTTAATTTCAGCATTCCTTCTATCCTTTTACTGAACATAAATTAGTTTGCAGGAGATTCATCATACAGGAAGCCAACCTATAATCTGGAGTTCTACTTTCATGATAGGCACACCCACAGGCCTAAAAGTATTCCCATGTCTCTAAGGATTGTTGGGTTTCATACTTAGCTTCACATGTGCAATCCTTCATGACAATAGTTAAAAAACTTAGCTCTATTAATCCAATGTGAAAAAGTGGAACAAGTCCTCCTTTGGTAATATTTTCTCTGAGAAAGAATTTATCTAAAGGGATTTAAAGGTTATCCAAAGTTCTTGTTGGAGCCCTAAATTTTCATAATAATATCCTTGACATGGTCACCAAGCTTTTGTGTTTAGAGTGGTGAAATGTTGAAGCTACATAAGTTTTCTTTTACCTAACATAAAATCCCACATATTGTCTCCATTATTCCCTAATGATATGTGAAAAATTCTTGGTAGACCCAAGAAAGATCAATAAAATAACCTTCACCAATCAACATTTCATGTATACATGTGAATAGCTATTCTGATATGATAAGTCAATGTTAAATACCAATATTGGGATAGCTAACCCGATCCAATAAATCAGAGTTGAACATAGACATCGAGATAGCAATGTCGAACATGAAGTCTTGATTTCCCTTCGAAATAACTATTAAAGGAAGAATAACAATTTTGTGTGATTTTAATAGAACAAATTATCTCGATATCACCATTTTGGTATAGCTATACCGAACCAAGCATGTGGATGTCTATCAGAATAGTTATCAAAGATAGATAAACAATATTTTGCAATATCGACAAAGTAAACTATCTCGATGCACACATTTTGGGATACATCATGCCGATACAAGTCTTGTCGGAATAATATATGAGACCGGGGTAAGTTCAAAATGTTATCCCGATGATGCAAGTTATCTCGACAAAAGAAAATACAAAAAGAGCGTTATGCAAGCATATCAGAATAACTTATGAAGTTGAAATAGCACATCACCAGGGTTCCAATTACTAAAGCTATCCTAATGGATAATAAATAGAATGGAATCGGGGGAACTATCTCGATTATGCAATTATGACCGATGAATTGATATTGGTAAAACCTATGGCGATAAAGGAAAATGAAGGTAATACCTCTATCGATATAACTAGTGAGATCAGAATAATGGATCATCTATAAAATGATAGTCCAACCTATTATGAAAAATGAGTACATGAAGTGACATTGGAACAGCTACTCTGATAGTGCACTCTCGATCAAATACCTGTATCAAAATAACTTATAGAAAAATTCAGAATCAAAGGTGAAGATCTTCATCGGGATAACATGTGAAGTTGGGCATACAATTTTTTGGTATGTTGATAGTTAAAACAATCTCAATAAGTATCATCTAGAACATGCTTGACATAGGTAACCCAAAGATCAAAATCAAGCTGGTGGTTACTTATCGGTATAACCTATGCCGAAATAATGAAAAAGACAGATAGTTTCCAGCAGCGACAAAGTAGAAAGGCGTCAAACCAGAAGACATGACAGATGAATCAAAGGGACGTAACCCTAATATAGGATATTTATATGTAAAATATTGAAGATTTTAGGAGAGATTAGATTTTGTAATATATAATATTGTTGTAATACAAATTTTTGAGCAATACAAGAACCAATTCTTTTATTTTCAAATTGCTTTGTGGATTATTTCATCTTCAGATCAATTCTCTGTTATAACCATTTGGAGCAAGTGGTTGTTATCTTAAATCCTTATGTGAAGATTTTATGTCATAATTGCAAGTTAGAAAAATATAGAGTGCATCTAAGACAAAAGGCAGCTATTTGCATTTTATTTTGATTGGTCTTTCTGTGAGAGTTAAATTCAATTAGACTAACTGTAATTGAATACATCTAATTGTAACATTGAGGGTTGCATAATTGATAGATCCATCCAAGGGAGGATTTAAAATCTATCTTTTAGAGTTATACATAGGGTTTGCAAGTGAATGACTCTATTATCCAGAAGAACAAAAGGCATTGGTCTAATTACATACAAACTTTAATTTAAATCACTTATCCATACCTTTTCAGTTTCATTTCTATGTTAGTAGGAGATATAAGTAGAAGTTAGAAGGAAGGATAGTCATAAATCAGACAGTAGGAACCAGATTAGAGAAAACATAATCAGTTAAATAAGATCACCAAGAGAGTAGGAGAAATCAGGTAATTGAAAGATAGTTTATCCCAAAGACATATGTCACTTTGAGATAAACAAAAGAGGTAAAAAATACAATATGCAGATTTGCTATAAAAAGCACCAAGTAAGAAGATCAGTTGGTGAGTAGGTAAACTTGCCTAGGTTCTGTAGAGCCTGAAGTGAGGGAGTTAGAAACGTTGAAAGGTTCACTCTATTAGTTGGCCAAATCAATTGGAAGATTTGATCATTAAGAAAGGCATACTCATAGAATTTTCCAATCTATTGATCTGAGCACCAACAGTTTTATTCAATTGAGTGGATATAATGATCAGATCCAATTATAGGAAAATAATCCTCTTGATTATCATATTGAATGAGGAGGAATTTTGGAAGTAGAGGACAAGAGCTATTTGGTTGCTAAGTGGGGACCAAAATACCATATTTTTCATATCTCTTCTATGAAACATAGAGCCTCTAATCGGATTACCCAGATTCTGAAGAATGTTTTTTCATTAGATAAGGAAGATATATTATGGAGGCAACTTCTTTTTTCTTTTTTCAACTAAATGTAATATTGACACAAGTTGTCAGGAGAGCTTCCTCAATGTTATCCCTAATCTTATTGGAGAGGATTGTAATAGGATTCTGGGGGCCATTCCCTTTGATGTTGAGATAAACAAGGCATTTTTTTTAAGGTAATAAATCCCTAGGCCCTGATGTGCTCCCCATATTTTTCCTCCAGACTTTTTGGGATATTATAGCTAAGAATATCTCAAATACTACTAAGGAGTTCTTTGGAAGAAGACTTCTAATTAAATAATTGGATTCTACTTTTATTGTGCTTGTGCCAAATATCCTTGGGACTAATTCCTTTGATAAGTTTAGGTTGATTAGCCTATGTAATTTTGTCTATAAGATTTTCTCTAAATTTATGGCTCTTAAGCTTAAATCTATCCTTCCAGCTCAACAAAATGATTTTGTTCTTGGTCACCAAATTTTGGACTCTATTTCTATTGTCCATGAGAATATCCACTCCCTAGAAAGTAATAAGAAAGCTGGATTTTTTCTCAAATTAGATATGTTGAAAGCGTATGATTGAGTTAGTTGGAAATTCCTCTTTAATGTGCTTAAGTCCTTTGTTTTTTATGCTAAGGTCCTTAAGATTTTTGGGTTGTTCCTCTCCACACCTAGTTCTCAATTATTATTAATGGATCTCCCTCAGTATTTTTTAATAGCTCTTGTAGTATCAAACAAGAGGGTCCCATATCCCCATTTCTCTTTATAGTGATGGATAAAGTGTTGGGTAGATATCTTCAGAAGATGGTGAATGATGGTTTGTTGAAGGGTCTTTCTCCCTCATCTAGTTCTCTGGTATGTTTGTTGGTATTATGGATGTGTTGCATTGGTTTTGTCATTGATGTCAACACTTGTCAACACTTATCAACACTTATCTTTTTGGAGATCTTTGGTTATGTTGAACCGACACATTATGTTCACTGGCATGTTCAGTGACTTATGCACAATCATCGGTATCTAGTTCACCGGCAGGTTATATTATTCACTGGCATAGAGGATGACTTGTTATCATCTGGAGGTTACTTGGTTATGTCAAAGACATGGTTTGGACACTTGGTTTTGGTGATTTGGTTATTGGTCTAATCGAGTTGGCATATTTGTTGTTACCGGAAAATTGGTCTAGGTTATGGACCGACATGCGTTATCTATTCCAGATCAGCACGACATGTTATGAAGATGATTTATTGACTGGTTATTATTGTAAATGCATTGAGCTAACATGATGCATCACATATTGATTCATTTGTAATTGATTTTATTGTAATATTCTTAGTGAGCCAACCTACACATTTGGTCTTAGGTTTTGGTATATATGTAAGATCTCAATTGTGAGATTGATATAGGATAGGAGATGAAATAAGGTTGTAATATTTGGTATATGCGAATATAATTAGAGCTACTCATGCAAACATCATTTGAAGATTCAAGGAAGGTTTGAAGGATATAATCAGAGCTTAACCGGTACTGAATCTAGCATATGAAGATGTTATTTTGAGCAGTACATTATCTAGGATTTAACCATCCTATTGTAGTCAGTGTGACTCTCATTTTGTGATTGAGCAGTGTGCTTTAGGCAGTTGGCCTTTCTGCATGTGCAGACCCCATTTGTACACACATACTATCTGAAGTAGTATCATCTGATTGTGGGTAAGGTTTCCCACCGTGGTTTTTCCCCTTACAGGATTTCCACGTACATATATTTTTGTTATGTGTTGTGGATGTTATTTCTCTTTCTATTCCATGCATTAAGTTTCACTGGTATTGTTATTAACTGTTAAACTGTCAAGCAGCATTAAGTTTGGTTTACCGGTATTATGCATCAAGTTTGATTAAGTTATATTTGGGTTGAAATTAATAGACAACCGATTCAACCCCCCCCCCCCCCCCCCCCCCCACTCTCAGTTGCCTCTGGGTCCTAACAATGTTCACATTAACAGTTTGTTGATGATACATTAATTATGGGGGTGTGGTCAATCAAGAAATACTGATTTTTGAAATTGATTCTCTCAAAGTATGAAGTGGCTTCAGGGTAGAAGATAAGCTATCCTAAAAGTTCTATCTTTTTTCATGAATACTCTAGAGTCCATGAAGAGGAGAATTTTGAGCATTCTTGGATGTAAAATCAAGGATCTTCCCACAACTTATCTTGGCCTCCCCTTGTGTTGTAATTCAGTCCCTAATTATTTTGGGTTGGGCTTGTTGACAAATTCAACTTATCAAGGCTACCCTCCAGAACCTATTAGTCTATGTTTTGAGTTTATTCAAAATTCCCTCAAAGTTTGTGGAATAAATTGAAAACATTCATAAGTGATTTTTATGGGAAGGAACTGAAGAGAAAAAAAAGAATCCAACTTCTTTCTTGGGAAAAGGTATGTAAGCCTAAAAAATTGGTGGTCTAGGCATCAAAAGATTAAGAGATTCTAATTTTGCTCTACTGGCTAAACAACTTCGAGGCTCTTTTCTAAAAACTGGGAATCTAATAATATTATAACTAGCAAATATTGTAGGGGGCCTCTTATTTTTAGCCAGTTTTTGGAATCCTAGAATCATCCTTCAAGCTTGGCTCTATGGAATCATCTGCTCAAGTCCAAGTTTGAGATTTCTAAATGTCTTAGATGGGCCCTTGGAATGGAAGGCTAATTCATTTATGGGATGATTGATGGATGGGTCACTACCCCCTCATTAAGTTTCCTAATTTTTGTCCCTTTAAGGATATGTACATCAAGATTTTTGGAGGAAGGGTGACTGACGATATTCATAATGACAAGTGAAAGGATCTTATTGTTGTGGATTAGGGTCTCCTTGAACTCCAATCTATGTTGAATCACATGGATATTCCTCTCTCATTAGGCTCTGATAGGGCTGTTTGATTTCCTCCCTTATGGATGTTATCAACTACTTTTTCCTCTTCTCTTGTTGTTCAACCCTTATCCCCCCTCCCTTTTGGGCTTTAATATGGAATCCTAAGCTAACTCCAAAGGTTAACATTTTTTAATTTCTGGCTCTTTATTCAAAACAAAGTTTTTACATTGGACAACTTGTGTAAAAGAGGCTTCTCTTGGCTAATAGATGTCCTATTTGTTTGTAGGAGTTAGAGTGTGCTTATCACATCCTTTTGGGTTGTTCCTTTATGTGGGATGTCTGGACTCATATTTTTGGTCTTTGGAAATTGCATTGGGTCTTCCCCTCTTCTTTGAGTGACTTATGGGTCCAATGGTTTTCCCCTTCAAACAAATCTGATCTCTACTTCCTTTGGTCTTTATTTATTCCTCATGTGGCTTGAGGAGTGTGGAAAGAAAGGAATATCTATATCTTTAGGGATTTCTTGTTACGCTCTTTAGTTGTATCATTTAAATTTTGTCGGGCCATCAAGGAAAACTTCCAAGTTAGGGTTCATGACTAACTCTAACTTCTGTAATGTGATGGTTATCGATTATGACTTGTGGGTTGCTAAAAATTGGGGATTGGACTATGATATCTCTCATCCTAGCAAGAAAACTAAATCATTCAAAGATAATGTTGTTTGGAGCCTTCTCCTCTAGGTTGGATTAAAATTAATTTTGATGGGTGGCAAAGGGAAATCTAGGGCTTGTTAGTTGAGGAAGAGTGTTGAGAGATGAATTTAGTAGGCTTCTATTGGAAGTGGCACTCCCTTTGGTAATCTAGACTAATCACTATGTTGAAGTGGTTGTTGCTTACCATGGCCATAAACTTTCTCATTCTCGGGGGTACAAGAAAGTATGGATTGAAGGTGATTCTTTCAACATAATCTAGTGTTTGAAAAGGACTTAGAAGCCTAGTTGGTCTATTGATACTTTGATAAATGGTTCCCTCCTTTTAATTAGCTCTTTTGAAGATTTTTTAATCTCTTTTAGGGAAGGGAATGCCTTGGAAGACTCCCTCATCAATATTGGTGTCTCAAGAAGAAATGAGTTTATATGACAAAGGAATGATCCCCTCCTACATAATGTTAAAGACATTATTAAATATGAGTTGCTTCATGGTTGGCGAGGTTATGATTTTATTCACATTTTCCAAGGTCCTAATTGGATATTGGGTGGCGAGTTTATTTAATGATTGTTATGGTAATCATTGTCTTGTCTTTATTCCCACATAGATTGCGGGTGCTACTTTCTTGCCTATTTTTCTATTTGGGGGAGATGTAAGGTGGTACACAAGGTGCTTTTGTTGACTGTGATTGTGTGGGGTAAGCTCCTAGCTATGATCTTTTAGCCTTTTCTCAAAATGGGTGGTGAGAGGAATAGGATAGAGCCTATAACATGTGATGATGTTAAACAAAATGCAACTACATGGATAATTCTATAGAAGGGTGGAGTGATTCCCTACTTAAAACACCTCCATGGCTTGGATTCAAAGGCTTCAAAAATATTTTTCAATGGTTAGAAGGACCAAACACTTTTAGTTTATGGGAAGAGTGTCAACATCATTGAGGAGCTTATAGCATAGATAATTGGGCTCCCAACATAGGGAAATTAAATTTTTAGAGAGAGAGGAAATCATCGAAGGTGGTCGTGCAAAAAATTCTTAAAGGAGGGTAGTAAACTGGTGAAAAAGGCTAATGGAGGGTACCAAGTCAAATCCCTCAAATCAATTTGGGCGTCTCTAGTTAAGGTAATTATGCAATAATTTACCTAGGATGATAGATACACAACTATTTTTGGCTTTCATTTTACTTTGCTAAACCATTTTAGACACAAATAGAAGGTGTTTTTTTCTTATTACCTATTAGCCTCTTTAGAGTTAGGATTTAAAGAGCATAGAAAGAATGAGAGGAACTGTATTATATATAAGGATTTAATCCTCCTTATCCTTGAGTATGTCAAAGCCCTTCCTTTTGACTTTAAATCTAGATGTAGGAAGGATGGATCCCCTCCTCCGACTGGTAATGAGGGGTCAGGGCCTAAAATAGGGGATATTGAGTCTAGAGATGAGGGGTGGATAATTGAGGGGAGTGAGTTTGATTCCCAAGATATGGAAGCCTCCCTCATTGGGATGTGAAGGGTAAGAGAAAAAAAGGAAGATGGCTAATGCAGCTACGTCAAAGTCTAAAGGTATGGGTTTTGAAGATGATAATTCAACATGGTTACAAAATTCTAGGGATGATGAATATTATAATCCAAATCTTAAAATTTGTGATACCACTGTCAAAGGAATTTCGGGGGATTCCTCTTCTCTTCCCTCTCCCTCTAGGACTAGTGAGGACAAAGAGAACCACCTTCCTTTTCCAATACCTCTGTAGAAGAATCCACCTTACTTTAATTCAAATAGAGAGGATCTAGAGGAATTTCTTGGGGTGGACAGGGACGCAACATTCGACCAATTTAGAATGTCAAATGGTTATTTTTAGAGATTAATCAAGTCAATATAAGAATTTGATCCATGTAGAGAAATATTGTTGCCTTTAAAAATAAATAAGGCACTTATAGGTCTGAGGAGGAGGGAAAGAAATTGTTGGTGATTCTGGAAAATGTAGCAAAGGATGTAAACATCATGAAAATAGATTATGAAGGGTGTATTGTTAGGTTTGAGGCAAAAATGAAGAAGGTAAATGATAATTTAAATTAATTTGGTTAATATGAGCTACAAGGTGATTCACAATAGTGTTGAGAGCATAAAATGTCTTGTTGATAAATGGAAGAATCTTTAGGATTGTAAGCCTTTTGACAAGGCTTGTGTTGAATTGGATAGTATGGATAAGGGTAAGCGAGGTGTTGATGAGAAGGGCCCATGTTCTCTCACTCAGGGTACCCTAAAGAAGTCTATTGAGCATGCTAAAATTGATATGTGGGAGATAAATAATATGTCACAAAACTTAGACCAAGTGGAACTGGAGATTGAGGTTGCTAAGGCCCTTAAGAATCTCCATTAGTGTCTTTTGTTTTATTCCCTGTTTTTTGTTGTTTTATGTTGGCATCTTTCTTGCTTGTGTGTTTTAGCAGTTTTGTTGGTAGTTGGTTGCTAATTGGCTGTGAATATCCTTATGAAAACATTTTTTAAATAGGGTTTGGGTCCCTTCAAATCCTTCTTTTCCCTTAATTAAAAAAAAGGTCAACTTAGGGAGCACAAATTTGAAATTTAAAATTGTTCCCACAAAAAACAATGTTAGTGCTCATATAACATGCTACATGTGTAAACAAAACTATGGTAAAAAGTGTAAAAGTTAATGTATAATTGAGTCATGATTGTGTTGACCCCTAAGATGTGAACAAAAATAACACCATATAAAAAATGAGTTGTCTTGAGTTTGATAATGAGATGGAGCCATGAGGACACAATTGAGTTGGATCCCATGACATCATTTAAAAGTTTTGGATGATGCCATAATGTATAGGGTTGCATTGGAATTGGTGTTGTTTGTATGACCATGTAAATGTTGTGAATGACAACATGATGCATAGGGTTGTCATGAAGTTGGAAGCAATGTTTCCCTCACAATCTATACAAACATGAGGTCTTGAAAAAGGCAAGGATAAAATCATGATGTAGAGGGTTGTTGAGTTGGAATTGATGTAGCCCCTACATTCAAAACCTCAAGCCCCTACAAATCTCAATATAAGGGTGTTTTCTTTTCTTTGAAAGGCTTGGTTCATCCCAACTTTAAGACCTAGATTAGAACACGATTATCACAATAATTTATGAAAACTAATTATTAATTTGATTATAGTTCTCAATTTTGGGAGTTTGCACAAATTTTCCTTAAATTACCTTTGGGTTGGGTATGTCACATAAAAAATCTTAGAATTGGATAATTTGTAAATTTTAAAAACATTCAATATGGTTTCAAATTTAATTACTATGATTTTTCTTGCATGGTGTTGCTTATTCAACAATGATCTTGTATATTATCATTTATTGGACTCTCATATAAAAATAATAAACCTATTGTGAAATCTAATTACATCATCTTCAAATATTATCTTCTTTCAATATGCAAAAATTCTTGGGGCTTTGGCCTCTAGTGAGGTTAAATGCAAAACAAGAAACATGGTAGTTTGGGCCTTTTATTTTCTACAAGCCCTCCTTGGAGCCAAGACTTCACTATAATTATAGAGAAAACAAAAATCATTAGCTCAATATGAAAAATATTTTTTTATATAAACATATTAATACAATTATCTTTGGTCCATTCTTTGTGTTTTGTTAGAGTTAATGTAGAATTTTAAAAAGGTAAGCTAATAAATTTTAAAGGTGCTTTGCAAGACCATAGTTGATAGCAAAATTACTCTAATAATCGGCTTATGTCTATTGTTTTTTAATTTCTCTAAAATTGTCATTTATTTGGATCATGGGTATGTAATATATTTTGAATCTCAATTGAATTTAGTTTTAAGAGTGACTTAATAAACATGGTTATGAGAATGAATTTTGTCTTGAATGCAATTTAGCCCAAGAAATCACTCAATTTTTTTTCATCAAATTTTTCATTTATTTTTCCATTAAACATATATTTTTTGAAATAAAATATTTTGAATGCAAAACATCACATTGAATAACACAACATTATACTTGATATGATAGTTCACTTACAATAACTACTTTGAATTGTTCCTTTGTAAGTGAAAATTCCAAAATGTGTACAATTATTTAGCCTTATGAAGTATCTTAGACTACAATTTGCCTTAATCATAATGGAATAGGTGCTAGGATAACGTCCATTTCTGAAGATTAACTCTTATATACTTATGCTTAAACAATAATTGGTATTGTCCTTCCAAGGGACAAATACACATTTTGGTTGCCACGAGATTTTAATGGTAAATTAGTAGATCTAGTGTAGGTGTGTTACATAATATGTTGTAGTAGCCCAACTTAGCTAGATGTTTCTCTCTTTTTGTTTTGACAAAAAAAATGCCTAGCACATGAAATATAGCAGAATTTTTTTATGTAAAGCTACCAATCATGCCTTCCTTTCTATTATTTGCATTGTAATAGTAGCAATTTTATGAATAATTAGAGTACAATATTTGACATTGAATGAGATATATCAAATTCTATTTTAGTTGTTTCTCTTTCCCTGATCTTATAGATTTCTCAACATATACGTGTATGTACTATCATATCTTTTTCTAGTATTATTGTAGATTAAAATTCATACTTATGAAATTTCTATTTGGTGGAATGATAAATTTTTTTGATGCTTCTCCATAAGATCAACTTGTTAGTTTTGATTTCTCTCAGGCTCTACAAGTAGAAATCAAATCATCTCAAAGCCTATACATGAACTATTTCTAGACACAGGCCAATTTGGATACCAATAGTCTTGAATTTCTAAATACCCTTATTTTTATTCCTTCATTGTCCTCTTGGACCTATTTTGTACTTTTTTATCTTTGTTTCTCAAGAATCTTTACATTATATGTTACTATGCTCAATAATATTCATTTCATTTCACCCTTTTTCTCTCCACTCAACTCAAAGACATATTCCATTTTTTCCCTTCACATTTTTAATGCTTCTTCGAAGCTAATATTTTGAATGCATTGATATAGTCATTCTTTTTTATTTTTCCCTTAAAATTGATGTCTTCATCTGCACCCAAATTAGTTACATATTTTTACTTTGATTTTCTATTGTTCCCTCTTATTTCATGCGCTTCTTCATAATATGTATTAAAAGCACCATCATATTGTATTGGTACGGATTTCCAAAGGTAAATCTCTTGAAGGCAGAGGATTGGTAATGCCAAAGATAGAGAGGAGCAAATAACATAGTTCTAGATATCATAGTTTGAACAACTATGTCAACAAGTTTGGGAAGATGCATATTGTGTTCACCAAGGTGATAGATATGATTTTTCTTTTGTCAACAGAATCTACATTTTAAATTTGTGAAAGGTAATTAGAAGATAGGGTTCTATGCATCCTTGAATTTGATTTAATGACATTTTTGAGTTAGTTTCTTAAAATCTATTTGCATGCATCTCTACTTGAGGGCTTGTAGTTGTGACATTGTTAAATTCCTATATCCAATATGATTTGAAGGATATACTTCCCCATATCATAGTTTTCATTTTGTTGCATATAAGAAGGTCATTGTATCTTAAGCCCATATCTATCTATTGCAATCAATGAAGACTCTAAACTTGTTTATGATTTTCCATTTTATTTGCATGACTACCAAATCATATTTCATGTCTACTAAATTTGTATATTTTCTAGATCAAGGTAGTTGATGTTGTGCTTGACAAATGGAACTTTTTGGAAATATATTCACTACATATTGTTGGTATTAGCTAGGATTATAAAGAAAAGAACAAACCACAAACATATGAGCACACAAACTAAGCCTAATTTATATTATCAAGAGTTAAGTAAAATAGAAGGTAGGGAACAAAAACTTGTTAGATTTATGTGAATGTTGTCATTGATGTCAAACCTTGGTAATCCAGTAAGGACCAGATGTGGCACATGGTAGGTTGAGAAATAATGGAAGAAAGGTATGTATGTGATATGAAGCAGTAAGACACAAATGATCTACTGCACTCATTTTCAGAAGATCCTCTTCTCCGGAATCTTGTGTTTTGATTATCATGGTTTGTATCTGTTGGAATCAAGGAACACTGAGAGGGGGGGTGAATTAGTGTTCTTAGTGTTCTACCCGTTTTTAAATTTTCTGACAACTTTGAACCACTAGAAGCATAAGCATGAAACTGAAATGTAGAAACACAAAACAATCAACCACAAAATCATAACACTAGGATTTTTACATGGAAACCCAAATGGGAAAAACCATGGTGGGATTTGAACTCACAATATTATTCCACTATGGCTAGTAGAAAAACAATATTGCATGAGGGGGAATGCACAATCATTCAGGCACACTGCCTAGAGCTCATTGCTCAATTACAATAATTGCTACAACCTCGGAAGGCTCACTACCTTACTGATCAATTATAGTGATGGATTACAATGAATGAACTCCAAAATAACATCTAACAATGCCTAGATGAGTTTTGGTTAACTGCCAAATACTCTGACTGTTTCACCTCTACTACTCTGTCTTGTTCACTATCTCAGTCAGCTACCTGATCAAGAATGCGCACGTGAAACAACACTACAAAGGATTCTTGATCACCACTCACTCGCATATCAATCATACCACACCCCAACAAGATCTTTTGCACCAGTCTTATATATCCGCAATCACAAAATAATCATTTATCAAGTCATCTTGTTAATGTAACGTGTAGTCATGATTCAGCTTGACCGGATCACCAAAAACAAAAGAGGATCACCAAATTGATGATAAAGTGATGTCTCTATGTCGACCCAATCATCCCATGCATGATTCATAACACCACAATCACCAGAATTCTTCCAGACCAAAACTGGCCTGCTCAACTTGAAATACCAGTTAATTGGTTACCAGTTCACATCCACTTTCGGTTATCAAGATCTATAGCTACTAGATAGAATTCCATGATGAGTTGCCATAAATGACAACCCTTAAACCAGTAATCAAGCATCAATATCCATCGGATGAGTGTCAATTGCCAACAATCTCCCCCTTTGGCATTGATTGCAACACTCATGAAAAATGACTAAGTGTTGAAACTTGTACACCAGATCAAAATTGCTAAGGCTCCACCTTAGACAAAGAATTCTAAAACCTATAACATGCTCTGTACATTGCACTCTTCTACTATACATTTTTCACCTTTACTCTCCCCCTTTGATAGCAATGCCAAAAATGGGGTGCTATCCAAAACTTATATACAAAGATATCTACCGGAGACTTTACAACTATTTGAAGATATTAGCAAAAATGGTCTTCAAAAATCCTAGGTGAGTGTCCCACCCACTCTTCAAGTTATCCAAAACTGCAATGAATGCACTAAAAACATATGCATGAATCTCCACATCCTTCAATTCAGATGGAACAGGTTGTCCTATAGCCTTCATACAATCAACCTTATTACTCAACATGGTGTCCAACTGGGGGGCAATCGGATTCCAGAGTTCACCTACTCTCCTCAAAATTTTGTCCTTATCTGCATTAAGGCTTGAGATCTGATCATTGAGAGCCATTATATGCCCTTCTATACTTCTGGTTAAGGATACATTAGAATCAAAATATTGTGAGATACCAACAAGTTTACCCTGGTAAACACTTATTTGCTTGTCTATGTATCCTATGAACTTTGGCAAAATTAGACAAGACATATATTTTATCGCCTTCTGTCAATGCATCTGAAATAATCTGCAGACCTTTATTCAATCTCTCTCTCTTATCCTCTATCATTTTCCAGAATTTTTGCATTATTACCTCCTTGAATCTATCTAATACCCACTTAGTAGTAGACTTCTCCAAAGATTCAAAATTGGTATTTACATTATTAATCAATTAATAATTTATTGGAGGGGCTAGAATTAGGATCTAGTTGCACACCCATAACCACCTTCTACAACACAACAACCGACATTGAAATAAGATTTTTGTCTTCATTTTTTTATTTGACCAGATCCTGGCTAGCCTGAGCTTGTACAATTGTTGCAAGCATCAACTTCTCAGTAGGAGACATTCATCCAAGATCTAGAGGACCATCAAGATTGATTGAGATTTGGGGTAGGGTCCTTGTGCCTTTCGTTGGAGCAATGTCAATTGTTGGATCAACAAATCCCTTCCCTTTATCTACCTCTACATCTCACACCTCTATCTTCTCAAGCTCCTTCATCTCAACATCATTCCCTTTATCCTATGCACCATTGTTGCCACTTGGTGCAGTATCATCCTTATGAATCTTGGGAACTTCTCTAGTACTATCTACCATTGTTGGATTTGCACTAATCTCAGCATCAAGCGATATATGGCCTTGGTCTTCTGGATGTACCTCGGTCTGAGTTTCATCCTTTTGATTATTGAAGACACCTTCATTTACTTTCGGATGGGAAGTTTGAACTGCATCACTGTACAAAGGATTATTATTCATGATTCTTCTCTAGATATCCCCAGTCTCCTTCTTCACCTCTTCAACTCTAGCAATCATCAACTTGTTCACCCTATTTCTGCTTCTGAATTCTTTTTTATTTTCTTCCTCAATAAGCCTTTTAGCTTCATCTTGGGAGATATAGGTGAATACATTAATCAATTCTCTCTCTTTCATTTCCTTATATATTTTGCTAGCAATCAGTCTTCTTGCATCAATAATATTGTATAGATCCTTAGGGATACTACGCTCCAGCTCAATCAAGGTTTTACTAAAGTTGTGTAAATACAAAACAACTGCTTCCTCAACTTTTCTCTGATCTTCCTTATCTAGATTTTCATAATATGCTCCAATATTCTTCAAATTTCCATCAATGATTATTTCATCAATCAATTGATCTATTGTCAATAGAGGAACATATGTATATTTACCTTGTAGATCACCAAATTCAAGATCATCATCCAGTTGAGTTCTTAGCTTCCTTCCCCTCTTGGGTCTTCCAACAAGGGTAGGTTCAGATTTAGCTTTCTTTCTTAATGGAGCTCCATCAAACTATGGTTTCCTCACCACCCTTACAAATTCTCCTTTCTTCTTAGCCTTTTTTGCTTCTTCATCTGATTTAGTCTCAGATGCCACCAGAGATACTGCAACATAGGTTCATTTAGGCTTCTCCTTTTGCTTCAAAACTCCCTTTCCGAATAAGATCTATCCTGATTATGGTACTACCAGAGTAGGGGCAGACTTGGTCTCTTTTGGCTTGGCTTTAGAGGGAATCAGTTCAGCCTTAGGCTTCTTGGATTCCTCCTTAGCTTCCATCTTAGCATGCTTCTCCCTTTCTTGATTATCTACTTCTCTGGTAAATCCCACAGCTACTTCCTCAACCATCTTAGATACTTTCCTCTTCCTCACAAGTGTTGTGAACTGCTTGTGCAACTCCATATCTTTCTCCTTAAATGTGCCAAATCTAGGTTCATTAGGGTCCACCTATTGCTCAGGAGGTGTTGAGCATAAGCTTCAAGTGTCTAACCATCCACCTCATAACCTATCGACAAGATCCAAACTGTCCTAGGTTCCACAACTTCCATATGACATTGGTCTTTGTCCATCATGAAGCATATAGTGGTCTCATATTTCTCAACAATCTCTTTGGGAATCCTTTCTCTATCTTTCATTCGGCCTTGGAAAGTCTTAAAGAAACTCCACAAGGCTACTATCTGATTTTCTCTGTTACCCAATCTCTACAAACCTTGTTTGATTTGAGTAGCCACCGGTAAATCAAATGCCCATTGGAATTTGCCTGTATGGGAATTTGGTTCAGGAAGTATAGTACCTGTAGACACCTAAACTTAACATTTGATTAATTTAAGCCTATCAACATAATTAATTAACTTAATTGTGTTATCCTTATTCCTCTCAGAATCAATTAAATCTAATTTAATTAATCCTGTCACTATAGTCCAATAATTAATTTATCAAATAAATTAATTTCTCCTATTCTTCTAAAGTCCTCTCAATAATTATTTCCTCTAAAACCCACTCAGTTAATTAATTCTAATTAATTAACCTAGTCATGTGATTCCTACAAATCACTTTTCCTAATCCCACTCAACCTAATTAATCCTCCTTGAATCTCTCATAATCATGATTATCATTATTCTCCAATTTTTAATTCCCACTCATGTCACATCAAACTTTGAATCTCTCAAAGAGATTCAAATTTCTTTGAATCCCTCAATGCATCCTTATTTTGGAATTTTTAATTCCTCAAGTTTGAAATCCAAATTTCTCCCCCCTTTTTCCAAAGGAATTTTATATTCCTATTTATTTTCCCAAGGCACCCTTGATCCATTCCTTCTATCCAAAATCAATCTCAACCCTTCATAATAAAATCCATCTTGGCCCTCCATTGGCCTTCTCCAATCTATAAATTGGAGCCAATTATCCTCACAAAAGGATCCACTTCTCATGCATCCTCATGCTGCTCTATTCTCCTCTCATCCTCTTCTAATCCTTACTCAAATCCAATAATCCATCAATCCACTTACCTCATTGAGCACAAGGAGAGAAATCCACATTCACTCATCTCTCACCAACTCTCCATTTGTCAAACTTTGGAGCTAGCAAAGTTCGTGGAGGCAAGGAGGACAATGAAGAGCTACATGCAATGGGAGCTTCATGAGTATACTTATGTTTTATTTTGTTTTCATGATGTTCTTGTTCAAATCTTTCTTGATATCTCATTTAAATGGTTTTTGTATTTATTGAATACTAATCAGGCACTAACCATCTTATTGTGAGACAGTACCAGACAAACAATCAGAGAACCAAACTTAAATACATTCTTCTTATCATATTTTATCTTTTTCAAGTTTCTCAGGATAGCCTCAAGAAGAACTGCACAAAGATCATAGTGAGTGTCTTCCTTCACCATCTGGTATGCTGCATAAATGGTTGTATCAGAGACAAAATTCAGTTTGCTAGACTAATAGACCTTGTAGCCAACGATCATGGACACAAATCTTAAGTCATGCTCTCGGATATCATCAATAGTCATGGACATTATCAAACTGTGCATCGATTGCCTTTGTCACCATTGTGTTTCCTACTTTCCTCAGAATAGGCTTGTCACCGGTTTGATGCAGATATGTGATTGCATTAATGGCCTTCTTGGCAATCTTGTATGGCTTGTCTAATGAGATGAATTCATCATGCACACGGCTTAGAATATATCTTACCCATTCATCCTCATTGAACACAGGGAAATGCATGAACTGCATGAAACCCTTCTTCCGCAATTGCTCATATTCTGGCTTAAGATTTCCATTCCTATCCCAAAGGTGTTGGTTGTAAAGTGCTAGAATCGCTTCATTTCCAGTTTCTTCAATATTGCAGTGGATATAAGCTCTTACATCGTCAACATGCAGAACACTATAGGGCACAAATGAGAAGGCACCATTTGGATCATCCTCGACTGATTTAAATGGGTTCTTCTTAAATTATGGCCTTTCTCTCTCCAAAACCTTAGCTACCAAAGGAGTATTAACAGAAGATGATGCCATTTTGAAAGATTTAGGGTTCACAATAAACTTCTGAAAATACCTCTTGTCTGTCAGATGTACATAAACTCTTGTCGAATTTTCTTTAAGCTCTTAGATTGACTTGATAACTTGTTTGCCTTTCTCTTCAACTTCAACTCTTTTCTCGCAATATGAGAAATGATTCACATTTCCCCTTTTTAACTTCGCAAACCCTAATTTCAAGTTGACATAAATGCACTAATAAGGTTCAACTGGATGCCCTGTTCAGCATCAATCAACTCACCGAATTCAAAGATTGGCATGAAGAGTTCCGGATAGTCATCTCCAAACATCTGCAATCAACTTTGATTGATCACAAATCGCTCCAAGGGGGTTTACAGGATTTTGCGTGAAAATGCCATCCCCTAAGGCCAAATGCCTTAGTTACCGGATGAAGATCGTGCACCGGATTCAAGTACAGATCCATTGTCTACCTTGGATTCATGTTTTTTGACCCACATGTTCTCATGCTTGTCTCTGATCTCCTCTACCTTTGCCTTTCCTTTATCATTAGCTTTGTTCTTGTCTACTGGAGCACTCTTCTTGACATTTTTGCTTCTGCAATATTTTGCAATGTGACCAGTTTTATTGCATGCACGACAAACATCATTCTGCATAGGTTTGAAGTTCATCTAATTTGGTCTCACCCTGCACTGGTTAGAGATATTGCCAAACATCCCACAAGCATAGCATCTCTTGTTTTGAAAATTATTCATTACCTGCTCTGTATATATTTGACTTGTGACCAAAATTATTGCATATGAAACACTGACCGGTAAAGGTAGGACCATTGTTCACATTACTCATTCCATTTTTCATCCTACTTCTGCATTGATTCATAATATGACCAAATTTATTGCAATTAAAGCATCTACCATTGAATTTATGAGCCTTAGGCTATCTTACTAGAGGATTCTTGTTCTTAGGCTTTGCATTGCTTTGTCTAGATCCGGAGGATTCACCTTTCTCAAATCCAAGTCCTCGCATGTCCTTTCCATGTCTTTGACTTTCCAGCATCTCATCAAGCCTTGTTGAGCTAGCATTAAATCTATCTTTATATTCATTTGTAGTGGCAAGTTCAACTCTTAGGGCAACAATCTGTCTTTCAAGTTCTTGACCATTATTCCTTGATTGTGTCAACCCAAGCTTCAATTGATCATTCTCATAGGTAAGCTTGAAGCATTCATTTGCTCTTTCCTTTAATGATTGAGTTAAGCTTTCTTCATTATTCTTTCGGTCCCCAATCTCTTTAGCCAACCTCATCACAATGGATTGCATCTCGTTCTTCAATGCAACATTCTCTCTCTCAAGCTTGTCACATTCGTCAGCTTTTTCCATGCATTGATCTTCTTTGTCCTTCATCTTGTCCATCAATTCCTTCCTCTTCTCTCTTGTAGAGTTCACTTGATCCTTCAAATTATTAATGAAGTCCTTAGCTACATTCAGGTTTCTATTTGAGGATATGATCTCATTTCTTGCTACATCAAGATCCTCAAGTGTCACACTAAGTTGTCTCTAAAAACCGGAATCCATTGATTCAATCTCCTGGACCTTCCTCAAGCGGTTAGGCTTCCTTAAAGGAACTAGGCTCTGATACCAATTATTGGTGCCGTGAGTGTGAAGTAGGGTACCTACAACTGCAATACAAACACTCAATAAATCATTACAAGCATAGTTAGCAAATTGAAATCAAATGAAAGATAAACCATGGCAAAGCGACCTATCACCTCCTAAGAGATGCGAGTGTGGATTTGCTCTTAGATCTAGATGAGTAATCCCAGTGACTTGACTACACCAAGATGGAGGATTTAAAATGATATGATGTGCAAGCTAGATTGATCCAAGAAGCTAATTATGCTAATGATATGCATTATTATGCTAAACGATAGATGCAATTAAGCTAGATGAGAGATTGATTATGATATATGATTAAGCAGTTATACTAGAAGATGATCAAATTAAGCTAAATTTAAGATGCAATAAATGATAACAATGTTAAACTAGAATGCTAGAAATGATATGCCTATAATAACAATGCTTGAGATGGAATGAGAGGGATCCTTTGTGCTCCAAAATGAGGGATATTTATAGGATTTCCAAGGCCAGGGATGAGGTGGCAGGAATCAATGGTCAAGATTGAATCTGAATATATCAAGGGTCAAATTGGAGGAGGTTGGAAAAGAGGTTGGAGGGAGGGACACTTGTCATCTCTATGGTGACAAGTGTCAAGGAATCTTTCTCACAAAAGGGCAAGTGTCCAAGGGAGGAGACATGTGGCATAAGTGCCATGTGTCTCAAGGGGAGAATATCCAACCCATAGGAGGTTAGGATGTGCAAGAGGATATTGTTAGTTAAACCCAAGATTAGGTGGAATCGGTTAGGTTAGGGGGTGGTTAGGAGTTAGGAGACATGTGGGGAATTTGAATTTAAAAATTCAAATAATAGGAGAAGACTAATTAGCTTTCAACAATTCATAAATTGATTTGTTTCAATTAAGTAGGGGATTAGAAGAATGAATTAAATGGGGGGAGGATTAATTAATCTATCATTATTATGCTAAATGATAGATGCAATTAAGCTAGATGAGAGATTGATTATGATATATGATTAAGCAATTATACTAGAAGATGATCAAATTAAGCTAAATTTAAGATGTAATAAATGATAACAATGTTAAACTAGAATGCTAGAAATGATATGCCTATAATAACAATGCTTGAGATGGAATGAGAGGGATCCTTTGTGCTCCAAAATGAGGGATATTTATAGGATTTCCAAGGCCAGGGATGAGGTGGCAATAATCAATGGTCAAGATTGAATCTGAAGATAGCAAGGGTCAAATTGGAGGAGGTTGGAGAAGAGGTTGGAGGGAGGGACACTTGTCATCTCTGTGGTGACAAGTGTCAAGGAATCTTTCTCACAAGAGGGCAAGTGTCCAAGGGAGGAGATATGTGGCATAAGTGCCATGTGTCTCAAGGGGAGAATATCCAACCCATAGGAGGTTAGGATGTGCAAGAGGATATTGTTAGTTAAACCCAAGATTAGGTGGAATCGGTTAGGTTAGGGGGTGGTTAGGAGTTAGGAGACATGTGGGGAATTTGAATTTAAAAATTCAAATAATAGGAGAAGACTAATTAACTATCAACAATTCATAAATTGATTTGTTTTAATTAAGTAGGGGATTAGAAGAATGAATTAAATGGGGGGAGGATTAATTAATTTAGATTATTAATCAAAGGGGACTATTGAAATGAACTTATTAAATAAATCCTTAGATTTATTAATAAGTAGATGAATGGGGCAATATAATCAAATTGCTAGTGAATTCAATTAAATTGGGAAGGAGGATTAATTAAATAATTGCTTATTTAATTAATTATCTTCAGACCAGTTTTAGGTGTATACATTTTGCCCCTCTTCGAAGTGAGGTGTGATAACACGTCGATTCAAAGAATAATCTCAATCTGATGATGTTTATGTGATATTGGCTCGATAAAATGCCACAGATATTGACTGATATATTGTGATACGATGATGCCCCCTCGGGAGATCAATTGAGATAATTGACTTGTGGAGTGTTTGAATCGTTGCGTAATTGATTTCCCAATTAGAAATGATTTGATTTCTGCAACGTTGATTGATGAATGAGCGAGTTCTTTGATCACTATGATGTGGTTATGGATGTGATGATTCATAGAGTTTAATTGAATTGATAAGATTGATTAAACTGATGAAATTGAGATCAAGTCTAGTTTCAGGAATGACACCTCTTGTATAAGACAAAGATGATCAAAGCGTCCAGTTTCAGGAAGGATACATCTTGTATAAGACATGATAGAATGGATCAGATGTGATGGATTGATTGGATAAAGAACTGACAATTTGTTGATATCATGTTGTAGGAAGATTCAGGTGTGTTGATGTTGGTATATTCGAGGGAGTAGCATAAGATTCGCTTTGGGTCGACAACATCTGGATATAGATTATTCATCGTTCTGATTGTGTATACACCTATGATGATACATTGATGATTCTTGTGAGAGATTTGGCCTTGGCTAAGATGAGCTTTTATGATCCTATGCAAGAATGAAATGCAAGCTAAATACAAATGCAAATGAAATGCAATGCTATGATCAGACCAGTCACTGGGTTATTGCGTTTTGTCATCGTTGAGCTTTTAAGCTATGGGAAGTGAGTGCAAACATCGAGGGTATAATTGAACCATGATGACTTGAACACTACTTTCTTGGATTTTGATATTGCAAGTTAGCACAAGCATCGAGGTATAATTGAACCAAGATGACCTGAGTGTTGCTTGTGTAAAATAGGCAATATTAACCATTTCTATATACAAATTGGAAATGTCTTCGATGATACTCCAATGATCATGTCCTAAGACAAATTTTCATATATTAATGATTAATTTACAGACAACAGATAAGAAAAATATCATGTTCCTTCCTTGTTCCTCTAGTCAAAGACATCCTGGAGTCACTCAGAAATCATGCTAGTGAAAATCAAGATAGATAAGTTGAACCAAAGTGTTAAAATAATTAGGCAAAAGATATCATCCATTGATATGTGTGTGATGTGTTTAGACTGACAAGTGATAGTTTGATGGTTGATAATTTGATCTTGTGTTCAACATTGGATGTGTCTCAGTTTTCGCTTGGCAAATGTTGGCTAACTGTTGTTCTACCTATTTGATTAAGCTCAATAGATTCAAAAATTTTGCCCCCAGCTAGGTGCGGGATTTTGCCCCAAGCCTAGAAATAAATTTATTATGATATAATTATCCAAACCATGGTGAGAAATCAACTGCAATGTCTACGTATGGACAAAGGCTTATTTGTGGATATGAGCAGCGCTGATGGAAATGAATGCAAGTGGAAGGATGCATGAACTAATAGATGGAAGAGCTAGCTAATAGATGGCACCTATTGCCAGGTTTTCACCATTGGTTTTTATTGCACTTTTTCTCATATTTGATTTTTTTTTCTTTGTTTTCATTGTTTTTGTATTTTCTACTTTTTTCACTTTTTGGATTTTTCTGCTTTTTCACCGTTTTTGGATTTTTCTGCTTTTTCACTGTTTTTGGATTTTTCTGCTTTTTCACAGTTTTTGGATTTTTCTGCTTTTCCACTGTTTTCGGATTTTTCTTCTTTTTTAGACATAAAACTTCTTCATATGCATGTTATTGATGGGTTCTTCAAGCTAATCCCCATCTGGCATTGATAATTGATATGTTCATGACCCAAATACTGTTATGACCACAAACGGACCCAACCAGTTTGGTTAAAACTTCCCTTTCTTTTCTCGAGCTGGCTGGTTGCGTGGATTTTCCTTTAGTACTAGTTCTCCAACTTGAAATGCTCTTGGTTTGACCTTGTGATTATAACTTCGGTACATTCTTTGTTGATACACCTTTAAATGATCAAAGGCATTTTGTCGTCGTTCATGGATCAATTCTAACTCTTGCAGTCTAGACACTCATTGTTCTTCATCTGGGATAAGGCCTTTTAATGATACTTTTAGAGAAGGTATCTCTACTTCTATTGGCAGTATTGCTTCTGATCCATAGACATGAGAGAAAGGTGTGGTGCCTATTGGTGTGCAGATACTGGTAAATGTTTGATTTGTTGTTCTTTTTACCTTGCAAATGTGATTATTTTTAGAGCCCAAAAACAAGTGAGGCACTTTTTAGAACACCAAATTGAAAAATGAAGTTATTTTTACCCAAAAGGAAATATGAGTTCTTTTTAACCAACTTTTGAAAAAGCTAGAAAAGAAATCACTAAATCCTAACTTAATTCGTCCAAATCTGTAAGAAACTATTAGAAACTTGCAAAAAAGAAGAAAAAAAGAAGAAGTTAGTGAAATCCAAAACCTTAGGTGGGCTTCCACAAGCCTAATTTCAAATTGTGGTTACAAATTTTTCAATCCTGATCCTAAAATGCCCTAAAATTTGACTGTCTGAAATTTGGAGGAGCTTCCAAGAACTAGATTTTGCATTATAACTCCTAGAGGTCTGAAACCCCTCTAAAACATCCTGACAATATATATGGAATATAACTTAAAGTATAAGAATAAGAAAGAGAAAAGAGAAGAGGAAATGCCACTTATACGTAAATGTTATATTCCATATATATTGTCCTTCCACAAGCCTAATTTCAAGACTTGATTACAAATTTTGCACTATGTTTCAAATGTGCCAGAACAGAAAACATATGCACTAAAACAATTGTCAAATGCGCTAAAAGATTAGTCAAATGCGCTAACCTGTGTCACAAAAGTGCTAACCTATGTTACAGAAGCGCTAACATGTGCGACAAAGGCACTAACCTACTGTTTGAATGCATGAATTCATGATTAAAAGCGTTATTCTATTGAAAGAGGGCACTAACCTAAGTGATAAAAGCACTAACTTACTCAACAAATGCACTGTCAAATTTCATAGATGCGTGAAACTGACTTACAAAAGTGTTAAACTAGCTTTGCGAGAATAAGACATGATATTAGAAAGATAAGTTCAAGGCTTGAGCCCCATGGTGGGCGCCAAAATGTGTCGGCTTGAATTTCATCCTCAGAATACTACCTGCAACATATTAGCTTCACAAAATACAAAAGAAATACTACAGGAAATCCAAACTCAACTAATGAAACTACATGAAATGAATATAAAATAAAAACATTATTACCTTCATGATTTAAGTCTCATTGTGTCCTAACTCCACTGTTCCTGGTTGCAGATAATTTGCTCTCAGACAAGCATTGGTAGCTTCCAAGATGGCATATGAAGAATGGACTGATAGTTAACTGATACTATGATATGCATATGCAAATTATTTAAGCTATGATAATAATCCTAAAATTTCTAATTGCTTCAAACTCAAACTCATGGATGCGAGATAAAGACTCCTAGAATGACTATATGATTAGCTATTAGTCTATTAGTTTCAAAATGGCTTAGGAGACCTCTTTTTATATATTTTTGAGTGCATGAGCTTAGGTGGCAAAGATCACAGGTCATGATCGAATCTTGCAAATTGGATGGCTATGAGCAAGAAGATGAAGGTTGAGAGAAAGGGGGAAGGAGAATAGAAGTGTCACTCATCTCACCTTGACTGAGTTGAAGACTTGAGAGGATATAGGATAGTTGGAGAAGATGTAGGAATGAGAGGACAAGTAGACTCAAGTCCTCCTAAGATATAGGGATGTTGGAGAGAATATAGAAGAAGGTTAGTAAATATGTGTACGTACACAATATTTCATTTATTTTGGAAGTTGGAGATAAGTGGCTAATAAATATTTTATTTATTTTTAATTTTGTTGAATTAATTTAGCCACATGATGAATGAGTTGGCAAAGGAAAGATGAAGTGGAGATGGAAGGTGAGTTGAAAAAGGGATTAAATAATTAAGAAATTATTTAATATTTGAGACTATAGGATAGAAGAATAACCATTAAATATTAGATATTTAATTGATTGATTAGAGGAAAATGATAGATTAATTAATTAATAAAATGTTTCAAATAAATTAATTAATAGAAGGAAATGAAATGAATTAAATAAATTAATCTTTTCAAATTAACTATTTAATAGAAGAATAATTACTAAATAAATATAAAATATTTATTTAATTGCTCATAGCCAATTTTATGTGTATACATGATAAGCAGTGAGGGGTTGTGAGGTGTCCCACCATGGTTTGGAATTGATCTACATCAAGATCTTTGGACACTGTCGTATCTACTAATTCTCTTTCTAGAATTTCTTTGTGTGCAGGTGAAAGCATTAAAAGTTCTAAGATGGATATTTGTGCGGGGTTTTCTCTAGTTGATCCACTAGACTGTATTGTTTTGAAGTGGATGACGTGTTAGTTATAGGACCCGACAAAACAACTTTGGCTTTGCTTCTTGTGATAGCATGAGCAGGTTCTTGATGTTGTTTCTCTTGAATCACAATCACATTTACCACATTGTCATATGCATGAGCATAGTTCACCTTTGCTTTACCCTTACCATTATGTGTTGTTGATGATTCACCCTTCTCATAGTTAGGAAGTGGAGTTTTGAAAGTTGTATGAGATTCGTTTGTCGTATGTTCATCCACAGTTATCACTCCATTATCAATCAAATCGTGGATGACATGTTTCAACCGCTGACAATTATCCGTTTGGTGTCCCTTGTTTCGATGAAAATCGCAATAATGGTTGTCGTTCCACCAAGAGGGTTTCACCTGAGGTTCGAAGTTTCTTCCTTCTGGCAAGGTAATCAACTTGTTTGCAAGAAGAATCTTCAATGCTGACCTAAGTGGTTCACCAATGTTTATAAATTTCCTTCGAAAGAAATTGTTGAAAGTTGATTTTTGGTGATTGTTGTTTTGTTGAGCCGTTGCTGAGTGATTGGATAAATTGAAAACCAGTTGCTTTGGTTTTACATTGTTGTTATCCACTATCCCATCATTGATGACATTTTGATTTCTATTCCAAAATTTGGGCTTATCATTGTTGTTGTTATTAGTATTGTTGTTAGGAGGATTAACGCCTTCTTTGTATAGCTTCAACTCACCCTTCTTTACCACAACTTCCTCCATTCTGATTACATTATCAATCATTTTTTCAAAATTTTGATGACATTGCATTTTTAGATGATAGATCATTTGTCCGTTTAGACTATCGATGAATATGTCCATTTTCTCGTATTCTGGCACCGTACGAGGATATCGTGAAGTTAACTGTCTCCATCTCTATAGAAACGTCATGAAAGACTCTCCACTCTTTTGTTTGGTATTACATAAGTCTAGCATTGTGACCTCATGTTGTATGTTATAAGAGTATTGTGAAACAAAATTATCCACCAATTCTATGAATGATCTAATTCCGGGTGGAAGTTTGGAGAACCATTCCATAGCCGACTTAAGCTCTTTGGAAATAACCTTATTAGGTATGTGTCCTCATGTGAAAACTCCATACTCATCATGCATAATTCTCGTATATGATCTTGGGGATCAGTGCTTCTATTATATTTATAATATCTAGGAGTTTCACAACCTATAGGAAATGGTATCCTGTTTAGATTTTTGTCGAATGGGTAAGGACATATTTCTTGAAGCGAGTATCTTCTAACAGTTCCTCTCTGCATATCTTGAATCTGTGTTTGCAGCGTTTGTATTTGTTGTGTAAGAGTTGTGAGAGGATTATCAACATGATTTATTCTTGCATAACCATGAGTTTGTGTTCTAGTATGATCTTGATCTCTTCTTATGTGATCCCAACTCTTTCTTGTGTCCTCATTAGATTTGGCATTGTTGATAATTTATATGTCATCCCTTTTGGGAATGGAAGTTTCCTTATTAGTTCTTGTATTATTAGGAATTGATGTGTCATCCTTTTTGTGACCAGACTTCTCCTCATGTCATTTGTTATCATGGAAAGGGTCACTTCTCTTTTATCCTAAATTGCTCACATCAAAATCTTGGGGGAGTGTAGCACCAGATTTTGCTAACATTAGGAAGCATTTTCCTTTTTCTCCCTCCAATATTTTCTCCATAAACTTATCAAATTTAGGATCCTGTTTGATTTCTTTGATATGTTGATCTGTTATGTCCTCTTCTTGTATTTCTCTTTAGTATGCCATGTTCCTATGATCTTGCGCTATTTCAAATGTTTCTATTCCTGTTTCTTCGATTTTACGCCTTTGTGCTCTAGTTAAAATGGGCATACAAGTGTGTTGAATATTGTGCAAAGATTCGATTGTCTAAAAGGTGTTTAGATAAGTGACCGACTATCAAATAGATATGATAGAGTGATATGACACGAAAAGATAATTCAAGTATTAGTAAGTTTGTAAATTTTTTGATCTTAGGTTGGAGTGCAATGATGATGATTTTGATAAGACCAAGTCCAATAGGAATGATGTATCCTATGATATGGGACGAGGTTATCCTAATCAAACATTGTAGTTTCGTGATAGAGGATGATAGATCTTTATGAGAAACTATGTTTTGAGTGATCATTTATCAAAGAGGTGATGATGCACTTTAAGATTTTAGACCTTGAACTTGTTGAAGATGAATACTTGAAAACCTTGGGGTGTCTAGTTCTAGAATCCGTTTTCATAGAAGATTACTTAACCAAGCGAATCAAGAAGACAACCTAAGCAAAGAATGATAGATATCAAGTGTATATGCTCACTGTAAATTGACCAAGCAAACATGATAGATATGGAAAAGACATGTAATAATACAACTCTGGACTGACAGAGACAGAACCTCGTACGACAGATTAAGGACTTCTAGACGATAATTTAGACAGCCCCATATGACAAACTAGGAATCTCGTACGACAATTTAGAGAACACTATACGACAAATTGATAACAAAGAACCTCTGCTGATCCAACTCGTACAACAATTTAGACATAGAAGAATGATGAACTAGCTTTCTCATACAAAAAACTAGGAAGCTTGTACGATTTAGGATAGAGCAGAGACAAATTTTTTACTTTGACAAATTTTTGGCCAATGATGTTTGATGTTTTGGTTATGTTTTCCAGTTTTAGATGTTTTAGTTTCAGTGCTAAGGATGAAAACACAACAAACATGCGATATGATAAGTGACCTCAAGCACAACATGCTAAATCCTAAGGAAGTTGATTGAGAGAGAAAACCTTTTCTTGCAAACTTAGGTACACACCCAATAGCTAATCAGAATACGACTGCTGAGTCTCACACGATGGATTCTCAACATTGTATTATCCGACTCTAAATTCTAATGGGGGAACGATATGGCAAGTCTCTTGGGAGAGTTACTATCTCTCTTGCATAAAGATTATCCCCCTTTCAGAAGCGAACCGGGTAGCTTCTATCTTAGGGTTCGTAGTAAGGATTTCTATTTGGAATTGCCCCTTACAGTCGCGCAAGCGCAATTGAGGCCTATTGCCCAAAAAGGTACCGAAACAAGAAGTAGTCACGCAAGCATGATTGAGACCGCAAGGCCCTACTAAATGTCCGATGTGAGAGATCTCAAAAGAGAAAACTCAAATAATCCCATCCTCCGCGACTTTAATCCCAAGAGGCCTATTTTTTAGAGTGATTTGGAAAGCTTAGGTCTACCTGTATTCACTTGGGTCGTTCTCACAGGGTGATTACTTTTTCCCACTGTGATAGACCCGCTAAAGGTATTCAAATCTCAAACATAGAAGTGCTTCAAGGGTCGAGATTTCTGATTGTTCACACGGACAAGAGCATACTCTCCTACCTTTTAGACAACTTCTCAAGCATAGAAAACAAGATTATTCATTTACCAATAGCAAATTAAGTGTGCCTAGAAAACTTTAAGAAGACACAAAGTTTGGTTGAGTTTCCTTAGGTAGCCTGTAAAGCCAATACATTAGTAATCATGTTGTTTTGAGTAACTGATTCTTTGGCCCGCATAATCTTGGACAAACGTTCTGCAGAAAACCAGTTAGGCTACTAGAAAACTCAAAATCAAACCAGGGTTACCATTAGTAATAACCAAATTTAAGTATACAAACCCTAAAATGAACTTGTACGAAAAGACATAAACAAAAAATCGTACGAGTTTTCTCACCTAGTAGTACAAGTATTCCCACATACCCATATGAGTTCACAAAGAAACTCGTACAGTACTGAAAAGGTACTCGTATGAGATTCTGAAGATAGTGCAACTAGAGATCCTTGAGATTGAAGATTTGAAGATGCAAGAGGCCAAGAAATTAGATTTTTGGCCCCACGGTGGCCACCAAAATGTCATGAGTATGAAGTAGATACCTGCAGCTGCAACACAAACACTCAATAGATCATTACAAGCATGGTTAGCAAATTGAAATCAAATGAAAGATAAACCATGACAAAGCGACCTATCGCCTCCTAAGAGATGCGAGTGTGGATTTTCTCTCAGATCTAGATGAGCAATCCCAGTGACTTGACTACACCAGTATGAAGGATTTAAAATGATATGATGTACAAGCTAGATGAATGCATGATTAAGCTAGATTGATCCAAGAAGCTAATTATGCTAATGATATGCATGATTATGCTAAATGATAGATGCAATTAAGCTAGATGAGAGATTGATTATGCTATATGATTAAGCAATTATGCTAGAAGATGATCAAATTAAGCTAGATCTAAGATGCAGTAAATGATAACAATGCTAAACTAGAATGATAGAAATGATATGCCTACAATAACAATGCTTGAGATGGGATGAGAGGGATCCTTTGTGCTCCAAAATGGGGGATATTTATAGGATTTCCAAGGCCAGGGATGAGGTGGCAAGAGTCAATGGTCAAGATTGAATCTGAAGACATCAAGGGTCAAATTGGAGGAGGTTGGAGAAGAGGTTGGAGGGAGGGACACTTGTCATCTCTGTGGTGACAAGTGTCAAGGAATCTTGCTCACAAGAGAGCAAGTGTCCAAGGGAGGAGACATGTGGCATAAGTGCCATGTGTCTCAAGTGGAGAATATCCAACCCATTGGAGGTTAGGATCTGCAAGAGGATAGGGTTAGTTAAACCTAGGATTAGGTGGAATGGGTTAGGTTAGGGGGTGGTTAGAAGTTAGGAGGCATGTGGGAAATTTGAGTTTAAAAATTCAAATAATAGGAAAAGACTAATTAACTTTCAACAATTCATAAATTGATTTGTTTTAATTAATTAGGGGATTAGAAGAATGAATTAAATGGGGGGAGGATTAATTAATTTAAATTAATTAATCAAAGGGGACTATTGAAACGAACTTATTAAATAAATCCTTGGATTTATTAATAAGTAGATGAATGGGAGAATTTAAATCAAATTGCTAGTGAATTGAATTAAATTGGGAAGGAGGATTAATTAAATAATTTCTTATTTAATTAATTATCTTCAAACCATTTTTAGGTGTATACATTTGGAATCAAGGAACACTGAGAGGGGGGGTGAATCAGTGTTCTACCAGTTTTTTAATTTTCTGACTTAACTTTGAACCACTGGAAGCATAAGCATGAAATTGAAATGCAGAAACACAAAACAATCAACCACAAAATCATAACACTGAGATTTTTACGTGGAAACCCAAATGGGAAAAACCATGGTGGGATTTGAACCCACAATATTATTCCACTATGGCCAGTAGCAAAACAATATTACATGAGGGGGAATGCACAAGCATTTGGGCACACTACCTAGAGCTCACTGCTCAATTACAATAAGGGCTACAACCTCAGAAGGCTCACTACCTTACTAATCAATTACAGTGATGGATTACAATGAATGAACTCCAAAATAACATCTAACAATGCCTAGATGAGTTCTGATTAAGTGCCAAATACTCTGATTGTTTCACCTCTACTACTCTGCCCTGTTCACTGTCTCAGTCATCTACCAGATCAAGAATGTACACGTGAAACTGTGCTACAAAGGATTCTCAATCACCACTCTCTTGCATATCAATCATACCACACACCAACAAGATCTTCTTCTCCAGTCTTATATATCCGCAATCACAAAATAATCATGTATCAAGTCGACCTGTTAATGTAACGTGTAATCATGAGTCAGCTTGACCAGATCACCAAAACAAAAAGTGGATCACCAAATCGATGATAAAATGATGTCTCTATGTTGGCCCAATCATCCCATGCACGATTCATAGCACCACAATCACCAGGAAGCTTCCGGACCAAAAATTCTTTGCTCAACCTGAAATACCGGTTAACTGGTTATCGATTCACATCCACTTTCAGTTATCAAGATCTATAGCTACCAGATAGAATTTCATGATGAGTTGCCATCAATGACAACCCTTAAACCAATAATCAAGCATCAATATCCATCGGATAAGTGTTAATTGGCAACAGTATCCAATTCCAGTATCAATTGCGTGAGTTCCAGTATCAGTTGGTAGAGGTTGTATTTATAGTATTGCTATCTGAATGATTATATTACATCATGCTTTATGTTCCAAAATTTGTGGCATTTGTATCTTGGATTTGGGAGTTGTGTGTATGGAGTTTGTGCTTATGGGTCTGATTCTATGGGTTTATTAGACCCTTGTTTTGTTTTGGTAATTGTGGCATACATTTTGGTAAATGAATTATGTGAAGGAAGTGAGTAGAAGATTGGTGAAGGTCGACTTGTTTATCCTATTTTTTGGTCAAGGCATGTTTTGGATAACGTGTTGATCTAAGCAATGCATTATTGGGTAATTCACTAAGTGCTTGGCTGACATATTATCTCGGTGTATGAGCTTACTGATATATATATATATATATATATATATATATATATATATATATATATATATATATATATATATATATATATAATATAGTTGATGTGTGGATGGTAGTAGTAGTAGAAGAAGAGTATAAGGTAGAAGAAAGCAGTGCGTGTGTGGTATTCAACATATTATGTTTGTGATGTATAGTAGAGTAAGAAGTATGCGAATGACAAAGTTGTGGACAATAGAGTAGTTGTAGTAAGAGAAGAAATATATAGTATGAGTAGTATATGAGTGAAGGTGTGTGAAGAAGAGTCAGAGTGCAGATAATGTTGCAGTAATCCTTTACCGGATCTACTGTAAGTAGTTGGTTTGGCAGAGCAATGTAGTGATCCCTTACTGGACTTGCTTCAGGCAATTGTGGATAGTAGTACAGTGATCCCTTACCGGATCTACTGTGAGTTTTGTGAGTTGTTATCTGAGCTTAATCTGGAACTAACCTCATGCATTAAGAGATGCAATTTTTCTCAGTTCATTTATTTTTAATTGTAGTGAGCTACTTTGTAGTCTGGCAGTGAGCCTTCCAGCAATGAGCCACCCATTTTTTAAACACCATATAATTAGTTATATTATCTTGAGAGTTAACCCTCTTTGTGGTTTCTCCCATTTGGGTTTTCTATATAAGATCTGGTGTTCCTTTTGTGGTTGTGTTGTTTGCTTATTCTTCATTTCTATTTCATGTTGATAAGTTTAATTGATGAAATTGATATATCAGTAAAAGTTTTAAAAGAGTAGGAATATGGATTCACCCCCCCCCCCCCCCCCCTTAGTATTTTGGTTCATTCAACCAATTCAACAATTGGTATCAGAGCTTGGTCCCTTGCTGGAAAGCTTAACCGCTTGAGGGATATCCTTGTTGGTTGAATCATGACTCCGATGAGTATGACTAGATAATATCAGTTGGATGAGGAATTGAAGATAGCTCTTGAAGATCTAGAAAGCGTGGAATCTGAGAATGAAGATTTGAAAGAAAATATTAAAGAGGAAAATGAGTGTGTAATGAAGTTGCGAGGACAAATCCAGAAGTTCAAGTTGAGACATAAGGAAATTAACAATCAGTTGAAGCAGGTAAATGAAACCGTTAAAGATTTGATGTTGAAGATTGAGGAGAAGAACAAGATAAAAGAAACCCCAAAAGAATTAATCAAGCTGAAGTCCGAGGAATGTGAGAAGCTGGAACAAGAAGTGAAGAAGTTGAAGGCAAAAAGTAAAGTTATTGAAAGTAGAAAATTATTGGAAGATTTGATTAATATGCAAAAAGCTTATTTAGACAAGACTGGACTAGGATTTCAAACCGATGAATGTTCAAATCAAAATGATAAAGACAAAGGCAAGAAATTCAAAGTTGAAGCAGAAAAGAAGCCTGGAGATGCAAGCAAAGTCCAAAATCAGAAATCTACTGGAAGGACACTACTAGCACGACAACCGAATGCACAAAGGTACCCATCATTTAATGGTTATTGTTTTGAATGCAATAAATTTGGTTATAAAGATGCAAATTGTAGAAGAATTTAATGTTACATAGGCAAGAGGTTTGGTCATAAAGCAAATTAATGTAGAAATCATGCTATGAGTTAGAATCATAATTTGGCTAGATAAAATAAGGTGAATAGTAACTTTCATGGATATTGTCATGTATGCAATGATTATGGTCACAAAGCTAATCAGTGCAGATACAAAACATATTCAACAAATTCATTGCAAAGGAACTTCAATTTTTACAAGTGCAAGAAATCCGAACATTATGCTTATCAATGTAGAAATTAAGGCAGTATGGAAAAGTCTACAAAGAAGAATACGGTGAATTCTAGTGAAGCGAAGAAAAAGGTTCAATCATGGTTTGGAGAAAGAAGGAGGTGAATAATGAGAACAAGCCTCGTGTACTGGAATTTGGCACAAGAACCTCTTCCTCCGGTAACTGAGCTTATTGCTTTAGCTCAAGGGGAGTTTTAAAAGAAAATCTTTTGGTCCCCCCTTCAAAGTTAGTTCATGTCATCGGTCCAACATGATTGTGTTAGAGATGCTATCTGATAATTCAATGTTTTTGCTGACATCATCAACAAGACATCTTTTGGTGAAAAAAACCCTAGAAGGAATTAGTGTTAAATTTGGGAATTTGAGATCATTTCATCATTATGCGAAGAAGAATTGTTTGAAAAGCAGGAGAAATAATCAAAAGAGCATAGAGAAGAGAAGTAGAGAAAGCATGGAATCAAAGATGATTGTCGGAGAACTTAGTAGCAAAAGTTTTCAAACTATGGAAAAGGTACGCCTAGATGAGTTTGACATAGAGAAGATCAAGAAAATGGAAAGGAGTCTAAGTGAAGCAGATTTGTGGAAGGTTAAATAGTTAGGTCACAAAGGAATGGATTTATGGAGTGAGTTTTCGTGGTTCGATAATGAGGATGTGATCAAGTTAATCTTAAGTTACATGTCGAATGAATGTATCGTGTTGGATAAACCCTATCTGATCATGAAGGACATTATTTTGGTTGTTATTGGCCTATGAAATAGTGGGAGTGTACTGGTTAAGAAGACAGTAAAGAACAAGGAGGTTGAAACCCTAACTGGTGTGACGGGTGAACAGGGAGCATTGTTGATCGACAAAACCATCAATACCGTTGTGAGGTATGTTGCATATAGTATATCTTATAAAATCTATTTTAGAAATAGGGAAGGTTCTACTTCAGCTATTGTAGTGTATGTTGCGCACATGATTGCTATGGAAGATGCTATGTTCGATTTGTGTGAATTGTTAAAGAGTCAACTATTAGATATAATCATAATGAAAAAAGATCAAGGTTACTGTTTCTAGTTTGGATCATTGCTTGTATGTTTGGCTATGTTTTGTTTGGGATATTTACTAACAAAAGAGAATGTGATATAGGAATCTGGAGTCCTGGTTGCTAGGCAGATTTTTCAATACCTTAATGGATTGGAAAAGAGAGAAGAAGTTATTGACAATTACTTCAAATTATTTCTAAATATGTGGAGTATTGATCTGGTATCCCCTGCTACCAGCTTGGCTAACGAGGGGGCAAAAGGAAATTGAGCCCTCTAGTTCTCCAGAACTTGAGAAGAAGCAAAAACAAGAAGTTATTCAGTTGGATGATCCGAAATCTCATGTGGTTAAGGAAGTATTGGAGACCTTGCAGATCAGGAAGAAAAAGATTAAGAAGAAGTTAATAACATGCAGGAAAATGTTGGGAAAATGCAAATATGCTAGGAAGAATTTATCCATATGCATAAATGAGATGAGAGATTGTATCAACAGTGCCAAAAAAGTTTACAGATATTGTCTTTCATGGTCGACTACTAAGGTGAAGCACAAAGTGAAATTTGAATCAGGTGAAGAAGAATTGAATTCTTTGGGAAAGATATTTGTTTTTCTAAGTGAAAAAGGTGAATCCCTTTAGTCTCAGTTGTTATTCTTACATAGGCAAAATGAAGATTATGTGAGTGTTTTCTGGAAAGTCAACAAAATTGTTGAAGCTAAACTAGAACACTTTTCAGTATTGCTTGGTGATGTTGTTGAGTATGAGTAGAATTCGTCTATTCTGGATAGTTTTTGTCATGTTGTTGATGTGTTGGTGGAGTGTAGGAGTTTATTTGTTATCATTAAGTTGTCTATTTATTCTTGGAAGGTTCTCCTTCTAGAGATTAAGGAGAAATATAAGCAGATATTTCAGAAGAAAAACAATTGAGAATCTTTTTGGGTTGGTATGCAATTTTGACAATTTTGTTGTTGAACGTATATATTTTTCTTTCTCTTCTTTTTCATCAAAGGCACCCTTTGTCCTTGATGTTAAGGGGGGAGAAAGGTAAATGGAGAACTAAGGAGAAAGGTAGAATAATGGATATATATGAATAAGGGGTAGTTATATGCAAATATATTTCTAAGTTTATTCTTTTTGAGATGTTTTGCCATCAATGACAAGAGGGGAGATTGTTATATTTGTGTGAATGTTGTCATTGATGTCAAGCCCTAGTAATCCGGTTAGGAATGAATGTGGTATATGGTAGGTTGAGCAACAATGGAAGATAGGTATGTATGTGATATGAAGTAGTAAGGTACACATGATCTACTAGAGTCATTTCTGGAAGATTCTCTTCTCCATAATCTTGTGTTTTAATTATCATGGTTTGTATCCAGTTCCGATATTAGCTGTGTGAATTTCAGTATCAGTTATATCAGTGGTAGTGGTTGTATCTATTGTATTGCTATTTGAATGATTATATTGCATCATGATTTATGTTCTAAAATTTGTGGCATTTGTATCTTGGAGTTGGGAGTTGTGTGCTTGGAGTTTGTGTTTATGGGTCTGAGTCTGTGGGTCCAATAGACCCTTGTTTTGTTCCGATAATTGTGGCATACGTTTCGGTAAATGAAGTATGTGAAGGAAACGTGTAGAAGATTGGTGAAGGCCGACTTGTTTATCCTAATTTTTGGTTGAGGCATGTTTTGGATAATGTGTTGATCCGAGCAGTGGATTATTGGGTAAATCACTAAGTGCTTGGCCGACATATTATCCATGTGTATGAGCTTATCGATATATATGTGTAGACACCTAAAATTGTCCTAGCTTAGTTAAATAAATATTTTATTTATTTAATTATTTTATCCTAAGCTTTCTATTAATTAACTAGATTTTTAATTAATAGATTAATTAATTAATCCTCTTCTAGCCTTTCCTTATTTAAATAAATATTTTTATTTATTTAAATTATCTTTTTCCTAAATTAAATAAATATTTTATTCATTTAATTGGTCCCACTTCCTCTATTAATTAAATGAATTTTTATTTATTTAATTAATCCATTAGCTTTTTCTCTTCATGACACATGTCATTTATCTCTTAATTTTCCTCTACCTACCCCCTTCATTATTTTATTATTTCTTTTACCTACCTTTAATCCTAGCCGACCATTTATTTATTTCACCTCTTAATCTTATCCCTTCATTTTCTAAAGTGTCTTCTATATAAGAGGATTATTTATCCTTTCAACTCTAATACAACAATCTTTGTGTAATCAAGCGACTCTACAACCACACTCTATCCTTTGTTGAGCTCTTGTGCACAATACAAAAATTTGAGAGCAAATATATCAAGCAAGATCCATGGAGATAGGAGACAATGGAGATAAAACCCTACTTGGCATGTGAATGGTATTATTGTTTCAATTTATTGATTTGCATGTTCTTAGGTTTCTTCATTGGTGTATGGTGAGTGCTTTTGATGTAGAACTACGTTTTTTCTTGTGGTTGGATCTTTATGGTTTTGCAATAGTTTATCATCATCATTTTTTTCATCATATACAATATGCATGAATATAGTTGATATGTGGATGAGAGTAAAAGAATAAGAAGAGTATAAGGTCAAAGAAAATAATGCATGCGTGGTATTCAACAGAGTATGTTTGTGATGCATAGCAGAGTAAGAAGTGTGCGAGTGATAGAGTTGTGGACAATAGAGAAATTATAGTAAGAGAAGCAGTGTATAGTATGAGCAATATATGAGAAAAGGTATGTGAAGAAGAGTTAGAGTGCAGATAGTGTTGCAATAATCCTTTACCAAATCTATTGCAAGTAGTTGGTTCGATAGAGTAGTAGAGTGATCCCTTACTAGACTTGTTGCAAGAAATTATGGATCGTAGTACAATGATCCCTTATCAGATCTACTGTGAGTTTTGTGAGTTGTTATCTGAGCTTAATCTGGAACTGACCTCATGCGTTAGGAGATGCAATTTTCCTCAGTTCATTTATTTTCTATTGCAATGAGCATTCTGGCAGTGAGCCTTTCGACATTGAGCCTCCCATTTTGTAAACACCATATAAATAGTTAGATTATCTTGAGAGTTATCCCTCTCAAGGTGGTTTTTTCCATTTGGGTTTTCCACGTATGAAATCCAGTGTTTCTTTTGTGGTTGTGTTGTTTACTTATTCTGCATTTTCTATTTCATGTTGATAAGTGTATTTGATGAAATTGATATATCAATAGAAGTTTTAGAAGAGTGGGAATATTGATTTATCCCCCCTCTCAATATTCTGGTCCATTCAACCAATTCAACACAACTAACTACCCATCGAAACATGGGGCACTTGTGAGCACACTTGAGAAGTGTGTAGGCAAGTGGCATAAGTGTGCGCATGAAGTGTCTCACTAGGTGAGTACACATGTCTCAACCACATGAGGTGAGACAAAATCCTAAAAGTCCCTAAGTGGAGACTTGAGCAATTTCTAGGAAGTGGTTAAATAATAACTAGTTTAATAAAGTCACTATTTACACCAACACACCCGCTTAAGTGAAACTTAGGGAGTAATGTATACATGATGATGAGCCTCAACTACTAGGCCATGTTACATACTTATACACAAAATTTTCATAAAAGCATAGTTACAAAGAAAACTTAGTGGGAAGAAAAATCTTCTCCAAAAGAGAAATGATACAATGTGAGTGTACAAGTGAAGAAGATGGGTCATAGAAGGAAAATTGACTGTTGTCATACTAGTTTCCAGATCTATAGTGCTAATTAATGGTATGCATATCTTGTGGTAAGGAATCATTGATGCTTTCTGCAAAGCATTTTTACATTCATATGTAGCAACAAGTGACGACTTTAAAAAACTACATAATAGTTAACCACTTCCTCAAGATAGTCCTGTTCACATTTCTTAAGTCTCCACTTAGGGACTTTTAGGATTTTATCTCACCTCATGTGGTTGAGTAATGTGTAATCACCTAGCGAGACACCTCTTGTAAACACTTATGCCACTTGCCTACAAACTTATCAAGTGTGCTCACAAGTGTCCCATGTTTGGAGGGGTAGTTAGTTGTTGTTCCCTACCTTCTCTCTTCACTTGCTTGCCTACATAAACAAGCCTTCTATTTACATTTTACTTAATCTTGATAATATCAATTAGGAATATTTTGTGTGCTCACAATTTTATGGTTTGGTCTTTTCTTTCTATTCTTAGCTAATCCCAACATGGTATCAGAGCACAAGGGCATGAAGCCTGGAAAAAAATGCAAAAGGCTTGGTCAACAAAAATAAAAAACAACCACATGTACATAAAATTGAAGGAGTTTCCAAACTAAGACAATGGATTCCACAATTGTATGGAGAGTCCACTACCAAATGTAGGGAATTGTATGCTATTGTGTTGGCCATATAAGAGGCCATTGAAGGGCGATGAGTGAGAATGGATCAAGTTGCCACACCAAACCAAAATAAACATAAAAAAAATGTTTGTATGCAAAATACATGATATATTGGAGGTACCTATGAATGGATGTGGGTGCTACTTTATATTAGGGTGTGATGAATTGATTTGGCTAATGAAAATGCCTTTATTTATATGTCATTGGATGAGGGCACCACTTCTAGGAGAGTTCTATGCTATTGATCACCACACCATGCCCATGTGAGAAACAAAGTTGTTGGGTGTGTGAAGAGTCATTGTAGGTGGAAACACCCACTTTGGATGCTACACTGTTGTTGTGAGTGGTTACTTAGCAAAAATGCATTTCCCTTGGAAGCTCCCCAATAATTTTAGCATCCAACACCAAAAACTTAAAATGGTCTCAATTGAACCTTGTAAAAATTGTAAAGCTAAGTGGAAGCTCAAAAACAAGCTACAATAGAATCCCTTCAAATAGGCTAACCATCTAAAAATATCTACAAAAATTTTTTATACACCAAATGCCTCTAGATCAAACTAGAAAATCACTTAAATGCCTCCAGATTAAACCAACAAATCACTCATAGAAAAATCAAACAAACAACTAATTACTCAATATTTCTATGAGGAACTCTTGATTAGACTAGGTGTGGGTTTTGCTAGCATGGTTTAGATACCTTGTTAGGATTAGCTAGGATTAGAACTTGAAGACTAAACCACAAACTCATGAGCATACAAACTAAGCCTAATTAACGTTGTCAAGAGTTAAGTAAAATGTACATAAACAAATTGCTTATGTAGGAAAGCAAGTGAAAAGATAATGTAAGGAACAACAACTAACTACCCCTCCAAACATGATGGACTTGCGAGCACACTTGACAAGTGTATAGGCAAGTGACATATGTGTTTATAGGAGGTGTCTCACTGGGTGACTACTCATGTCTCAACCATATGAGGTGAGACAAAATCCTAAAAGTCCCTAAGTGGATACTTAAGCAATCTGAATAGGACCATCTCTAGGAAGTGGTTAAATACTAACTAGTTTGATACAATCACTATTTACATCAACACATATACATGTTTGCAGTATTTAGATCTTGAACTTGTTTTGTAGGGGAGGAAAAAGAAGCAAAAGTGGAAGTGTAGTTGACAATATGTAATTTATTTTTTCCTTTTGCTAAATGTGCTTTGTAGAATTAGAAATGAGGTTGGCATAAAACATTGGTAGTAAAAAGTTCCAGAAAGTTCTATAAAAGAAAAACCTTTATAGTTTAAGCTTCTTGTTTGCCTAGATTATTATTATTTTCTACGTCTTAAATTTAGAATTGCATTCACACAAATTGTCTTGACAATTTTTCTTAGTTATTTAAAGTTCTAGGTTCAATTATAATAAACGTCAAGTCTTCTTGAAAATGATATCTATCGACGTATTTTACATATATTTTTTATAATATAAGTATGCTAGTTGATAGTCTTGCTTCCAATCCAAGTTAATAAAAGCCCAAGAAGAATTATGGTAGTAAAGAAGAATTGTTGAAGTTCTTTTATGAAGATTGGGGGATTGTTCCTAGTCCACAAGAGGTGGATGCTTCCCTTAATATGTCTTAGGCCTTACATTCTTGTGTTGTGTGTGTTGATTGTTAGTGTGCTATTTGTTTCAACTCTATAACTAATTCCAAGAGACATTCTACAATGACAATAAAGGGTGGAGTGTAATGATGTGAGTGTGTTAACAAAAACTCTTATCTTTTACCTTAAATTTGACTACCATTTGCATGCCAAAATATTAGTATTTAATATTTTCAAAATAAACATCACAACATTTATGTCTACATATATTTTAAAATACAATAATATTAGACTAAAATAAAATAACTTTTAAGTAAATAAAATAACTCCAAATTAATATCTATACTAGTATGTATTTTGTCTAATTCTTATGTTTCTTTTATTCAAATTTTGATTTTTTAAAATCTTGCTCATTAAAAAATCTATCAATTTTTAACCTCAACCTACTTATACTTGATTAATTATATTTGCATTAACTAACGTAAATTAATCCTTACAATCATTGTGATTTAATTAATTGAATAATTTATGTAAAGTGGTGTCTCTTCCCCTTAGAAGCAAGTATATAAGAATTTAAAATATTTTAAGCTAATCCTTACAATCATTGTGATTTAATTAATTGAATAATTTATGTGAAGTGGTGTCTCTTCTTCTTACAAGCAAGTGCATAAGAGTTTTAAATATTTGAACTTTTGTCTTTCCTAAATTGACTAGGTGATTCCGAATCCTATATGATGATGTGGATTACCTTCAACATTCATCCCGAAAGAGGGTTTCAGTACCCAGCAATGGAAATCAATAGCTACAATTTGTGTTAAAATTTCCTTGTACACACTTCCGAAGCCTCCTTCCTCCTGCTCTGTTATTTCCCTTTAAATCTATTTCTTGTTTGGTTGATGTAAAGGAAGAACAAAATTTTAATCAATTTTTTAGGGCAGTGAAAAGCACAGACGAGGATGCTTCGAAGTGTGTATAAAGACATTTGACATAAATCAACGGAAGATAAGAATTTGGGTTTCTTTCAATTATCGGCACGGAGAATGCATGCCACGTGTTTCAGAAAGCGCCTGAACAAAACGCAGCAGAACGGTAAAGGTATGGCATATGTTTGACAAAATGTGTTCAGGTTTGTGGAGGATGATAATGGATTTTTTTTTCTCAAATAAAGATTTTCGCATTAGGCGAATGGCCGTGTCGTGTTTTTTCTGAACATTTTATTTTATGCTATTCCTGTATACTTCTAAAACAATAGTGGTTTGGATAATCTAATGACTATGATGTTTGTTGACTGCAACGTAGAAGGGTAAAAATACTTTTACTTTCTGTCTCAGATTTTATCCTGACTGAAATTATGTCTATAAAGTTTGATCATTGAACATAAATTTATTTTCAAGTTTTTAAAATAAAAAAGATGATTCTATATACTCACCTTGGTATGTGAGCATTTATTGGGATTTAGCTGTGTAGTTTAGAGCAATCGAATCTATCTGAGTATGGTTCAGATGAACCCACTTTTTATGGCTGTGTAGTTTAGAGCAATCGAATCTGTCTGATTATGGTTCACATGAACTCACTTCTTATGGTCATAAACACTTAGCATCCATAGCACTTAAGTTATGTTTACAGTAGCGAAGCATAGAAACTTCCTGAGAGATAACTCATCCCAATTCTAATCTGGATTTCTCATATTTTTTGGTATTACTGGATCGAACTATCTTTTCCATTGATAGAAAAGAAAAGGATTTGACATATATTTTTATTTTATTTAAAGACTGGAAATATTGTTCCAGTAATTTATTTGGAAGTTCAAATAGTTTGATATATTTGTAGATAACTGGTACCTGGATTTTTATTTTTCTCTTTTGGGAACTTCGATTGTCAGTGCTGTTTTTTATTTTAGGATCGATCAGCTCTATCTTTCCAAATTGCCCATTTGCGAAAATAAAAGTGAAGCGAGTGTAGATGGGTATACAGGGACCACTGTGAGATCAAGTTGTGTCCCAGCATATATGGACAACTTTTACGTGCCAGCTTTTGGCAAGGAATATTTCCATTAAGTGATATTCTTTGGTGCTCAAACTAGGAAGAAATGTGTCAGTGAAGGCCAACTTTGGACAAGAACTCTCATACAGCAAGACTATACTCAAAACTGGCCTTAAACTTGAAAAGGAAAAGTGGGGAGTTGCTTATGGCAATAAATTATGACTCTTATATTCTGACGTGTGTCCAATTTTTGCTAATGATATGAAGAAAAATGCCCAATTTCAAATGATTCTTGAACAATGTATGTTATGCGATACCCTTTGCTGATGTGGTGAAGGTTCACATTAATCTTTAAGCGAGCGTAAATTTTGGCATTTGTTTCAATCACGGTACTCTCTGTCGCCATGCACATACCTAACTACGAGAGTCTCATGCTGATTTGATCGACACTAACAATAACTATTAATTTACATTATGCAATATAGCTATATGGTTGCATGCACGTACCTAACTACGAGAGTCTGCTGCCAATTTGATTGACGCTAACAATAATTATTAATTTACACTATGCATATAGCTATAAGGTTGTAAAAAGTTATATGAATAGCTGTGCATACGTCTATATGGTTGTAAAAAATTAACCCCTCTGGGTGATACGGGATGATTGTATGTGGTTAAGAAAGATGTTTAAAGGCATTGCAATGTTTAAAGTTTCTTTTTTGTTTGTTAATATATTAATATGTCAAATGTGGCTCAAGAGTTTTGACCAAAGAAATATTAGAATCCAAAATTTGTGTATTCTATTCTCTGAGATCAGAAAGGCCATGGTGTTCATAAATCACGTCTTTGATTTTTTCTCTCCTGTACCCTGAGCTGAATAAATCTAAAATTAAAGCTTACATTCTGAAGATCTTTGGTAAGAAATGAAAGTAAAATATTCATACGTTGCTATGACCATTGAGAGTCCTGTGATTTTTATATTTTATTTTTACAATATTTGCTTACCTATTATGTGTGTCTTTTGTTATATTTGTTAGTAGGAGTGAGTAGAAAGTTTGAAAAGAGAATTTTTAATTCTATATGGGTGTCAGCTACCACTGATAATGTACCCCATTACAAGGGAACAATTTTTCGATAAGAATGACTTTTAGTGCTACTTTTTCAGGCATACATGTATGGAAAATACAATTCTACAATTAAATTATTAATTCTAAATTTTATAGGAACTATCAAAAAGCTTCGAGTGATGTTTTACAGTGCCATTTGATAGAAATTGGCAAACTTTCCTTAAGAGATTTCAATTTTCACCTAGTGATAGAGAAATTGAATTATTTTGATTCTAGGTAATTTCAAAAAGTGATTAAATTGGAAAAACGTTTAGAAGCTGGAACAAAATGCTTTTGAGGAAAGTTTGAAATGACATTCGACACAGATTGAGAAAATTTCATTGACATTTTTGCTGGATTAGAAGATTTAGAATTAAAATTATCTTTCAAACTGACTGAATAAAAACCACCTGAGCCCTAAATTTTTATAATATCGAAACTTTTTAAGAAAACTATGTATTACAAAACTGCTCAGATATGCTGCGCCTCTTGGCCCTCTTCGCATTTTGTCTTCGTGGGTAGAGTGATGATGGAGTTTGATTGGTATTGCTTGCTCTGATCTGTACACCAAAATCTTTGGTTTTTTAACTTTGGTGCAGTCTCAATTGCAACAGGTATCCAAAAACCTGTATAAGAATAGTATTATTCACGCCTATGCTGCTTTGAACGCTCTGCAAGTATATTGTTTACTATTCTTTCTGTACATGCTTATGTGGGAAGGGAGACAGCATTGCTTGTGGATGGGTCTCTGATGCACCGCTAGATCTGATAAAGAAAACAGAAGGTTTGAAACACTGATTTATAGAGGTATTTTTCTCTGGTGTCATGGCAGAAGGAAAAGCTGATATACCTCATGAACCAGTGGATACGAGGCCTCGAAACACCAATATCCATTTATGCTTCTCCAATCAAATGCCCTTATTTAAACAGCAGCACTCTTTCATATATTAACGTTGCACTTATTCAAACATTGCAGGTATATTTATACAATAGTAATAGGTTGCTTATCCTCAACCTATTCTATCAACACACGATTGCCTTTAACAAAGACTCAACAACCTGCAAGTTTGTTAAACTTACTAACCCAAATAATATATATAACTTACGATCAACATCATATATATAACAGACCAACTATATGTAATAATTTGAATTTCAAACAACAAATATGTTTTCCTTTTCTTTAATATATGTTGACAATGGGTCTCCAACTCAGCCAGACAAAAGAAAGAGTAGAAAGCTCATTCCCATATCCGTTCCATGAATATGGATCAAAAGGACATGTTTTCAATTTTGCGCTCGTCTTCCCTTTCTCCACTCAGAGTTTACTGCTGACCAAATGCAAGAATTTGACAAGATCTCGCTCCAAGTCTTTTACACTTTCAAAGGAGAATTTGGCACAAACTGACAGATGCCGGTGACAGTTGATATGTCCAGCATTGCACCTACAATTTCAACTGCATAAAATCTCAAGGTTTTATAATTTAGAAACAAGTCCCTTATGTAGATACTTGCGGTCCCTTGGGCCAAAACTAGACAAGGCATTTTTTCAGACCTTTACGCTCATGATGATCAGTAGTCACAGCTTTCCTATCTGTCAAAAATCTGCTTTCAAACATCTTTGGAAGATATCTTTACCCTGATCCTAAGCTCCAGGCTATCAAAAATTTAAATTCATTGAACTGATGGGAAAGAAGGGTACTCACATTCCCAGAAGTGAACCAGAAGAGAACTCTAATTAGAAATAATAATCTATATTATATGAGCTTCTGGTCTGCATTTGTTTATTCAACTGACGGTATAGAAGAGCATGAAGAATAATTACCATTTTGAGACAAAGATCCAACCTATGCAGCATATGATAGAACTCCCCTCAAACCAACTAGCATCATTTTATGGAAACATGTTCATGACTAAAGCTTCAAAAATGCCTATGCTACCAATTTTCGAAATGGAATTTGAGGAAATAGAATTATCAAAAATAAGTACAGTTTTTAATCCGAGACTAAGCTACGATTGCAAGCTTAGGAATGGATACTTCATCTCACTGCTCAGTACCCTCTACAATATTCATTTTTCTGCCTAATAAATGCTTGACATTTTGCTAACGTTTTTATTCATACACTTTGAGTTTAGTTTCAACAGCTAGCAACAATGTTTGAGTAATAATATCATAGCTCTCAGCTCTCTCATCCTGATGATGGATGATTGAGTATGATCCGAAATGTTGATGCAAACAAAAGCTTACACAGTAGAATCCAGAAACAAAACGGCAATCTTAATGGAATGTGGAAATCTAATCCCTCTTAAGTTAGTTGCCCATACATGAACTGTGTACCTTTGAAAGCTTGCTTTTGCAGATTTTTTTCATCTGATGCCATGTTTAGAATCAGATGTACAAACTCTACACTTCGCTATTAGCGGCATTGGTGTGTTGGTGTGCTACATTTTTTGAACAGGAACGCTGCTGTCCGTTCTCCTTATTTGGAACTGGCTTTACCTGTGCTCCACTCTGGCACTGGGTGCATTCACATGGAGGGCTACCGTTTTCATTGCTCCGGTCTTGTAAACAGTGCTTTCATTAATAAAATGGGTCATGCTGGTGTGCCACTGTAAACAAATGCAAACTGAGCGCCTTGATTTTGCTCTCTTTCTTTAGGTTTAGTCTATGCATATGGATAAGCACAGTTAATCGAGATTAATTAATTGTGAGTCGATATTTGAATATTGAGCTAAGTAATTGAAATGTGCAGGAATGTAAGTAGGAAATAATTGCACCTAGCTCTGTAACCAATGAATGCACAAATAGAGTTGAAGTTCTAGATCAAGTAGGCTATATAATTAGAAATAGTAAGTGATAGATTGGCAATTGCCTTGGGTCAGAAGTTTATATTAATTCTACGCAGGGACAAGTCTAGTGGTCTGAGACTAATTAACGAATGCAAAATTGTCTTGTGTACTTTGTTAGTTTCTGTTCGATTGTTTGTTTGATCACTTTTAATTTCTTCCGAGTTTTTTGAGATGCCAAATGACTTGATAATATTTAGAAATCTCCAGATGCCAATTAGTCGAAGGGAATGGGAGTTAAGTTCTTCCAGATCAACACCCAAAAATTGAATAATGATTAAGGACGACAATATTTTGTCATTTAAATGTTTCTAGATTGATAGTGTAGGGCTAGAGCACCAATAGAAGAGTGTAATGTGAATAATTTCTCCTTATGATTTGATGGTTGCCTATTGATGCAGGGGCATCCACGTGTAGGAGGGAGTTTCAAAAATGTTTCTAAAATTAGCAAATTTTAATTGGTTTTGAAAATAATGATTTTGGGTGCCTCTTTTCCTACTTAAAATTTTTCGGGCAGAGATTTTGGTGTGAGGAAGAGAGATTTTTGGTAAGAAGTCAGAGCTGGGTATAGTTTTTTTTGGAGGGTTGAATAATTCATTTTTGTTGCAGATGTAGGGAGATGTAGGGAGGGTTTTGCAGCAACAAATTGGCTGGAGATGTGTGTTTTTCCACAGGGAGTTAATTTTGCATGTTGCAGGTTACAGAGCTGGAGATGTTAAGGAGTGTGATTTTGAATAAAGGATTTCTGTAGCTTGTTTCTTATGTGTTCTTGCTATTGTAGACCAGTTTATTTTCAGTTTTGAATGCGTATTTCTCAGTCTTAGATGCTGCAATTGATGCATTCTTAGTTGAGGGGTTGTTGTAATGATTTATTGGTGAAATATTGTATGAACATTTCATGACTTCATTGTGCAGATTTAAATCTGTTTTATTGTTTAATGTGGCCTTTGATTTGGTTGTATAAGTTTGTGTGTGATAGAGGGTCTTGTGTGTATACCCTTTTATATCAGTGGTATCACGTGGGTTGATTCTGAGTGTGTAAACAGATTCGCCAGAGGGAGGCAGTTTGCCCTAGGATTGAGCTTGTGGATATTGAGAAAAATGTTTGCAAGAGGAGCCCCACAAGGTTGGGATAAAGGTGGAGTTAGAAGTGGAGGAAGAAATCCTCCAGATGTTGTTTGTGGTGATGGTTTTAGAGCCTTGAGAAGGTAGGTTGAATTATTGCAGTGAGAAATCAAAAGAGTATTTGCTCAAAGAAGAGAATCAGAAAGTGATGAAGAAGAACCCTTTGAGGTTGCTAGTCAAACAAGTGATAAAAGAAATGCAGCAGCTGTAGCTGCCAATGACCCATTGTTGGTTTCCTTACCAAAGATAAGAAAAAGACCCAAAATTGAAGTTCTTATATTCAGTGAAAACTTGAATTTAGAAGAATTAATTGAATGGATAAACGACATGGAAGAGAACTTTAAGTTTGGAGAGGTTGAAGACCGTGATAGGGTAAGATTTGCAAAAACAAGATTAAAGGGACGTGCCTCAATTTGGTGGAGAGAAATTGAATTGGAAAGGGGAAGAAGAGGAAAGGATAAAATAACTAAATGGGATAGGTTATATAGAAGCCAACAAGGAGAAGGTAGCCCGTTATATTAATGGGTTGAAGCCAAGCATTCAAGAGGAGTTAGCATTGGTAAGAGTAAATAATATGAAAGATGTATACCAATTTGCCTTGAAGATTGAAGAGAGGCTGAATATGAGATTTGACAACAAGCAAAGAGGAAGAGGCTGAGATGAAAAGATAGAGGGAAGATCATATGAACATTGGAATGAGGTTTCAAATCTGAAAAATAAAAAAAATGAAGATCATGGCAGCAATAAAAATTAGAGGACGAGGAAGATCAGGTAAAGGGTTTGGAAGAGGAAATTACGAAATAACTTGTTTTGAATGAGGAGGACATAACATATGAATGTCCAGAACACAAAAATACAAAAAGAAGAAATGAAGGCAAAGCAAGTGTTGCAAATGTTAATGAGGAAGTTGAATTCTCACATTTAGAGGATATTGAAAATGGAGAAGTACTAGTCACTAGGAGAGCTTTGTTGAATGAATCAGTTCAAAGAAAGAACTTGTTTAGAACAAGATGCAAGTGTCAAGACACGGTATGTAATGTTATCATAGATGGTGGAAGCATTGACAATCTCATTTTTGAAGAGATGGTGAGTAAATTGTAGCTAAAGAAGAGAAAACACTCTCATTTGTATAGGATAGCTTGGCTACAAGATGATAAGAAAGTTTTGGTCAGCAAACAAAACTTGATAAAGTTTAATATAGGAAAGTATCATGATGAGATAATGTGTGATATTATGCCTATAAATGTTTGTCATGTTTTGTTAGGGAGGCCTTGGCAATTTGACAAGAGAGCAGTGCATGATGGGTATGCTAATACATCTCATTGATGAAGGATGGAATCAAACACAAGTTGAAGCCATTGCAAGGGATAATGGAAAAGGTATTTAATAGTGCAAGGGTTTGTTTAGTAGATGACATCAAGTTTTCAGATAGTATATGGCAATAACATTTTTGTTTTGCTAAAACTAACCAAAAAGAAGTGGAAAAAGATGATTTGTTAATTTAGATTGAAATAGAATGGAATGAGTTAATTCTAGATTAAAAAAAGGTTGCAGCAGAAGGTGAGGTAAACTCAGATTTTACTATTTTCTTTCATGAGAGTGAGATGGAGAAATAGAGAAGTTTGTTGCAGCAGTGATTCCTTTTGATGAAATTGAATTTGAGAGACAAGATGTGGAAGTAAATGAGGAGTTTTCTGATGATTCTTTGTTTGAACACAATGAAGATGAGGATCGCTTAATTAGTGAGCTAGATTACTTGTTAAAGAATGTGCAAATTGAGCCTCATAATCATTGTACTAACGCTGTTTTGAGTGAAGATAATCAGATTGCAGTGATGACATGTCTTTCGAAGACATTCAAATGGTGATTTTTCATGGAGACAAAGTGGAAGGAGAGGGAAAAGGTAAAACAAGGCAGGTGAAGGAAGACATTTGTTTTGTTGAAGGAGAAGGTATGAATTCACTTGTTTATTTTGGTTTTGATATACTATGTTGGTGGGAAGTTAAAATTGATACTTTGAATGCTATGAAGGGTAGAACTGGAGGAAGGATGAAAGAGATGATATTGTGAGATTGTAAAAAGAAATGAGCAGGAGAATTCCGGTGGATGAAGAAGAGAGATGGATTCAAGACAGGCAAAGGGTCTACAAATGTTTTTGAGTTTAACTCAGGAAACATTTTCTTTCTACCATGAGCATCTGATGCAGGGGCATTCATGTGTACAAGGGAGTTCCAAAAATGGCTCTAAAATTAGCAAATTTTAATTGGAGCGGAGTCCACAAATGGTTCTAAACTTAGCAAATTTTAATTGGTTTTGCAAATAATGATTTTAGGTGCCTCTTTCTTGCTAAGCATAACATTTTCTGGGCAAAGATTTTGGTGTAAGGAAGAGAGATTTTTGGTAAGAAGGCAGAGCTGGGTATAGTTTTTGTTGGTGGGTTGAATAACTCATTTTTGTTGTAGGTGTAGTGAGGTTTTTGTAGCAGCGTATTAGCTAGAGATGCGTGTTTGTGAATTCCACGTAGTTAATTTTGCATGTTGCAAGTTACAAAGCTCGAGTTGTTGAGAAGTGTGATTTTGAATAAATGATTTTTGTAGCTTGTTTCTTATGTGTTCTTGCTATTGTAGATCAGTTGATTTTCAGTTTTGAATGCGTATTTCTCAGCCTTAGATGCTGCAATTGATGTATTCTTAGTTGAGGGGTTGTTGTAATGATTTATTGGTGAATATTGTATGAACATTTCATGAGTTCATTGTGCAGATTTTAAATCCATTTCATTGTTCAATGTGGCATTTGATTTGGTTGTATAAGTTTGTGTATGATAGAGGGTTTTGTGTCTATATGCTCATACATCACCTATTGATTAGAGTGGTAACATTGAATGTCTTTAATACATGGACATAGCAACATATTGCACAAATTTGTGTTTAGTTGGTCTCAAGTAGAAATGGTAAAGGTGGAAGGTCAATTTGAATTTTAAAATTTCGACTTCAGTGGGACAAATTCATGGTTGCAAAATAGTACTAAGATAATAAAGGGTTAGATCTTGGTGGATAACATGTGCATGAAAATAAGTGTGAGCATGTTAGGGATTTTCACCCTTTTTATAGAGATCTAAACAAATACAACACATTTTAATGTGGGAAAACCCTTATGGGAGAAAAATTTGGCACTACAAGATATTCACAGTTGTATTATTCAAAATCACATTGGTTCAATACAATAAAGTCTTTGAAAAATTGTGTATTGAGTCTCAATATACAATGTACATTTTTTTGTAGTTTGTCAATTGTTTACACACCAACTATGTACAAATGTCCTTAGTGTCTATCACAATGAGTTTATAACATTAATTAGCCTTGGCATATTCACAAATTGTTATATATAGGTGTATCCATCGACATATCGAGCATCCAATTATATAACAACTCACAAAAAATGCCAAGAGTCATGTAACATTTCACACATATGTGATATTAACATGCTACACCTACCACCAAGTAAGATGTCTCTATAAGGACAAACTCTTTAGCAAAATGATCGATAGCTCCTAGGCTCCTATAACAAAGGTTCGTAGTGGGGGATAATCGTGAATAGAGAGCTAGTCTGTAATAGTTTGAGATTGGAGGGATTTCCTCCTACTCACCAAACATGTCTTGGTGAACCGAGGATCTTACGACTTGTCTTTGAACAATGCTAGCCACTCCTTGAGGTACAACTTTTGCTTTCCCCTGTTTATATACCTCACTGAGAAACATGGTTTAGGTCAAACTTGGGGTGATGAAATCCCCAAGTAGTCCTTGTTGATGTGTTTTTTATGACAACGCCTAACACAGAATAAAGTTGCCCAACAGTCACTTTACTCTCTCTTGATCAAAGTATGATTGTGTGTTAAGATTGCAGTAAGTTCAAACAATTGACTCCAAGGTTCCTATATGCAACTGTAATGGTGGGAAAATGGTGAATGATAAATCAAGAAGGAAACTACCCTTTCCTTCAAAGAGAGATGAGAGTTTCGCTATCGATTACCATTCAAACACTTTTCACCATTACATTAGGAAGAGAGGATAATTCACTAGATTCAATTTCTCCACACAAAGATGGTAGATTGAATTCTGAATGAATTGGAAATGCTAAATTGATCCCCCCTTCCTTGTTTGATTTGGAAAGGAAATTGATTGAATTATGTAGTGCAAAAGTGACAAAGAATTGATTATAACTTGAGATCGGAATATGGGTTGAAGCTGTGCACCTGGATCTGACAGTAAAATGTCGAGACGAAGTCGCACTGCGAATTTGAAGAAAAGTTGCCTGGACCGTAGCGGGTATGTACACGGTCCTTCCAAAAATCCACGAAACGAAAAGGGTTTTTCTGCCTCTGCAAATGAAGCCCGAATCCGAAAGTACAGCTACGCACCTGCAACCTACACACAAAAAAGAGAGGAAAATGGGTTGGGATTGGGGGTTTGCCTTTAGGTCAAACCCCACTTTTGGAATTAACGAAGTAATGAAAGACAATACTTGCAAGTAGATGTAAATGAAAGACTGAATTGTAAATCACCTCAAGGGAGGTTGTGATAGCAATGTTTTTGAATAAGGGAAAACAGGTTTTGAAGGGACCCGAAACCTTGTACAAAGCAGGTTAATAAGGGGGAACCTAAAACCCACATCTAAAGATATTCAAGAGTAACCACTAAATGAAACAGAGCTAAGACAAGACAAAACAAAGCCAAGAAAGGGGATAGAAAAAGACAAACCCCTCCAAAAAGAAAAGCTGTCCGACAAATAAAAACATATACATGGGAAATCTGCAGGCAGTCCGATATCCAAAAGGAGAAACAAACGAGCAGTAAAAAAGTAGCTGCCCAAAGGGGTTTTATCAACAGGCCCCACCAACCTGGAGCAAATGACCAACATTAGGATTTCCCTTTGGATCCCTTCTTTTGGGATCTAAGGGTCATGTCAAAATAGGGCGAAGACCTTTTAGAATGTTTGCTTTTAATTGAAATCTAGCCTTCTTCAACCTTAGCATCCTCAACTTGCCACTCTAGCGAATCCAACGCAAGAAACCCAACGCCCAAGGAGGGGCCAACAAACATCGAAGAGCCAGCAGGACCAACAGATCCAGGGCCAGGCACCTCCCTAGAAGAAGAAACAGACAAAGGGACAACTCCAACAGATGCATTAGAAGATGAAACAGAAATAGAAACATAAACAAAAATAGGTATAGGGGTAGCACCAGTAGACGTACCATCCAAAATCCTATCACACCCAGCTACAGGGGCAGAACCAACAATCTGTAAAATATCAGGGCCACCAGATGGCTCAGAAGGAACAATGTTAGCAGAAGGGACAACACCATCAACAACATCCACTGAAGAAGTATCAAATCCCGTCCCAGGGACTAAGGGGACAGATCCAACATAATCCACCACAGGCACTTTAGAGCCATTGATGGGAAGATCCTGCCCAACCATTTGAGAAGAGCTCTTGAATACCATATAATGTTGAGAAGAGGTACCTTCCCACCATGAAGAGGGCTTCTTCACTTTAACTTTCTCTAAATCACATTTAGCCACGACATGCCCATTCTTGAAGCATCTTCTACATCTAAAGGGAATCCAGAAACCCTTTGGTGTTGAAAGTTTGATCTTTGTTGGTAGCCCCTTAGAAGCATCAATATCTACCAAAATACGAGCATAGGTGGAGTGAAGGATATCAGGGGACTCCACATCCACCATAAGAAAATCTCCCAAAGCCTCACCCACTTCCTCAAGGAGTTGGTCCACCCAAAGATGAAGTGGGAGGTTGGGGAGTCTAACCCAAATTGGCATTTTACAAAAAGATTCAGATGAGGGATTAATATCCTCATGCCAAGGTTTAATCATCAAAGGAAAACGATTCTCCCAAAAAAAGTGATCACATAGAATGATCTTTCTATCCATCACTTTATCAAACTTGGCAATAAAAAAACCCTTTGCCAAAGGAAAAATCTGAACCGATTCCGAAATGAGGGGTTCCCAATGCTTAGAGATCCATTCATGGAGTCCCGGGAGACTAGGCCGAAAACCCCTAAACCGGCATATAACCGCAGTAGAAGAAAGATCAGAGACAACTTGATCAATCAATTCAACCGTCTTTTCTTCCAGATTAATAGCGATAGATTGACAAACAGGAAAAGGCTTAGTCTCAACATGAGTAGATCCCTTACCCCTTCCAAAAGCCAGACGATCCGCATAAGATCCCCTAGAGACCCCAAAAGATGAGCAATCCGCACTCGAAACACAGGCGACCGAGTCAACACAGGAAGCAGACGTCAATGGAGGCACAACGTGCACATCATCACCAGCATGGGCTATTCCATTAGAGCTGCCGGAAACATCAGTACACCCCACCGAAGCGGAGGCACCCAGAGAAGGCACCTTCAAAGAGGCCTTGGGTTTTGAGCAGGAAGACATCTTTTTTGGTTGTGATAGCAATGTTGATAGAAATGCTTGTGTGGAATTGAATGTTGAAATCAATCTCCTCTTCAATGGTTGAATCCTTGATTTGAATGCAACACCTAGCCTTGAAGGGAGACTTGAGAATGCTCAATGCTGGAAAAGAATGCTTGAATGCTTGATCGCTTGAACATATCCAACTTCGACCTATCCAACTTATTGAACTTCCACCTATGCAAATGGGAGGATGAATGACCCTTAAATACATGTTAGTGGATCTGAATTTTGTCACGGGCCAACATTGGGGGAATTTTCCGCCCGAGGCACAACCCACATTGCATGCTCTAGGAAGGAAACTGCCCCAAAATAGGGTAGGGACAGGGGTGCCACGCCCCTGTCCAAGGGGGGACAATGGTGCCACGCCCTTGTCTTACCCCTTTTTTCAGGGCAGAGTGCAGACGGGGTGATGCAGAGGCCAAGGAAGAAGCTGTTTTCGCAAGTTGAGCAATCTCCGGTCTCCGATCCGGCTAGAGGATTCGAATTCGCATGCATGAGGACCCTAATGCAGTCGAAAATTGTTAGGGTCGCAATATTATGACACTACATTTAACCCCCACTTTAGCGGGAGTATAAGCATACGACAATACTGTCGGTAAAGTACAAGGAAACAAGATTGAAAGACTTTTACCACGTCAAGGAGGCAAGATGCGCCAAGCCCCTAGTGGACTTAGGATCTTATGTCTTCGATTGACAAAGTAAAAGGGAAGATCGAGAAGGGGAGAACTATGACTGCAAGTAGCAAAGTTCCCTTCACTATGAGTCATGAAAGCAAGGATACAAAATATTACAAAGCAAAGCAAGGTTCACTAAGTAATTCTAAGTATCACAAGAAGGAAAGTATGAGCGGAGTGTATGCCCCCACGTTAAAGCGATCGCGTGCGCCTTATCGGGTGCGATTGCTTTAAGGTAGGATACACCCAAGAGAGAGAAGGAAGGGAGCACGTTATCGCAAGGATTTAGCCCCCAATCGAGGTATAAACCCAAGGACAATGAACACAAAACATGAGGTAGTGTCGCTTTCCTCGAGGTCAGTATGCTGTAAGATAACTCATGTATATCATGTATGTATATGCATATAATAATCTTCATTCCCCAAAGGACACTACCTTAGAAGAAAGGGAAGAGAGTATGTCTTTTGAGTCAACATGAAAGAGATCAGGAAAAGATCTCAATGCTTTGCATCGTCCCCAAGTAGACATTAAGGGAACAATAGAAGAACATGGATACACATAGAAGAATGGTCACAAAAGAGCAAGAAAGGAGAGAGAGAGAAGATCTACAGTGCTAATATTGCTATTCTAGCAAGACATCCGCCTCCCGATCTTGTTGATCACTATTTTGGGAAGGTGAGCAACATGCCAGAGGAGCGATACCGAGCATAGTAGATGGAGCTATCACAAGATCCAAACAAGGACTATGCTCATGTTGTAAGTCACTTTGTTCGATTCTAGGAGCTAGGACTAGGGTTTGTGAAAACTCATAAGATAAATGCTTGTCCACATCAACATACTCATACTCACTATCAGAAGCATTAGGAGTTGTATTACCATTATGAATAACATTTTCACCCATTTCTTCATCAAAGTTTAGAGAAAGAGGAGCAAGAACACGAATAGGAGTAAAACCATCACATGTTTTGTGCAACTTATGATTTGGAGATGCTGGTTGAACATCTTGCTTAGGAGAAAAGGGAATCATGTCATTTGTCAGAGTCTGAGGAGATTGAGTATTTTGAGGGATAGCTTCACGAGCTCGAACACGACGTCTTCGTCGGCGTTCTCTTGCACAACGATTTCGTAGAGTCTTAGTGGAAGGCTGAGAAGGATGAGGAACACTTGAAAAAGTAGGAACGCTTCTCTCCTTGATAGTGGAAGGTTTAGGTTGAGGTCGTTTTGGTTGAATAATAGGAGAAGCAGACCTCTTCTCTCGATAAGAGGAAGGAGGTGGAACTACGCCATAAAAATGAGGAATATTAGGTGTAGGAAGGAGACCAGGTCCATCATGAGGAGGAGGTATAGGTCTAACCTTAGGAAGAATATTGTTGTTCTCCTTAAGAGAAGGTAAAGTCACATCCATAGGGATAGATAGACAATCTTCCTTAGGAGGGAGATTAGTTCTATCCGAGAGAGGAAGAACCTCATCTTGAAGAATAATAGGAATGTCAATTGTTGGCGATCTAGGTTGACTTAAGGATAAGATCATATCGTTCTTCCATTTTTGATAAGATTGAAAAAGAGCATCGCTCCTTGATGGAAGAGATTGAAATTATTTAGGCCAAAAGAAATTAATAGGAACACTAGAGCTTCTTTCAGATGGACGAAATAAGCTATCATTCATAGTTATGGTTTCTCCATTGTGAAGAAATTTAAGACACTTGTGGATTGGAGAAGCAGTAGCCTTCATGGAAGATAGCCAAGGATAGCCCAACTTCACACAAAATTGCTCAGAAGAAGGTATGATAACAAAGTGAATTTTAACATGAAGGGTGATAGAGCCAATGGTAGGACAAAAGAAGCCATCAAATAACTTCACAACCACATTAGAAACATCATATAGTGGTTTATGCAATCGTAAAGTGAAAAGATACTCTTCAGTTATGCCATTAACCATGCAAGAGGGATCAATCAGGGCACCATGACAAGGGATATCCTTAACCTTTGCAACTATGTATAAAGGGCCATCGGGTGCTCTAATGGTCTCACGAGGGTCAAATGTAATACAGGTATCCTTAGGCAAATCTTGTGTTTCTACCATATTAACCAAGTTTGGAGCCATAGAGGTGAATTCTTCAGAAGAGAGAGAATTAGGCACAATCTCAATAACGTTAGAGGTATGAGATGGCAAGGGATCAATGAAAATCTTAAGATTTTGATTAGGAGGAGCTACTAATTTATTCCCTTTATCATTCACACCTGCCACATATATAGTATTATTATCAATCAAGTCTTGAACCTTATTTTTCAATGCAAAACATTTTTCAGTATCATGACCAGGTTGACGATGAAACTGGCAAAATGAATTGTTATCAAAATACGGAGATGCAAGTTTGGAAGGATCAATTTGTTTTATAGGAGGAAGTTTGATAACATTTCTGTGAAACAATTGAGACATAATACTATGTAAAGATTCATTCAAAGGAGTAAACTGTCTTTCTCTTTGGAAGAATTTTGAAATAGAAGGCACACTTGTTGTAGCATTCACATGGTTGTTGTTGATTGGATCATTGAACTTGATGAATCTTTTTGTTGGTTTGAACTTCGCAAACGGTTGTTGAACACCCTCCCCCTTATCACTTGGAGCCATAAGAGTGGATTGCTCCATTTGACTCACAACTAGTTGATAATTGTGGAGTGTTGTGCACAACTACAGAAAGGAAGTAAACTCAGACAAAAGAAGTTTTTCCCTGATATCTTTTTGCAAATTAGAAATGAAAATTCTTTGAATATCATTATCAGGCACATGAAAATAAATTTGAGCACACAAATGCTTATATCTACCAATGAAATCAGTCACTTTTTCTTTAACACCTTATTTACAATGCATTAAATTAGTGAAAGTGATGTTAGGACCAATGTTGTTTTGAAATTGTTGAATGAAAGCATTTGCCAATTGTTGAAAGGAAGTGATAGAATAAGAAGGCAGAGAGCAATACCATTGCAAAGCCTTATCTCTTAATGTTCTTGTAAACAGTTTTGCAAGCAATCTTTGATCATAACCAAAATCAGTACACAAGGTTTGAAATGTTTTGACATGCGTAAGAGGATTACCTTTTCCATTATAAAGTTCCAATTGAGGGATCTCAACATGTTTAGGTGGGACGACTTTAACAATATCAAGAGAAAGTGGGTTCGCAACATCAAAAGTGGGCACACTAAACTTGGGTTGACTCATAGAAGCAAGATTGTTGATTGTCATTTCAGTAGAAGAATTGATGTTAGACACAGGTGATTGAGAAGGTGGTGTGATGTTATTGAAAGAAGGCATGGAATGAGAATAAGGTGGTGGGACATTATGATAAGTAGGCATGGGTGATGATTGGGTAGGAAAAGGGACACTCAAAGGAGGAATAAATTTGTTGAAGGAATTGCCCCCTTGTGTCACACTGATTGGTTGAGGAATATTAGAAAACTCATGGAAGACATAGGTAAAGATGGAGGATTAAATGAAGAAGAGGGATTGCCCCCATGACCCATGGTTGTAGGAATGACATTTTGAGTTGAAGTAGCCATGATGTTGGATGTGAAAGTAGGAATACTAGTCATAGGAGTACTCAAAGGAATAGAAGAATTGACTTGTGTTGAAGGTTGTGAGTAACCTAGGGTTTCAACACAACTCTTGATAGGCATGACATTAGAATCAACAATATGTGCAATGCCACACAATATATCAATTCCATTCTTATCACTTTGAAGCATGTGTTCAAGACCTTCAATTAATGGAAGAGCTTCACTATTAGGGTATTCTTGGGACATCCATTGTTGAAAGCTATCAAATTGATTGTCCAATGTAGAAAGTTGATCTAAAGAAACCCTAGTTAAAGCTTCTTCTTCATCACGGGATCCATCAATGGGGTGAATAGGCACATGATTAAGATGGGAAGAATTAGCATGATCCTCATTAAAGAAGTCACCCAAATTAGGCTCCATCTCCTCAGTAATTACACCTTGGGAACCCTTAATTCTAATGCTTCGTCTAACAGGGATATGATAGGTAGGACTAATAGTGGTAAAACTCGTGCACTAAAGGGAAAATTTGAATTTTGAATTGTGAAACAAAGCTTACAAAATTGAGTAATGCAAAATGTAAGAAAATAATGATTACACAATTTGAACTTTGTTGGAAGAAGGGAATGACACAATTCCCAAAAATGAAAGGAAATTGAAATTTTAAAATTAGGGCCAAGGGAATACCACTCAATTTTAAAATCAGAATTTTTAAAATCAGGGCAGACTATAATTAACCTCTTAATTTTAAAAATTTCCTTGAAATTTGAAATGTTGAATTTTGAAGGTATTTTTGATTCTAAAGGGATCAAAAATTGATAAAATCAACCAATCTTCTAGATTTAGGCTATTAAATACAATCATAACAGTCTTCCAAAATTTCGAGAAAAAAACCGAGGACCGTGGCGGGAACGCACATGGTCCGACCAACTTTTTTCAAAATTTTCAGGGATGGATATTACGATGATTTTAAAGCTAACTCCAAAAAACTGGTGAATTTTACGATCTCTAGATGGGCGAAATGAAGGTGCAAATGTGAAAATAGGACCTTATTAAGGTTTTGAAGAAAAATAGGAATTGAATTGCAATTTTGAAAAGGGTCGAACCTAATGGATATGAACACCTTGGAAAATGTTTAGAAATTTGAATGTAAATCTGAAATTCACTCAAAATCCAATTTTAAAAAATTAGGGTTTGATGACCTAACCACTTAATTTTGAAATTTGAATTTTGGGAAAAAGGGAGGAAATTGAAAATTTGAATTGTAGGATTGAAGACAAATCTGAGAACAATAAAAAATTTGAAAATTAAATGACAATCCAATTTTTGCACAAGTTCAAGATGATTTTTGAAAATTAGGGTTTTAACAAGTAACCTTTTAATTTTGGAAATTTTAATTGTAAATTGAACAAGACAATGAGGAAATTGAATTTGACAATCAAAACAATTTTCAGATCTAAGATAACCACAAACAATGTTTACAAACCACAAATTCAATTGTAATTTTAAAAACTAGGGTTTTCAATGATTTAACCACTAAGTTTGCAGAAATTTGAAACTTGTAAATGAAAAATATGCAATTTTGTTCAAATGAAAGCACGTAAGATGTCGGGTTCACCAAAATGTAATGGTGAATGATAAATCAAGAAGGAAACTACCCTTTCCCTCAAAGAGAGATGAGAGTTTTGCTATCGATACCATTCAAACACTTTTCACCATTACATTAGGAAGAGGAGAGGATACTTCACTAGATTCAATCTCCCCACACAAAGATGGTAGATTGAATTTTGAATGAATTGGGAATGCTAAATTGATCCCCTCTTCCTTGTTTGATTTGGAAAGGAAATTGATTGAGTTATGTAGTGCAAAAGTGACAAAGAATTGATTATAACCTGAGATTGAAATATGGGATGAAGTTGTGCATCTGGATCTGGCAGTAAAATGTCAAGACGAAGTCGCCCTATGAATTTGAGGAAAAATTGCCCATACTGTGGCGGGAATGTACATGGTCCTCCAAAAAATCTACGAAACGAAAAGGGTTTTTTCGCCTCTGTAAATGAAGCTCAAATATGAAAGTACAGCTATGCACCTGCAACCTACACATAGAAAAGATAGGAAAATGGGTTGGGATTGGGGGTTTGACCAAGCCCTGTTTTGGAATTAGCCAAGTAATGAAATAAAGTACTTGCAAGTAAACGTAAATGAAAGATTGAATTGTAAATCACCTCAAGGGAGGTTGTGATAGCAATGTTGATAGAAATGCTTGTGTGAAATTGAATGTTGAAATCAATCTCCTCTTCAATGGTTGAATCCTTGACTTGAATGCAACTCCTAGCCTTGAAGGGAGACTTGAGAATGCTCAATGCTGGAAAAGAATGCTTGAATGCTTGATCGCTTGAACATATCCAACTTCGACCTATCCAACTTATTGAACTTCCACCTATGCAAATGAGAGGATGGATGCCCCTTAAATACATGTTAGTGGATCTGAATTTCACCATGGGCCGACATCGGGGGAATTTCTTTCCTGAGGCACAACCTACAATGCATACTCTAGGAAGGGTCCTGCCCCAAAATAGGGAAGGGACAGGGGCACCACAACCATGTCCAAGGGGGGACAGTGGCGCCACACCCCTGTCCTACCCCTTTTTCTAGGGTAGAGATCGGACGGGGCGATGCAGAGGCCGAGGAAGAAGTTGTTTCCACAAGCTGAGCAATCTTCGGTCTCTGATCAGGCTAGAGGTTTCGAATTTGCATGCATGAGGACCCTAATGTATTTGAAAATTGCTAGGGTCGCAATTTTATGACATTATAGCAATGAATGTGACTCAGTAGGATCGATGTGATTTTTCCGATAATTCAAGGGGACTTACGCACACATGAAGAAGATTAAACAATTCATAACTTCCAAGGAATTCTATCATGAATGATTTATCAATGACAAACTCTTTTTTAGGATTTAAATATGCTGAAAGTAAAAGTATGACGGTTTAGAAAAACTATGCGAACTCTAAGAACAAAGAAACAATTATTACTTGGGTGAAACCAACCACACTTTGCTTCACCACTAGAAGTCTACACAAAGGCGGTGCTATCTTCAAAGGTTGTGCAAAATATTTTCAAAACACCAATGAACACCATCAACGAACAATGCCCACCCGATGATCGAAGTTAAGTTTCAACATATAAAAGGCTTAGACTAACCTTACAAAGTTAATAACAATCAACTACTAACAAAAGGTATGAGCAAGGGTTTCACTGCAAACAATCTCATCAATCCCATTCATCTAAGTACTGGAAACCAAATCTATTCTAAGTGAAGAGAACGAGACCGTGCCAGTTACAGAACATAACAAACATACACCATCAAATTGAACAATGTATGAAGTTAACTACTTCAACAACTTATCACAACAATCTCAAAAGCAATCTCTCCTCCTTTACAAATGAGGGGGTCACCCCTTTATATAGGCTTCAAGCCTTGAGGATATGCAAATCCTAATTAGGGTTTTTCCCTAAAAAGATTCCCCACACATGATGCAACAAGGTGGGAATCAACAATAAATGCCCATTATGCCCACATACAATTAATTCCAACCCATTACAATTGGTATCCAAAATGCATTAAATGCACCATTCTCTACTAAATTCACCCAACATGCACTGAATATTCCTCCATGCAAAAATCACCCCATTATGTCATAAATGCACCATCATCTCCACATGCGACGACTGCATGTGAAAAGAATTAGCCATAATGCCTTAAATGTGACGACTACATGCAAAAAGATGCTCCACTACCTCAACATGCATTGACCTAGCTACCACTTGGTCAAGATATTCCAACAATAAATATGCCACTATGTCATTCGGTCAAAAGATCCTCGTCGAGAAATGGACGACCATTATCTCGCTCATTAATGACATAATTAATAAATTTGGTGATGACGACCTCTAATTCTCCTATGAAGACATTTGGCACACTCTCTATCCCGAACTCCATCAAGGAAATTTCTTCTTCGCTCTTGGAGAGAAACTTCTCTCATTTTGCTACCATTTCTTATGTCCTCCACATAAGTGTTGGAAAATAAAGAAACATTTTCCAAGTGTGCCTTGGAAAATGATCCCATAAAGAAAAATTCATGCTACTGGGCCCTTAGGAAATTTACTGTTACTCCGCCCTCATTCAGCTTCCTTACGAATAATGCCTCAACTGCGTTGAGGATTTCCTATTGTACCCTCCTGATTGAGTCTTTTAAAGTCAAACTCCATATTGAATCTTTCAAAGGCTTCCCTTCCAGTGTAGACAACACAAAACCATTGCGGGAAATCATAAATCTCGTTATCTTGGATCACCTTCTTGTTTATCAGTGTCTGCTTAGGAACCTCATTAATCCTCTGAGTTGTTGAATAGTCAGGTCCTGATAAACGTGTTCATCTTCCCACAAGCTATCCGCAATTTCCAGTCAGTTCAAGAGGGCAATACGTCTAGAATGAAGGCTAGCCAACTCTTCGATGAATTTTTCAGCTGTTGTGAAAACATCCTCCCACCCATTCCCTAGAGTTTTGGGCAATTTTCCTAACCTTTTCAGTAGCATCAATAGATTCTTTAGGAAGAGAGGGAGGAACAAAGGACAGATCATCCTCCCTGAGTGGATGTTTGAAACTCTTAACATATTCACATAAGGCTTTGTTTTCACTTTTTAGCCTTCTACACTTTTCCTTCATCTTCTACATCTTTTCCTTCATAGCCAAGGAAGATCCTTCAAATTCTTCCACCACCTAAGTCGTGAACGCATGCCCCAAATCAACTTCTCTGATCACATAATCATCTGGTGTGATTTCATTTCTATCCTTGTCCACTGCAAGCTTAGCTATATGCAAAGTTCTATATCCAGACTCATTCCTTGTGATCTTGGAAAACTTTCGGGCGACATTTTCCACCGGTTTATCCATTCTTCTCAGAAGTTCTTCTAACTCCTGTGTTGGATCTACTTCCATTTCTGGTTCTCTTCTCAATCTATCTCTTAGCCAATCTGGAGCGGTTGTCGACTGATCTTGAATTTTCATATGTACCTGCTCCTGCAAAGCTTCCTCCATTTCCCCAAGGATTGTTTCTATGCAATTATCCTGGCGTGGCTCTTCTGGATGGGAGGGAAGTTTTTGCCTTTGACTTCCTGGCCGAGTTGGCCTATGTGCAGTGTTGATGCTAAGAACATCTTGTGCAAGTACGTTATCAGGAAAATCGCCTTGTGGCGAATTAACTGGATTTTCTTGTGTGAACATTTCCACCTCTCGCACACTGGAAGAACTAGCAAGGGATTGTGTCTCTTCCACTCGCTCTTTTTTGTTGTGGTTCTTCCTGGTGGGCCTCTTGCTGAACATCTTCGGAGGCTTCGTCCTGAGTATTTATTTGGGCTTCCTTCATCTTTTCTATTCGTGACCTCTTCAGAACATTCTTTTCCCTATTCTATCCAACGTCCTATTGAATTTCTCCTTCCTTAGCATGCGCTTGCACTAGTACATTCGGGTCAAAATTTCGACGGCAAATCGTCGGAATTCCGACGAAATTTCGTCGCACTACCGACAAAAAAAGCCTTTGAAAACTTTTTGTCGGAAGTTTCGACTATCCTTGTGGTCGTCGCAATTCCGACATCACCTCCAATCTTTCCGACGGCCGCCATGGATGCTCATACCCAGAAAGAATACCGTCGTGATCTCGGGCTATCGTCGGAATTCCGACTCCACAGGGTAAAATTCTGACAGAGGAGTGCCGTCGGATGCACAACATCCTCGTCGTAAGACGGCCTCCAAGAGAGTTCCGACGAGGATGCTGTGCATCCGAGGACACTCCTCTGTCGGAATTTTACCTTGTGGAGTCGGAATTCCGACGATAAGCCAAGTTCTCGGAAAAAAAAAAATTGTAGAAAAAGATTGACATTGGTATCTCTCTTCTATCTCTCTTCTCTATCCCTCTCTACTATCTCTCTTCTCTCTCCCCTCTCTAGGTCTCTTTCTCCATCCCTCTCTTCTTCTCTCCCTCTCTACTTCTCTTTCTCTACCCTCTCCAGGTCATTATCTCTTCCTCTCACCCTCTCTCTCTCTCTCACCTCTATAGGTCTCACCTTCCATTCCTCCATCATTACCCATGTTGTCAAGTTGCAAGATATTTCCCAAAGTACTTGGTTGCTAGGGTTGATTTGCTTAAGTGTTGGAGTCGGAGTTAGATGATACTTGCATGATTAAGCTGTATTAAGTGATCAAGTCACCAAGATCTCAATTGTAAACATGACTAGGTTCTAGGGTTTTAGGGTAGCATAGGTCAAGATTGAGGTATGGTGGTCAAGAATTACCTTCCAATGACAAAAGACATCAAAATGATGAAGAATGAAGCCGATGAACTCATAGAAGTTTGGAGGAGATAATTTGACTAAGTTAAAATTTTGTTTAAGTCTTGGTCATGATACTAGCTTGCTCATCAAGAGCAATTTGTGCGAATGAACCCTAGAAATGTGCCCATGCTAGAGAAGCAAGAATTCCAATAAAACCTAAGGCAATGCTAGTAAGGGGTCAAAATTAAAGAATTAGGGTACAAAAAACAAAATTTGGCTAAGTCGAGATGTTGCTCAAGGATGACCTAAATCATGGAGTGTAAATTAATCATGAAACATGAGAATGGATAGGTCTTGACCCAAGCAACATAAGTCCCCCTTGTGATTCCAGAAGATATCACATCACAATCATTGAGTCTATCTGCAATATAAAGTCAAGACCTGACTATTGGAATCTTGGAGTCATCCCATTTGATCACGTAGTTTAGCACTTGGGAGGATTTTGTTCAAGAGAGGATAGAATACTTAGTATTTTATTTTGTGTTGCATAGTGCATAAAAAACACATCAACAGAAACCATTGAAAGGTTTGGTTAAAGCCTTCGAATCACAATCTCTACGAGAAGCTATCAAGAGTGCCTAGAATTTGGAAACTTTAGTATCCAAGAACATAATTCATAAGGCACCACTTTTAGAGCAACCAAAGAAGCCTATCAATGTAATATTTTATTTACCTTGGATATGTTTTATCCTAAGTGTGATATTCCACTATTAAAGAGCTTAATTAGGTAATATTTTTACTTAGGTAGAATAAGATAATGAGTTGCACATTCTCCTTTGATTGAGATTCTACTTTTTCTTTGTCACAAATTTGGAAACTTGGATAAGCAATTTCTTTTTTTGGTTTTCTACCTCTTCATGATCCTCATGGGTTTGGAATCTTGGAAGCTATATATTGTAGGTTTTTCCTCGATTAACATATCAAATGAAACTATTGTGAGCTTTCATATCTCAACATACCAAGGGCTTAAGTTTGGGGACAATAGGGGGATGACGAAGGGGGTGGGGTGGGATGCAAATATATATACAACTTAAAAAATTAATTATAAAAGGATGTGTATAGAATAAGTATAACAACTGTAAATAAAACTTTGCCACACTATGTAAATTTTACAATAAACATTAAAAATATGTCAATGATTGCATTGAAATTTGAACATTAACAATGGTGGTAGAGTTTTGGAACTTTGGGAACAAACTAAGAATAAGTATAAGAATTGTAGATGAAACTTTGGCATACTAAGTGTGTAAACTAGTGAACATAAAAAAATGGAAACCATTGCATTAACAATAAGAATGGTGAGTAGAAGTTTGGGGTCAATGGGTAGTGCCCCTTGTGGGGGGTTTGGGGCAGAACCCCCATCAAGGTTAGGGGGCATTGCCAAACCTTTAATACGGATGACATTTTCACAATAATTTCACCATTTTTGTTTAGAATTGGAGTTTCTAATTGGGGGCCATGGGAGACTCATAGGCATCCTCAAGATGGTCAAGAGACTCCTTGGAGTCCCTAGGACGTCCCTAAGTGGTGCGGCAAGGGGATGTTTCCCCTAAGTATTGCATCCTGAAAAAATAGGGATTTTGGAGGGGGGGAAGGGGTCCCCGTGTTTCAATGGTTTCAAAAGATTCTAAGTTTTTTTTTTTTATCTTGTCATAACAAAATATACTCCTCTTGCATCCTTGGATGATTTGAAAATTGAAAACAATTTGACAAGAAAAAACTAACTTCTAAAGTTTAGACTTAGTTTTCTTTTTTTATCCAAGTCACTACAACATTTCAATGATCAAAGTAGCTTTTTTCTGGTGGTTTTGAAGCACCCAAAAGGCTTGAGAAATTCAATATTATCTTTCATTCCACCAAAATTGGAGATCAAGAAGCATGCTCACAAACAAGGATTTGTTTGTAACTTAAGGCAACGACTAGTTTTTGGGGCATTTTTAGGTCTAAAGAACCTACCATTGTGTCAAAAAGGCCCATAAGACCCCATTTTCATCTAAAACTTGTCTCTTTTGGTCGTAGAAGCATTTAAGGAAAAAAAAAATCACACAACCAATGATATGCCTATACCATGCATATTTGAGTTAAAATAAAAATAAAAAATTGACAAGGTTTGGAGACCATTGAAGAATTTGGGAGATTGCTAATACATACACTCAATTTATAAAGTCTCAATTTGATGTACTTAATCTTCGAGAGGCCTATACAAAAGCATTTTGTAATTGCGAACTAAGATAAATTTCCATTTTTGGCAGTTTTCATCATGGATTATGGTATTAAATTCCGACATTCTATTGTCAAGATAAATTCAGACAAATTCCGACATTCTATTGTCAAGATAAATCACATCACCTCAGTAATTGAACTGTAACAATAAGATTGCATACAAAGTGCAGGTTTGCTATGAAACATGTTAAAAGGGTTAAACTGTTTCAATTAATACAAACACTGGAACTATTAAACAACAATAGCTTGTTGGTAATCAAGATTTTGGACTATACCCACATTTTACACCTTTTCATACAGTTACAAAGAACATAGAAAACATGTACGTGGAACTACAGATTCCAACATATGTAAAAATACAACAATCTAAATAAGAATGGGAAGCATGTGGAGAATGGTTAAGACATGCATAAATAAACGGAAAACAAAAATCTCTCAATGTGTATCACAAACAAATCAAGGAAAAAAGCTTTTAGGCAGGGGACTGATATGATCATAAAAATTTCAAAACTTCCAAAGTATAGAGCATTTGAGATTTTACAGAGAATGCGCTAATTCAGCTTTATTCATGATGAGGCATATTCACAACTTTTGCAGTTGCACCATGGTGTTGTTCGTGTTGGCTCTGTTGGACCCTACAATTAAGATTCAATATACATACATTATTCAATAAGATTAACTGTGCAACATAATGAAATATTGAAAAGTGTGTTATCTTATTGAGCTTCGCTTTGTTTCGAGAATAGTTTAATATTCTCTACTTAACAGGGCCAACCACGTGAAGGTGGAAGCTCATTTGGCCCCTCCCCCCGCCCCCCCTAACATCACTCTAAATTCCCCGTTAACATCTAACATTCATTCATTCTTTCATTCATTCTTTCATCCATTATTAAAATATAACATTCATTCATTATCACATAACGTTCATTAACACATAAAATTCATTAACTTTCATTAAAACGCAACATTCATCAATAATCATCAACACATATCATTCATGAACATTCATTAGCACATAATTACATTCATTAACACATAAAAATCAGTCATTATCAAATAAGGTAGATTACAATCATTTCTTTCTTTGTTTTTTCTTTGAAGCTATGAAAAGACTAAGTGGAACATTGGTTTCTTCATCATTTCCTCCATCTTCGGATGTTCTACCATCTTTTCGTGCTCTTGATGTATGCCTAGTCCTATACAAAGGATGAGGATGTTGAACCAAAGGGGGGTCCTATGCAATAACAAAGAATTGGGTTGAATTCAAAACATTTTTTTATTATTGTTACAAGTATTTCGTTAATTTAAAGAACACAACTGTTACACTCTTTACCTGATGGGGCCACATCATCTTCCACATCATTTTGTCCAGCCTCAACCTCGACATGCTAAACACCCTCTAGATCCTTTGGAGTTGAAATACGAAACGTTACATTAATCAATACACCAATTGCAATTAAATTTGTTTAAAGGAATAAGAGTGGTCCTCTTTACCTGATTGGGGAACATCACGCTCCTGATGTTGTCTACCCGGATCATGCTCCACTTGGTCACCATCGACTACATGCTCTAAAATATTAACAATAAAGGTTACATTAATTACTACACTAATTTTCAATTTAAGATGTTTAATTGTATTAATAATTACATAAAAAAATTTGAATAGCAAATGAATACCTCCACTACTAGGATGCACATCCGGACCTTCATGTACAGGTTCTATTCCACGATTATCATGCTGCATTCCAATGTCACGCGCAATGTTATCATTGCTTGCTTATTTAAAAAAAATATAGTCACTTTATGTTGAAACTTAACATCAAATAGATTATTGGTTAAGTATTCAATTTGAAATAATTTTCATTTAGCTTATTTACCATTGTGACAGATGCATCAGAATCTCGTGTTTGCCCACTCAATTCTCGTAGCCGTTCAGCCATGGCTATATAGCCTTGCTGGTAGCCAATTCTCTTGTCATCTTCCGTGGGTGCTCTATTGAATTCAGAGCCCTGCATTTTTGCTTAGTATTGTGAATTTTGCTTGTATTGTTTGATAAAAAAAAAATTGTTTACAATTTATAAATATTTTGATGTGATACTTAATTTACTGATTCTTACAATTTGTGCGACAAGTTTCATATAACCACCAGAGCTGAGTTTGTGTTGCCCATGCTTTTATTGTCTTGCCTTGGTTGCCTTTGACGTGTCACTCAATCTATGAAAAGTTTGAAATATGTTAGATTATATAAATATAATGAATAATTAGTATATATTCACATTCTTAATAGTATCACATACCTTCTTCTGGCGTCTGGTGTTGTATTTCCTTTTTTCCTTTCAATTATCTCCTTTGCATCCAAAATCAGGTCCTTCCACTCCCTCTCTGGAATCATGGGGGGATGCTCATACTTTACGTTTTTCTCTAAATGTGTCCTGTATTGGTCCCTCACATACTTTAAAAATGTGCCATCTTTTTCCAGGAGCTTAGTCTTGTTGAATGTGTCATTTCCAAACAACCCTACCATACGGTTTGTGAGTTCATCTTGTAACTTTTTTTCTTGGTCATTCCACCTTTAAAGAAAAAACAAACCTGTTAGATTTAGAAAGAAACTAAAGCTACCTTTGATATAGTTCAAGAAATAGATAAAAGGAAAACTATTCTAGCAATGATATGAAATCAAAATAGTGGATAAGGGTTAGTTCACATATGATGTTCCACCTTTTACGTATGGTGGGCCCAAATATCTACAATTTAATGTCATTAAGATTTTTATAAAAAATATCATTTCCTGCAAAAAAAACATGGGATCATTAGTCCAAAATGAGTGATCAGTAAGTAAATTACAATTAGACTATATATAATAATAATTTTAAAGTACTTGGAACCTTCTGTATCTTCAAGAGAATCAATTCTTCGTCGCTCACCACTAATGTGACCTGCAACGTTCTTGTACTAGCAATACGGGAAGATCCAGGAAATGATGGTATGTTATCACCAGTACTCGCCTCTGGCGCATCCTCATGTGCATCTCTTGCCACAGTAAATGAATCCACTATGAAATGCCTCCAAGAAAGAACACTTCAAGGGTAATAAACACATAACGAAAGAGAGAGACAGAGAGGGATCTACCACTAGTGGGCAGGTCAACACGAGCCGGTGCAACAGACGATGTCTGCATGCTACGTGTTGCCGACATTGCAGTCGACAATACAGTTGGGGTCGACCTCAGACCCATGTCAGTACCGTAAGAGTAATACATTAAATATGTAAAACATTAAAAAAGCAAGTTCACAAGTCCAAAGGAGTGGTTTTAATATATAGAACATGGTCATCACCTGAACTACCCGCAATACCCTAATCATCGCCACCAGGATGATGAGGCCCTATAAATTTCTGTAAAAACAACACATACATATTTTAATTAATGACATAAAAGAGAAAAAAATATAAACCATTATTGAACTTTTGTTATGATTAAAACTTTCATTACTGCTTACTTGCAAGTTTTCCATTGTCCGCAACAATAGTTGCACCCTCTTTGTTATCTCATCAGTCTGAGGGCTTATGGTTGCCAAATCAACAATCTCTTGTCTAATTTTTCTAATATTCTTTTGTACAAATTGTATAGGGTTTGCGCTAAGTGCGATGTCATCAGCGCATAACACTGTCGAGCGCCCCACATCCCTATGGAGGTGCTGAGGTACTGCAGGTTCCTTTCCCTTATCCCGAACATCCGTCTGTGACAAGAATATAATTAAAACTATCAAAATTACTTCAAAACACTCAAGAAAAAATCATAATGTAACAGTTTGCTTCTATCTAATTTGTACAATTACAATGAAGTTTACCTGCTCCGTAGAAGTGTTGGGACCTACACCCCTATCTGTGCTATGTGGTGGATCCATGTGGCCCTGTGACAAAGAAAAAATATAAAAACATTAGCGAAATGAAACCAATAGACTTAGCAAAAAAACTTAATAATACAATGGTTTATTGGATTCATTAATTGGAAGTTGGCTTAAATGGTATATATATAGTACACACCACCCCCATGATAGTAACTTTGTTTGTATCTATACGATTCAAATTGTAATCGATTAGCAGCTCTTCCCCTGCACTTATTGATTTTATCGCACATACAAACACACAATTTCCCTCACATGCCTCAAATATGCAATTGGGTTGCTTATTAGTTGACCTAGGTCGTGTACTATTTATAAAACCTACAATATTCCCTATTGCTTTTGGCCTTCCATCAATGTATACAACCACTCGTTTACTTTGATCATTATCTTTTTGTTGTATATAATTGGCTGACAGTGCATACCTACACATACTTTTTTTATATCGAACAATCTGCATCCAATCATTATAATTGTAACAAGATCCAACAAACTCCATCAATTCAACAACTTTGTTGTAACAAACCTTTATGCTGTCCATGGAAAATAGGCCCAAACCATGTAACGACAAAGGTGCTATGCGATATATCCTCTCATTAACACAAAAATCAATGTTTATTGGAGGAAGTTCCTTGGGTACACATTGTTTTAGTAGATTTTTGTACCTCAAGGGCACCTCAATGTCGCCTTTGGTCTCATCATCATAAGAACATGACCCCCCTTGAGCAAGAAAAAATTCCATGCGTTTATTGAATTTTCTTCTAATCTTTTGATCTCTAGTTGATCTCCCTATTTGAGATCTACTACATGTCTCACTTTCCTCTTCTATTCTTGCATTTCCCTCACTCGAGGAAGACACATCTGACAAATACCTATTTGGTGATACCTGTGCACCATCAAATGAGAGAGTTAGTTGGTAATGAGAGAGATATTTTGCAAATAAGGGTAATATTGATGAAGAAGTCGGCCATAAAGTTGATGTTAAGATTAAAATTTGAGTAAGTCCAATTGGGTCCTCAAGTGTTGATAACTGTATTAGATTTGCTGCTAATGTTGAGGTTTGAAAAACTGAGGAAGTTTTTTTTTCTTGTAATTTTAAAAAAATATATTATTTCTATAAGGTGTATTGACTTATACCTGTCGATCCATGAGACTGTGCAGGATCCTTGTCAAAGGGGTTCAGGGTCCTACACCAACAATTGAGCATCATAAGCATTACATTTGTAATTTGATAAACAATAAATACTGCAGTATCATAAGCATCATAAGCATCACATATGTATCATCATATATGTAATTGAGCATCATAAGAATCACATATGTATCATCATAAACATGTAATCCATCACATACGTATCATAAATCACCATCCATCACATAGCTAATAAGTAGTCCACATTCCATAAATAAACACAAAGTTCAAAAAATGTCACATGTATCATCATAAGCATGTAATCCATCACATATGTATTTTAAATCACCATCTATCACATAGCTAGAGGTGCATCATGAATTTAATAAGTAATGGCATTAGAATTCAAAACATATGAATTATTTATGTAACCATATAAGTCAAATCAATTTCTATCAAGATATCAATATTAAATAGATAATATAATAATCGCATCTCATACATTTCATTCATGTCATTGATCTTCTTCTTCATCCAACTCATCATCATGACCACCACCACCACCATCATCATCATCATCATCATCATCATCATCCTCGTCGTCGTCATCGTCATCGTGTTCGTCATCGTCATCGTCATCACCATCACTGACACCATCACCATCACCATCACCATCACCATCACCATCACCATCATCATCAGCAGCAACAACATCATCATCATCAACTTCTTCTTCGTGTACATTTCCGTCAGGAACATCATTGAGTAACTGTCGATCGTGATCATCATCTATATCATCTTCTACTTCTTCGGTATCTTCTTCTTCCATCACATTATACATTATCGACCTTCCTCTTGGATCATGTCTAACAACAAATGACCAACCCGGTTTATGTGGAACCTCCGAGTAAAATACCTGCTCACATTGACTTGGAAGAACATAGGGCTCATCCCCAACTCGTTCAAATGACCTTGTATTAACCATTGTAAATCCATTATCATGTTCGATAATAGTTCTATTAGGATTATTTTTATTCAGTCGTAGCCTATACCATTTGACGACGAACATAACTAATTTGAAGGAATTAAAGTCACACTCAAGTATATCATCCAAAATGCCATAGTATCGATTTTGAGACTCTTGAGGATGTATGTCGTTTCTGGATGAAATATTGGTCACCTCAAAGACTGCAGTTATCCCAGAATCACAAGTTTTCTTCGTGTCATCCAACTGTTTGATGCAAAATTTATGACCATTGCAGCACATAGCCTTGTGGTGTTTGACCTGCAATATGTCTAACATATTAAAATTATTGCATCATGAGTTGATAAACATACGGGTGATTAATAAAATTATATGTACCTGTTGATCTCTTAAACCATATGCTAAATCAATTTCCCTTTGTGTAACATTGGAATCTCCATTACGATGAGCTTCTTTAACTAATGAAGTGACACCATTCCATGTTAATGTGCGACCAGAATGTTGACATCGTTCAATCCACACCGTCATCCAATCAAGATTGTTTGCAATATAAAAATGTAGCGCATCCCACTCCCGACCAACTGTACAAATAATTAATAGACCACTTACAATTGATTTATTTAGAAGATGAAGAATTAATTTACTACAATAACATCTTATAATTACCTCTCACTTTCTTCAATCTACCTTTCCCCATCAAGTGCTCCCCTTCGAATTTATTAATGGGGTTGGGATCCCAAATGCGATCTACGTGGATTTTTGCTGCAAACTTAGGAAGATATTCAGTAATGTACACCATAGTTTGGTATACCATATATCCCTCCACCATAGAATCCTCAGGATGTACTCTTTGTCGAACCAAAGCCTTCAAAAATTTCAAGTGCCTCTCAACCATCCACATTGACCTAGTGTGTATAGGTCCACACAATTTGATCTCCTCAACTTGGTGTATGAGGTAGTGTTCTCGTGCATTGAAAAAAGTTGAAAGTAGACACTTTTGCATTTCACACATTAGATGAAGGATTTTTCTCTTCCAATATTTTATATCTTCCTTGTGGATTTCTTTAGATGACAACCACCTAAAAGAGATTGAAGACACAAAAATATATAAACGAGACTTTACAAAATAATATACAATATATTGCATAACAAGTAAAACAAATGGCAAATATAATATCTATACAACAAATTGAACAAACATCACTACTTACCTCATGCATTTTCCAAGATCATATATGACTTGCTTGATATTATTGTCGAAGTGGTCTGGGAGAGATAGAGGTAGAACGTACTGCAACAATTATAAAATGATCTTTTCATTGTTTTCTAACATAATACAATGAAAAGTACATGCATAGTATACAAATATATAGTAAATACACAAGAACGCGAATTACCTTAATGAAGGTATGCCAATCATGCGTTTTCATCCCTGGCCCAAATTCACTCTTCTTTGATATGAAATTGTTTATGTTTGCAGCAAATCCTGTGGGAAATCGAATTTTTCGTATGACTTCTTTTATAGAATTGCTTTGCTGCTCCGTTAATAACCAAGGAAGGGCACTTATATTAATCTGATCTCCATTGCTATTTGATTGAATGACATTTTTCATTGCATGATTGGATTCCACAATGTCACTACAAATTTTGACAATTTTTTCTTTGTCACGCCTTGCATCCAATATTTTTCATAATGTCTCTGTTATATTCTTTCCAATATGCATTGTATCAAACAAATGCACAATTTGTAGCTGCTCGTAGTAAGGCAACCTATTGAATTGTCTGAGATAACATTTTAGTCCCTTTGGAAGGTGGCCATCCATGCCTTGACGACCTTCAGTATCATCAATTACATCATCAGTAAACAAAACATGATAGAAAAATTCAAATTCGAAACATAAACCATTAGATGGAATGACATTACCTTGACGATTAATTCTATTATATTCCAACTTCCATAAGTGAGGAGTCATTCTTCGTGGCTTTGATGTAGTCTCTTCTTTCCCATTGAAAAGATGTTTTTCAGTATTCCGGTACTTATGATTTTTGTTTCGGAAGTGCCTATACTCATCAAACACCTGCTTTCCTAAACTTTTTGAATGACGAGATTTCATCTCTGGACCACAAACTAGACATGCAAATTTTCCCTTTGTTTGAAGACCTACAAGATAATGTATAATTCTATTAAATCTGTTAATTTTTATAATTATAATTATCATGCACAACTTGAACACTATAACGTACCACAAAAATGTGTTAGCCCTGGGGCATCATGTATTGTCCATACAAGCATTACATGGAATTGAAATTGTCTTTGTCCTATTGGTCTAGAGATGTCATACATGGCCACACCATTCCATAATTCCAACAACTCATCAATAAGAGGCTCAATATATACATTCATATCTTTAACTTGGTACTTGCCTAGTGGAATGAACAAAAACATTACATAATTATTATGACCATTTTACTGCAATATTTATAATTAAATGTAGATGACTATTAAATGATAAAATACCTGGAACAATCATTGCCAACATTATGTGCTCCCTCTTTATTGACATCCATGGAGGAATATTATTGTTGATAACAAAAATAGGCCACACCGAGTAAACAGATCTCAACTCTCCAAATGGATTGACATTGTCCGCTGCCAATGAAAGCTTGAGATTACGAGGTTCTTCTTTAAAGTGTGGCCACTTTTCCTCTATGTCCATAAATGCTGAACCATCCGCAGGCATTCAAATAATGTCATCTCAACTTTAATTGCATGCATGGTAATCCATAAATTGTGCCAAGCTAGTGCACCTGAATAATTGTTGTATACATGGAATAATGAGAATATAACGAAGAACCTTGTGAGGCACCTTTTTTGTTATTTGATCTGTTCGATATCTACTGATATGACATTCAGGGCATTCTGTTCCAAATTCATGTTGTTTATGATATATAATATGATCATTGGGACAAGCATCTATTGTTTGATACTCCATTGCAATATCTTTCATAATGGTAGATAATTCTCGATATGAGCGAGGTAGAATATTTGATGGTGGTAAGAAAAACTCACCTATCAATCTACAACAAAAAAAGAAGTTTGAGGTGTTAATATAAAGAATATTAATGGTACATGATTCAGCATTTATTAACTGTAATGACATGTATGACACACCTTAACATACGTGAGATTGTTATGTTGGATAAACCATTCATAACCTTCAAGTTCACCAACAACAATACAACAGAGAGAAGAGTTGTTTGGGAGCCTTTGTAAAGGGGCTCATATGCCTTCTCAAGAAGAGGTACATCATGAACATCAAGGTCATCCTGATCATCATGATCAGCTGTGCCAGTACTAAATATGTCATGGATCAATGTATTTGTACCATCATCTTCAATTGTGTTTTCTGGTGCATGATCGTCATCTTCCATGGGATCATTATCTTCAACTTCGATATGCACACCTCCATGTTCCTCCACTTCGAAAACCATATTCTCAGGGTTTTGTTGATCCATACCATGTGCTCCAAGGTGTTCCATCTATATAAAATTGATATACATAAATAAACCGTGATCATGATCTCATTATCAAGTGATTTCTTATGTATATAAATTGTTAAAATGATATAATGAACAACTTACCAGTGGATGATAATCATGTCCCCCTTCAATGTGACCATGCTGCCTATAATGTTTCTTAGCTGTTTTGATTAAAAGTCTTCTAGTCTTTAAGCCCTTACAAATTTTGCAGGGACAATAACATTTCCCATCACCTTTTCTTTTCAAGTTAGACCATAATCTAGCAATTGTCTCCTTATTTTGTTCTTCGCTGATATCATCTGACATGGTCTTTCTTCACAGGCAAAAAAATCAGGCTATGGAAACTTCATTGCAAAAGCTTCACAAAAATTGCAAATCGAACCAAAACCAAATAACTCTTCTTTTTCATCTTAAAACATTGAACTTAATAGAGAACGTATTTAATGTAGCTGATTGTGTGAATTTCTGAGCATTGTGTCTGCAAATTCTTACTAAAAGTTTGCCTGTTGCAGACTTTCTGAGAGACATTTTTGAGTATTCTAAGCAAAGCATTTATTTTAACATACACTTATTCATCCACATTGTAGGGATAACAATACAAGGCTCACATATTGGTCTAAGAGGATGCCATGGCCTCACAAAGTAACCAAGAACCATATGAAATGATGGTCTTGAATCCACACACAACTAGGGAGGATCCATACGATTATGTATGACTTCCCCCTTGTTTGTTTAATGGGATTAGCCTCCAAGACATAGCCGTCAATAATCACTAAGAATGTACAAGTGGATTGTAGCTACCCATACAACAAACACTTAACCCTATCCTCAAATTTTCCCAATGTTTGATTCTTTATATACACTCATCCAAGGTTATCTACGTCGATCTTGGTGAGGAATCACATCACAACAAAGAAGGAAACATTTAAAAATAGCAAGAGTTTCACTAAACTACCAAAGATCATAAATATTGAAAGAAAGAAAAAATACTACCAATAATAAGTCAAATAAATGTGTTCAATTCCAATAGCAAATCAAACATAGCCACAATAACTACACAATAGAGAAAAATCACAATAGTGATTAAACTAATTCAAACAAGATAAAATAAAATTGTTGGCCCATGCAACAAAGATGATAGATCATCAATAATTGAAGGAAACTTCACAATCCTTAAAAGTGCACATTACATAACTATACGACTAGAAATTGTGGCTAAATAGAGTGAAGATTCATCATGACTCCAATAATAGTCCCTCATGTGTGCATTTGTGGCATGAACACAAAAACTCCCACATGGCATGGCCATGTACCTAATGGAGAAGACATGCCTAGGCTACATGCCCAAAAAACATGACTATAATAATAGTCCCTCATGCATGCATTTGTGGCCTGCACACTACAAATCCTAACATATAATGGCAATACACCTCATAGAGAAGACACACCTAGGGCCACATTGCACATAGCAACGTGCCTCACAAAGAAGACATGCATAGGGCACATGCCACATAGCAATGTGTCTTATGAAAAAATGTGCATGCATGTCACACACCAAAGCTATATGTATACATCATGAGGCACATTCATATGTTATCAAACACAACCTATTGTATCTAACATGAGTTCCTCTCTACATGTGTGCAAATCTTCCAACACTAATCGCCACTAAGAAGGAATAATATAAAATGCATCTTCAAATATTTGTGTGTGTGTGTGGAATTGTGTCTTTGAACCCAAATCGCTACCATCAACAACATGTAACCATCACCTACACTATATCAAAACATAAGTATGGTGTGACATCATATCTATTTGCATAATGTCAAAACACATGCAAACATGAAAATCATCATAGCATGACAAAAATCAATCTCCACATGTTGGAACAAAGATATAAATAAGATAATAGGGTAAGAGGAAACCCGTACCAAGAACCACATACCAACTATCGGCAATGCCATCAAGATAAATGTAGGATAGGATACCACTATGAGCCATCCAATGGTCCATTCTATGAGGAGAACTAGGGGATACTACCTTTGAAAGGTGTGGTCAATAGAGATAATCCCTACTAATGCCACAATATGTCACCATAGCTTCTTGAGTTTTCCATTCTTCTACTTAACACCACATTTATTGATTTCCTCAACAATGAGGTTGGTTCTCAATAGGATGCACAAATATGTAAACACACAAGCATGGTTTCATCATACTTGTACAACAATACAAATTCATTTTTCTAGTTAATTACTTAGTGTAAAAATAACTCCATTACATAACATAGGGCAATAATCACCATAAGTTTTCAAATAAACTGCCCAAACATCAATTGGAGTTACCCTTTCTAAGGTACAAACATAATTTATTTATAACTTCAAAATTAAAATAATCACAATACATCCAAATAAGTTCAATAGTGCATGGAAATAGACAACATGATCCATAATTAAACCCATAAATTACCCTAATTGGATATGCTAATAAAATGGTGTCTCAAATAATAGAGATTATGTTGGACCTATAATAGAGATCTGGACTTTGTTTCATCATACACAAGCATGGTTTCATCATACTTGTATCCAAATACACCATCCATAGATAGGTACTCAGTACCACAATCTCATGGGTACCCTTTTAGCTGAATTTACCCTATATTTAGGTGAATCTACCCTTGTATCATTCCTTGATCTAGTATGTCATTCCACCAATCAATAATTTTTCCATATTCTTGGGAGAATACACTATCCCTTAGGTGAATATGCCATATCCTTAAATGAATCCTCCTTGTCATCATCCTAAGTCCTCTTTTTGTTAAGTCTTATCCCTTCATCTTTAGGAAAATCCACCTATCCTTATGTGAATCTACTTTCTCTTAGGTGAATCTATTTCACATAAATCATTTATCTTATCCATCTTTCTTACGCAAATGGTGAATTTTTCCTATCCTTAGATGACTACACTCCCATTTAGGTGAATCTATCTAGTTTTAGTCTCCTTCCATTATTTTGTCCAAATTTGTATCCTCTAGTTTACATGAATCTACTCGTTCTTAGGAAAATCAACCCTATCATTCTAAGGAAAATTCACCTTGTCATCATCCTTAATCATCTACCTTTCAAGTGTATAGTCCATCCATCCGTGGGAGAATCTAACATATTATTGGGAAAATCCACTCCCTCTTAGGTGAATCCACCTTTTCCACCTTCTCATTAATCTATTATTTGTTCTAAGGAGGACACAAAAGTGGATAGAAAACAATAGAGGAGATAGTACTCAAACAAGTACTAAGGAATTGCATTAGTGACATGTCACAAATGTGAGTTATACATGTTCCAAATTGATTGATTCTCATGAAGGAACTAAGTTATCTACAATAAATAGCCACCCAAGAAACCCATTTGCTTTAGGCAAACTATCTTCTTAGTAGTAGCTTAATTCTTGAGACACTTGATTTAGATATGATCTTGTAAATGGTGTTAAAAAGAGTAATTAGTCACCAACCAACCACACTCTTCATTTGTATATTTAAGAATTAGTTTGGTCAAACCTTGAATGTAACAAGCATAACCAAATCCTCCATGATAAAGTTAACAACAAATATATTATTGCATAACCAAATCTTTGTGGTGGGTGTGTTCAACAAATATATTATTGTGTGAATTGCTTTTGTCCAAAATGTAGGAACTTGATCTACATATCCATGAAGGCATGATTAGGTCTCTATACAACACTGTTTTGTTGATGCATATATGTAGTGGTTAGTTGTTTTCTTTTAGTTGTGGATAAACCATTTTGAGTGAATTTCTCATTTACTTGAGCATTTTGCATTTAGAGAACAACTGGATGACCATTCAACAAGGGGTTTAAACTCTTTGAACTTCACAAATGCTTGAGCTTTTCTTGTCAAGCAATGTACCCACATCTTAAAGACTTGAAATTATGAAAGATGATAGTCCCAAATCTACAAATGACTGTCACAACATAGTGAATAAGGGAAATCCATAGATACATTAATGAGTAGCTCTAGATCAATACAAAGAGAGCACATGCATGCTAAGGGAGCATTGAACAAGCCTTTTTCAGGATAATATAATGGTAGTAAAAGAAATCAATAAAGAGCATAAGTTCATCAAGAACAATTCTTAGCCACAAAGATCTAAGGTAATCATAGAGGAGCTGATAATAAGTGAGTTCAAGAAGACACACTCAAGCCTTCATCACATATATAATCATAGAGGTGATTGACAATGAATTTTTTTAGGTTTCAAATATAATCAATTTGGGTTTCTTGGGGCAGGATTTGGAGTTGATGCTAAATGGTAGGCTCACGATATGGGATGAACTTTTTTTTTTCTTTTAAATTCTGGTTTCTTTTTTTCAATCTTTTGATGAAAATCTCTCAATATAATGTCACTTTGGCGAGGGTGCCTAACCTTCTCTTTCATTTATGAGATGCTTTCTATTATAAAGATATCAACAATGTTATTGGTTATTTTCTGAAGGTAGATTCCACAACCTTTGATACCAACCACTCTACTTTTGCCTATATCTTGGTGGACATTGACATTTCCAAGACTCTAATTGATGTAGAGCCCCAGGCAAGGTGTGGAATAGGTTCTTCTACTCAAACCTCCAACCAAGGACCCTAGCACTTCAAACTGACTTCATGGGGTGTTCAAGACTTGGATATATAGGTTCCATATCACTTCCAACTTGTTTGCTTCTATGCAGGGTTCTATCCCCCCAACGCTCCCAATGGCTACAGGAGACTCACTAGGCCAAATTGGTCCAACTATGGTTGGAACTCTTCCCAATGCAAATGTGACTAAAATTGGTATGATTTGAAGGTTTCAAGGTCAGAGAGACCTTATCCCAGGTTCCCTTAAGGTAATTTTGCAAAGTTGCTGTTTTAGAGGCTTACAAGCCCTTGTAGCCCTGCTAGACCAGAATTGTTGTTTTTCTCCCAATCATGCCAAAGGAAACCTAAGGATTAAAATGGATTTAGACCCCTACCATGGAGTACTAACACATATACCAAGGGTTCAGGCTGATCAATTATGCAAAGGACCTAACCCTACCCTTGGCTAGTAGGCCTAATAGCCCCAATTAGGTCTATTTTACAAAGAAAGTACCCTTCAAAAGTTCTGCCCAAGAAAATTAATGGTATGTAACTCTCAATTACATGGAAAAACTACAAACTACCAGGTTTCAAACCTTGGTGACACCCCAAACTCCAGATATGGAACCTTCTTGTATGCCTTCACTAGGTGGCCACATGGAGTTGCCCACCTTAGTGCATCAAACCCTTGCTCATTTCCACTCCAAACCTGCAAAAGTATTTCAAAATATTAAAGTACATTGTTAAACCTTACTTCTCCTCCAGGGCCATTGAGTGACTAAGAAGGATTAGCAAGTTTTCACCATTTTAATGCCAAAACCTAGGGAACGCTGTCCTAACCCAACAACTTCCAGTAAATTGCAGATATCTCCACTTATAGAATGAATAAAGACCTCAGAATAGTCTCAATTGAAAGGTGATCCACTCCTCTAACACATACCACCATTTTTATGCTTCTATTAAGTCCGTACAGTACGGTACAATACGGTTATAGTAGCAAAATTGCAGGAAAATCACATAATTTTATTGCTTTTTTGATGCCAAATCATTACAAACGACTCAAAAACCCCCAAACGGTGGTTGGAATCATGATTTATATCCTTCCCATCAGTTATTAACCACTTTTTGAACTATAGGAACCATTTGGAAAGAAGTTGCACTTTTTAACCAAAAATGGTTATTAGCAACTTTGACAATTTTTACAATTTTGACATATTTTAACCAAATTTGACACCTATTGAATCCAATGGTATTAGTGTCATTAAAACATGTCTAAAACATCCTAAGACACCTAAAAACACCTAAAATACTCAATTCAATACCCCTAGGCCCATATGCCCATGGTGGCTTATCATCCTGCCAAATCCATGACATTGGGTAACAAGGTGGGGTTTATTACAAAAATCAACAAAATAACCTATCTTATTGCAAATATGGATGAATCAAATCATTTCTCCTTTAAAACTTCACGGTCTTTGTCATGATTGCCTTGGTCATGAGGTGCCCCTGCACCACTAATGAGGATGTTGTCTTGATGGTTGAGGATGGGTAGTGGACTTAATCGAAGAGCTATTACCATGGTAGAAGAGTGTGCAAGGAGTCATGCACTCACCTAGTCTATGGAATTGATACAACATACAACATCTTTGGGTAGGCATTCTTCCTCATTGCATGAAGTGACTTTGGTTGAGGATTCCCTCCAGTCTCCTTGATCAAAGGAACTTGAAAATGGTGTCTTGGATGGTTGTTCAAAGAGTTGTTTCAAAATCCCATTGTCAAGCTAAGGGTGTGCGTATTGAAAAAAAGGAAATGACATTGTTTAGGTTGGAAATGACATTGGCAAGACTCTGGGCCTTTTCAAATCATCTAGTTTGATCTTTTGCTATTGGTTAGTGGCTATTTTATTGATATTTTGATTAAATTGGGTTTTAGGAGTCTATAACCTAAAACCTATTTACCTTTAATAAAAATCATGAGATCCTAAACACAAATACTTTTCACTTCCCTTCTCTTTCCTGAGCCCCACAATATATAACACTCAAATAACTAACACTACCATTACCACTTACCCCACACATGGGATACACAGTTTTAATCTAATTTGCTAGTGGGATGACTTACAAAGCATAAGAATATAAGTACCTTGGGGGATGTGTACCACATGTTAGCATATATATCAACAATTATACATTATAATTGTAACACCCCATTTCTATTGTTGAGATGTAGATCTCAACATCACTAGACTTCAACTATGTATTAGGGGATGCATATGTTGTTCTTGTGTTTTTTGTCTTGGGTGTTGAACGATGTTTTAGCTTCATTGTTTTTTGTGAGTTTTAGTTGTGGTTGTTGTCCTTGCTTTGAATGGTGTGTTTGGACCATCCCCATGTTTCAAGATGAGGTTCCTTAACATGTCGATTGTTGGTGTTCAATATGATTTGAGGTGGCTATGTTATGTTTATATGCCTTGTTTATTTGAATGCTTTAGTTCATAAATGTGCATAAAATTATTTATGTTTTACTAAATGTGTTCGTTGATTATATGATAGCTTGATGCATTGAATTATATTTTTATGATGTTGGTCTTGTTGGGTGTTTATGATGTGCTTCAACTATATATGTATTGAATAGGTATTCTTGACATGTGCATTGAGTAGTTATAGGTGCATGGTTATTTCTCCACTTGGCTATAGAGGTTTTAAAGAAAAATGCTCTTCAAAAGCGTTCTTTTGAAAATTTAAAATTTTGAGAGATTTGACTCAATTCAATTGTAAAAGCTTGGGAGTGAATTGGATTGAGGATGACAAAGGATTGCTTGATATGTGCGTGGATTCAACTTCATCCATTTTGAGGAAATTACAAGAAAGCCATTTTTTCAAATTTGAAATTGAAGGTAATTGTATTCTTTATCTTTGTATTTGAGTCCTTTTGCATAATGGATGCCATGCTCACCCTTAAGGAAACATTGGAATTCTTTCTTAGAATGAAATTTGAAGCAAATAGAGTAGGATTTAATTTATTTAAAATTAAAAAAAATGACATTTTGTGCCCTCACCATGACAATTTTTTAAAAAATGATTGAAATTCAAAGTTTATTGCTTGAATTAGATGTTCACATTTTAACCAAAGGGACACTTTGTATTTCGAATTTCAAAATTTGAGAAAATTTGACCTTCATTAATAAAGTTTGCATAAAATTTTTGGTTTTTACGTTTGGAAAAAATCTAAGAAAATTTGAATTTTGCAATTGAATTTGAATGTTTTAGAATGGAAGATTTGAAGACTCCATGATTTTTCATAATATGCCTTTTAAGACTATTGAAAAAATTATTGATCCAAATTTGTGCCACACTTGATGTATTTTAATTCTTGCCTTGTTTTTTGTGCCACACTTGATGTTGTGAGTATGAAGTAAGGACATAGGAGTTAGAGAGAAGTATGTAATAGCTTCCTACATTTGCTAGGGCACAAAGGGACCTAAGGATATCTTGTGCAGAAATCTCTTAACTAAGTGATAACTAAAGAAAGACATGAGAAATTAAAATGAACCAAGATAACGGTGCACTATTATATTTGGAGTGCTCGTATGGACTTGGTATGAGTGTGGAAGACATGCTCGCTCTTGGAGCGCTAAGACTTGTATGGTTGAGTAATCTCATCTTCTGGGAGGGGTGTAATTGATTCATCTTGGACAATACTTTAGGCCATTGCAATAAAACTCTTTACCACCTCTCTGGAATCTAGTCCTCTTTCCCATTGAGTTGCATTTGATGAGATATGGTACTCCATCCTTTTTGAGTGACCTTTACATGTAGTGTATGTTGCACGTTTACTCTGTGAAAGATGTGCATATAAGCACTTCAAGATGCAGCTTTAATCAAAATTAAGCTGAAACCAGAGTATTATACCCCAATGTAGGAGAATGAGGAGATCGTAGAAGTTCATGATACGATCAAAGCTAAAAGGACAAAATGCCTTTAATGGCCTTTATCCTTCAAACACCCTGCTTGATGAAATCAACATTTAATGATAGATTGTTGTCAGTTTAACTACCTCTACCCCTTTGTGTTCTTTATGTTCTAGGAAAGTGGACCACTGAGTATCAAAGCCGAAAGACGTCCATTTTAAATGTTACTCAAGTCCGAATGACAAGACACAAGGAAACTTGTGACAGATTGAAATATGTAGAGGAGTTCTTAATATGGATAGCTTCACTGCAGAAACTTCAATACAAGCACAAAAATCATCTACAGACAGAGAGGAAGAAACTCAGGAAGAAACAGACGCTTCATACAAGTTTCTATAACCTCCATTACAGCTTATACAAGTATTCAACGCGCCCTTTGCATGCAAATCGAAGATGATTTACCAAACAAAATTGAGAATTGATCGCTCTACTGCGGCCAAAAACATTCTAAACCCTTAATAGAAAATTCACCTCGACAAAAGCGAGCGAAAAACCTTACGTTGCCTGTGTAGAGATCGCTCCGGCAGGGGGGGCAGGGAGGCAAGACGGTCGCCGCTTGCTTCGGTTTGCTTTCAAAATGAAAATGTGTTGTGTTTTTTTTTTAATAAAATGGCATTTAAAAAAAAAAATCAAATTTTCACATAATGCTCCTTGTCCGTCGGAAACCTCCGTCGGAATTTGACCCCAAATGTATTAGTGTTGTGATGATCCTTCTATGGCCTCACTATGAGAATCTAGATTTCCCATTAATTGGAAAGTTAGGTGAACATTTGCATCCTTTAATGCCCTAATATGCCAATCCACCCAGTGCCTAGTGAATCTCATAACTGGCCTAGCTAGAATATCCAAGTCATCAATCTGGGACTTGGATAGGTTTATCTTTTATCTTCTCAAATTCAGGGTGAACCATATCCTAATCTTCCTTTACTTGGTCTGCACCTAAATGATATCGGTTGTTTTGATTAAGTCAAGGGGTAGTTTGGAATACATAAGCTTCCTGACGTCAAGATCATCCTTGACATTAAACTAGAAAATTCTCCAAGTGAACTTTGTGCCAAAACTTTGTTCCAATGACCATCCTGATTTTGCTATATGGATCAAAGTATGATCTGGATGTGTGGAATGTCAGATGGTAGAATGCCAACTCATCCATAGATTTTTTTGTCATTTCCAAATTTGGGCACACTTCCACGTAATCACCAAGGACAATAGGGAATTCAATAGACAACTTCTTCTTCTTTTGGATCATATCATAAGCTGTCAATTGTTTGGTGAGTTCCAGCAACACGAGTTTGTCTGATGGGTACCTTGGTAGCCTATGTGGTTGAAAAACAAATCTCTGGGTTCAGACATATGCGAACTTTGGAAATTGAAGGTACATAGCTCCAAAATTTCGTCTTAATGCTCTAGCCTCTGGTGTCACCCTTATGTGAAGTACACCCTGCAATAACCTGGATAAATACATTGTGAAAGTGTCATTCACTAGTTTGAAAGAATCAGTGTTGCGTAGGTGCAACTGGGGATGGCACTCGTGGACCTTCAACTACGCTGGCCCACATCCCATGACTCCTTTTCCTAGCAAGCCATAGAAGCCACCCATCCTTGCAAGTGAATAAATCACATATGAGCTCATGTAGAAGGATTGGGTCTTCTTTTCCTTAAGATTTTTCAACTGTTCGTGCACATAACAACTAATTAATCTAGCCCAATCCACTAGCCCATTGACGTTCATGAGTTCACCAACGTAGAAGAACATCCAGGTTTCAAAAGTAAAAACATGCTGGCTCCCCATAATCTTATTCAACATCATCACTAGGTCTGTGTACTCTTGCTTGAAGTCAAGACTAGTCATTTCCTTAGGCATTGTGGAGATATGAGACCTTGGCTTTTGCATCCATGTCTTGTTGATCTTTTCAGCACATCCATCAAGACCTGCATTATATATTGTCGTCGCTCCATCCTTAGCCCTGTAAGTCATGGAATGAAAGGAAGGAATTCCAAAGGTCTCCTCGATAGCCTCTGGGGTCAAGTTGGCAAGAAGTTTTATGTTTGACGCCAAAATTGCCCTTCGTTCTGAATTGTAGTGCTTTGCGCATTCTAGAATCAATTCTGGACATTGAATGGATTGAGGGAAACCGGTTGTCGAGACAATTCCGCTTTTGACTATTTTGGTAGTGGTAGGTGATGGAGCACGTCTAGCTATTCCAAAAATTCTGACTTGGAAAGCAACCAAGTTGAAAGTCCCCAGGTTGGTGTCGCTGATTTCACTCCATTTGGAAAAGCTTTTAGATTTTGGAAGGAATCCTTTCATCTCGTGCTTAAACTGTGCCTACCTGAAAGTAGTCGCTACCTTACTTGATTCCGCCATTCTTTCGCGATCAAGAGCTTCTTGAAAAGAAATAAAATTCTTCCCTTTTGAATCCTTGCTACTTCTCTCCAAATTCGCACGTGAGAAATGAATTATGTTTGCTCGTTTAAATAGAATTCTTCCATCAAGTTGCTAAGTTGGCGAAAGACCAAACTTGGCAGTTGTTTTAATGATGCATCATACTTTTCTTTTCAATTTGCCATGCAAACAGGTCCTGCCATTATGGTTGAGTTTCAAAATGGAATTTTTCATTAATTCCTTGAGTCATGCGTCCTAACTTGGAATATTCTTTCTTTTTGTGTTGCTAACTCACCATTCTTTCCATTTTGAATTTTGAAGGGATATTTGAAAGATTTACTTAGGATTTTTCATTTTTATCCACTTGGCGAGGAACCCTTGGAGAGAGAAAATTTTATCTAGGAAGAATTTTGTGTCTTTTGATTTGATTTTGTTCCAAAGAAGCTTTTTCATCAATTTTCCATAATTCCTATTTTCAAGAAATTTTTTCAAATTTGAGTTCCAGGGTCCAGGAGAGAGAAAATTCTCACTTAGCCAATTCTGATTTTTTTTTTGAAACTTGGACGAATTTTGATGCCTGAAATGGGATTTTTCAATTTTTTTCTCAAGGGGGGGGTGCATTTTCTCTTTCAACCTCATCCTTGACTCCAAATTTCCATGCCTTGAAATTTGACCTTCAACCTTGGGCACAGAATTCATGTCATGGAGCAATTTTCATTTGGAAGAAAAACTCCTCTTCCTTGGCTTGGCGTTCCTCAACATGCTAGAGCACTATCTTGACCCTATGGAGGAATTCTGTGTCCTTGGAAATATTCTTCCATGCCTCTATTTTGGCACCCCCTTCTTAACCTAGACGCTAATTCCATGCCCTGGAGGAATTTTGCGTTTGATTACTTTTCTTTGACACCTTGGAATTGGCGCCCATTCTTGACCTTGGGCGCTGATTCACCTTCATGAAGGAATTCAATGCCTTGGAGGAATTTCCACTACCTAGCGCTCTCAATTGTGCTTGGGCGCTAAAACACCATGCAACAGGAATTTGGCGTGTGGAGGAAAAATTCCTCCACAAGGCCATTTTGGTGCTCCTCATCTTGCCTGGGTGCTATTTCATGTATGTGCATGAAAATGTGTTGTGGAGGAATTCCTCCACAACACCAATTTGGCGCCCCCTTTCATGTATGAGTGCTAATCTTGCCTTGTCATGGAATTTTCGCCATGGCCTCATTTTGGCACCCACTTGCATTTGGATAAATTTCTTTGGTGAGGGATTCTTGCTTGGTTTTTCATCCAGACAACTATTTTTGTCCACTTTCGAATTAGGATGCCATATTCATAATTGAAGTGGATTTTTAATGCTTTCCACTTCTAGAACGAGAATCCATACTTAGCCATTTTTCGTTCCGAAACTTGCTTTTTCAAATTTTCTAGATTTAGAAATGTTAAGGAATGCTTAGTCGTCACTGCCAAGAGCTCTTCTTGTGAAGAACCTGCCCAATATAGACTTACCAAAAATAGTAAGTATTTCAAAATGTTAAGATCGAGACAAAACAGGATGAGACGACACTTACTAAAAATAGAAACTTACTAATAATAGGAACTGCTAAAAATAACAAGTTTGATTTCTGGAAAAATAAAGACAATTCGGGAGGCAGTGAAATCTCTAAAAAATAGGAACTTTCTAAAAATAGAAAGTTGCTCAGAATTTGTTCAAATTTCATGTGTAGGTTCCTTAAAGGGCCTGATTCTAATGCAATGTTTACTTTTTCCAAAACCCTAAAGGAAAGGCCTCAAATCCAAGTCTGAAGGTCAGAACCCTAAAATGGGCAAGTTAGGCTCTAGAATTATTCAAATTCACTCAAAAGAGCTGCAGACATGATCAAATTGACCCCCAATCTTTTGCGAACCAAGTAGATTGACGAAGTACCGCAAAAAGACCCAACAAATCAAAGCCAAAAGACCAAATGGACCTAAAAAGTAGGGGGTCCCCATCTGGAATGGGGTGATGTGTGATTAGGTCACAATAGTCCTCATATTGAAAAATAAAGAGCAAAATATATATGTTTCTCTTCCACCCAAATTCTCATGGATACACAAGGGGGGAGGATACACACACGTCTTTGAGATAACACAAATGTGCAATTGCACCAAACACAAAATACAAAGGTTCCTTTCCTTAAGAAATCAAAACATGAGCTATTCTAGAAATGAAAAAACATACAACCTATAGTAGATATGTCAGTAGTTTCAGATAGATGTTTTGTCCCAATGTTTGCTAAGAAGTTGCACAAATTAGATTAGTAACATGAAAAACTCTACCTACGCGAATTGAAAGTGCAAAAAATGATATAATCCTAAAAAAATTATACCTTTGTTCTTTATCAGATAGATGCATTGCAGTTTTGACAGATGCGACACAAAAAATAGTTGCAGTGTAGAATAAAGCAAATGTTGTGCTAAACTCTACGACTATATTATGAACATTTGCAAATGTAGTGGCAATTGTTGTGACTGCATCACATAAAATTGTAGATACGATATAACATTTCTGTAGTAAAAAACAACAAAAACGAAAACATGATTATGCAAAGAAAACAAGAAAAAAAACTTTCAGTGGTTAGAAAATCACAAATCTAAACTGCATGCACTAAAAAATAAGCAATCGTTATGTTGAAAATCAAGCCAATCAAGAAACAAAACAATTGCATTGCCAGTTATCACAAATGTGTTGTAGAACTCTTCGCAAATGTGAAAGAACACATGCAAATGCATTACTAAATTTGTTAATTGTGCCATATAAACCCATGATTGCAGTGCAAAATTTCATAGACGAGTTGCAAAATTCTTGTAACCCTAATACTGAAAATTTTGTTAGTAACAAGGACGTGGGTACCATCAGGCATGCCTAAACGTAAGACTAGGAAATAAACTAGTATAATTCAATACTAGGCGAAGATACACACTAAATCCAAATCTATGACAATAGAGTATTTATGAATGCAAGCAAATACACCTTCAAACATGCACCATGTTGACCTCCATTTCTCTTCACTTTCGTGATGTATTGTAGTGTTGCTCTCAGAATTATATCGTAGCACTATTTCTCAATTATGATCGCACAAAAGCTCATAGACTATGGTTAGAATGATTGCTGATTGAAGATCACTTTTATAGTTTTTCTGATATCGATCAATAGTGGTGATTTGATAAAAAGAATTGAAGATCAATGTATGAGATTCAATAAGAAGACTTGCTTACGAAATCTCTAAATGCATGATTGAGAGATGTGGATGCATGATTAAAAAAGCTAAATTGATTAATCAATTGAACCTAGAGTGAGTATTAGTTGGAGAGGTGGAAGTGGAATAACAATTATCATTAAAGGGTCAGCGTCCTAATCAATGTTGTTTTTTAATCAAAAAACAATTATCACTAATTAATTAATTTTAGTTATTTAATTGAGTGCATGAGGAGAATACATGAATAAAATAAAGATTTTATTTATTTTTAGAAAAAAATTATTTAAAAGTGAATAATCAAATAAATTAAATAATTCATTTAATTATAGAAGACATGCATGAGAGAAGAATGATTAAAATAATTCAATACTAAATATATTTAATTATTGTGGGGAAAACCCCCAAACTCTTGGAATCGAACAAAAATGGTTCTTCCCTCTGTCAACGTAAATGACTAATTAGAAGAGTGCAAGGTGCAGATAGTGTAGCCAATGTGGAATTCAATCAAACTAATCAGGCCATAGTACCATTCACAGTTTGGGAAAATGAATGGAGAAGACATTTGAAAGACTCCCATACGTGGAGATTGGTTTTCTCCAATTAGACATGCTAAGAACTGATGTATGGGTGCAGGCATGCCACATACAATCTTGTTCGTAGGATTTATTGTATGTATGTTACTGGATTATGATAACTGGACTAGTTAAGAGGTGCTTACGTACAGATCAATGGAGACAACACCTCAATAGGATGGAAGATACATTTGATCTGTCACTTCATTTTGGAAAAAACTGGATTGAAATGATAAACAATATCCTTTCTGGGATTTTCTCTCTGCAACAAATCATAATGATAGTCCCACGCAGATGCATAAATAAGTGTAATAGGAAGCAATCAAGGTTCTTGTTTGGAAGAATCTAATTAAGTGCAATGTTGACGCAAGGCAAGAACAAGAGGGTTATGCAAGCTATCTTTCTATTGCCCATGATGGACTAATATATAAGTTTTTCTTCTCTCCCCTCATTCAAAGAGATGGGAACCGTCACGTTGGTAAGCGGCTAGTGGTTGAGTATAACTAGCCCACTGCTTCTAAAGCTCTCAATGAGGTTGAGGACCGAGGTTGGCACAATTTTGGATCTCCTGCCAAGAACTTTTGACATGGATAAGCAAGGTATGAAAGGGAAAATGAAAAAGGCATTGGACAACTTTTTATTCGTGTCGAGGGGGATGACTTTGCACCAATCATCAAGTATATGGAAGTTAATAAATGTTAGGATTAAGGTGTCATCAACCTTTTAAATCTTATGTAATTTATTACTCTTAATATTGTTTGTAATTTATTCATAAGGGGTGGGAGTTTCACCAATAGCAGTAAAAATATTTTACTGGACCTATAATATTATTTGTTTACTGGCAACAGTAAGTTAATTGTTTACGGGTAGTGGTTACCCTTTCCATTTACCATGAGGTTAACCACAAGTAAATATGAGGTGCCTAGAATCTATTATTAGTGTATGACGTGTAAAAGCATCTATTATTCTTGGTGTCTTACAATTGCAAGAGAATATGCTAATACTAGATGGTGTGCATGTTATGGCAGTTTGTGACAATATGTAAGAGCATCTTATGGTAGTTGTCATAAAGTTGTAAGTGCAATAATAGTGTTATTTTTTAACTATAAGAGGTAATCTCAATGGTGGGCAGGATAGATTTTTATCATGATTTTTTGGAACCTTGTTTTGTCTCATGGTAATATTCTATAGTGGTATTTTGGGCCTCCATAAGCCTATATATTGAAGGTTTGAAATGTAGACATTATAAGAGTTCATTTTTGTACACAAGTGCTGCTGGATTGAAGGTTGAAAAAGAGAAGGATTGTATGTAATCTCTATTCTATGAAGATAATGCAAGCATTGACCTCTCTTCATGGTGGAATTTTTTCTCAAAAGGGTTTTTCCACGTAAATCTTGTGTTGTGAGATGTTCTTGTGTTGTCGATTTATACTTTGTTATTGCTACTATCTTATGGTGAAGGAATGTTCATTTCCATGATGTTTTATGTTCATCTAAGATAGGTTTTTTAAGCTTGTTAAAGTGATGGTTTTTGGCATAACAAAGAAGATGAATATCTCCATGGTTTTTCGTATTAAGACAACTTCATTTTTCAGATTTGCATACAGTCACAAATTTTCATTGGGCATAGTCTAAGCTTTGAATCTCATCAATATCTTTATTGGATTAGAGATTTCCAACAATTTCTAGCAATTTTCCCAACATTTGGTATCAAAGCTTCAAGGGTTTCCATAGTTTGCATGTGTTTGCATATGCATGTATGTGAGTTGCATGTACTTGCATGTTCTTAGATGTGAATGATTCATGGTGTTTTGATTTAGGGTATTTCTCCATTTTGATTTCTTAGCTTCGCAAGCTTGTGGGAATCAGTTAGAAGGAATTGTGAATTGTTGGTGGCTTGTGGATTATAGTGGTTGTTCTGTGTGTTAACATTATTTTGCAAATCTATGAGATTGGAAGCCATGACACCTCAAATGAATATTGCCAATAGGAATTATGTTGGTCTCTTGAAGCTAATGGAGGATCTTGTGTTTTATGGAGTTGATCATGGGTTTGATTCTTGCATATAGTGAATTGGAACTCTGATTTGGCAATATGTTACTCCCATCTTGCATGGTGGTTATGTTCCTTTTCCATGTGATTATGTGTAGTGAAAGGGTGTACATGTTGGTTGTGTTCTTTTAGCTTTGTAGCCACATGTGAAAGCACCTACTATTTGGACTACATTATGGAGTTCTTATGTTGGGTTCATGGTTTCATCCCTTGGTTACATGAAAGTATTGGATGATTAGCCACTAGTTTTATGAGTTGCGGAGTTGGTTATTTTATGACTTGAATGCTCCTAGACAACTTGATAGGTTTTGTAGTTTTCTTATTTTTAAAAGCTATGGGTTTGTAGAACTATGTTTATTCCATTGTTTAGATGAAATATTCTGGTGTGAATGTCTAGATGTTGAAGTGGATTTCAAACTTACAAAAATGATTTTTTAGGTTTTACATGTTAACTAAATCCTGTGGTATGTAGATCTATAGTAAGACTACATTTAGGGTGTTTTGATGAAGATAGTTACAAGTTTGAGGCTGCTTGGAAGGTTCTTATTGATCAATAGTCTTTCTTGTGTGGGTCTGTTTGACAAATCAGATCTACCATTGATTCTAGTATTTGAGTCTCAGAAATCCACATGTTATGCTTGATTATTTATATTTTGCATGTTACTAATGTGGATTTTGTTTGGTAGGCCTTATTCTTGGTCACCATTATTACATTGATATGTCGATTGCAATGAGAAAAAGATTTTTTGGAGTACATGATATAGTTTTTCATTTGAATCTTAGGAGTAGATAATGGTGCATGAGAATTTTTTTAACTTTCATTGAAGTTTTGGTAATGATATTGGTCATGATGCCATGTAACTCAGTATTGCTTTCCATGGGAGCTTTATGTAGTTACATTATATGTTCTATCTTCTTTGTTTCAAGATTTTGGTTCGATGTTGTTGTTACAATGTATAGTGAGCATGGATAATATTACAGTTAGAAGATGGATGTTTTTTTGCAATGGTTGTTGATGTCATATGATGCTCTTGGATTATGTCTTCATATTGCAATGAGAGTTTGACATTTTTTGTTCTATTGACAAAGGATGTGCAGTATTATATCTTTTTGTTTGGAGATTGTGGTTTGACTCTTCCCTTTGGGAGTTGTTGGTGTTGAGTTCTTTGATTATGTTGGGGCCACAGAGGATATTCAATTAGGAGATGGTTAACACAATTCTTGGAGAGCTTGGTTACATAGCTCAGTGGGAGCTTGTGGCAGTGATGTGGATTCACCATTGGATGGTGGATGATCTTCTTCAATGTTTGTTGGTGTCTGGGATGGACTCTTGGATTCCATATATATGCAGTGGGGGTTCTTTGGCATCTTGGGTTTCATTGACAAGAGATGTTTATCTTCATATGTTTGGAGATGTTGTTTATTATTTAGAGTATGGTTTATATTTTTTCATGATGTACTCTTAATTTTAGATTAGAGTTGGCATAATATAGGTTCTCTTGAGACCATGATATGTTATTTATGATAGATCGTGATGTCATGATATGTTTCTTGATTCTATAGCTGGAAATTTGATAGGGGTCTTGTTGGTTCTCTTGGTTTTAAGTTTTGATCTTTTTTCTTGGAGCTTCATGATATTGCAGAGTTGTATTTGAAGTTGGCATTGAATGATTGATAGATTCTCATGGAGATTAAATAGGCTTGGGCGAGGCTATAAGATCTCTTGTTTATGGGATCATGTATTGAGATAGTTACTCTTTAATGAGTATTTCAATAGAAAGACTAGGGAGCCTACACCTAGTCATGGATTGCAAATCCATTAATGGACCCAAAGAGAAGATTTCCCTTTATTATAAGCTTTATTGCTTGGTGTTGTGAGCACATGACAATCTTGTTTCCCACTCTTGGTCTATTCGACGGGTGAATGATTTGAGAGGTATTGCCCACTTGGTTATCAAATGCATTATTTATTTTGTATATTGCTTTCTCATGTGAATAAGTCTTGAATATAGTAGTTTAGAGGACTCGTTGAGCAGAAGATGCATGGTTTATGGATTTCCATTGTTCTCCTTATTATTGGTCTTAAGCTATGGATAGAGTTTTGAGGACTTATTTGGAGAGGTACAAGAAATGGTTTGTGGCTTTGGACATAATTTCTTTTGTTGTGGGAATGGATAGTTTGTTTGATCTACGTTTATCATGAAAGGTGTCTATTGTTTCTATTTAGTTGAATTATAGATGTTGATATCCTTTCAGTATGGGAGTGGTGAAGGAGATCTTACATTATACAACTTGGTACATGTTAGTGTGGGACAATGATATGGTTTGATTTATAGGTTCTCTCTTTGGTCTTTTTTTTCTTCTTGGATGTTTGTATACACATGGTTGAGTGTGAAGAACTTGGGAGAGCTACGGAGACTGATAGTGAGAGAGGTATTACAACTTTTTGGTTGCGGGATTTGCAGATCATGTATGTTCCTTTAACACTATGTGATAGAGGAGTTAGCCACATCTTCTATATGAAGTACTATAGATAGACTTTGTATGCTTAAATCCTTTTGTGATTTGACATTACTCGTGCAGTGGGAGTTTTTGGATATTCGTCTATTTATCCTTTTCGATATCTTGGTTTGTTGATTATTGATGTGATAATGAGTTTGCATGTTTCATTGGATTTGGATCTATGAGCTATATAGTTTGTAGGTGTGTACAACCTATTGATTGTAGTGGGATGACTCAGATGTGGACTATCTATATCAACAAGATTGTTTCAGTGGTTATGCAGACTTTGTTAGTTGGCCTTGTCTATGGTCATTTGTGCATTGGTGTGTTGCTTTGAGATATGAGGTTGGATATATAGTGACTTGATTGCAAATTTAGAGTTGATATGTTGATAGCATGAAGTTTTATCTATGTTGGTTTACTTTGGTTTAATGTATGGTTAGGTTGGATGAATTGCAATTTTTTGCCATTCCAAGTGGTATGAGTAAGATAGTTACTCAAAGGCTTTGTTATCATTTGAATTTGATGCTTGTGTTCATGCATAGATTGGTGCAACACTCAATGACAGTTGGTATGATTCACCTTGGCATGTTCCTTTTCTTCTATAGGTGGCACATTGGAGGAAGTGAGGAGTATTTTTTGTTTGATGGTGGTTTGGAGGAAGTGAGGAGTATTTTTTGTTTGATGGTGGTTACCTTTGTTACTATTGCAGGTATCTTGTTAGAGCACATGAGCATGTTAAGCAATCAAGTGGTACATTTGTGGCTAAGGAATGGTTTTCCTTTGTTTGTGATTCTTATGGGTGTATTTACAATGTATGATGTCAAGTGGGAGAATGTTAGGATTAAGGTGACATCAACCTTGTGAATCCTATGCAATTTATTACTCTTAATGTTGTTTGTAAATTATTCATAAGGGATGAGAGTTTCACCAATGGCCGTAAGAATATTTTACTGGACTAATAATTTTTTATTTACTGGCAATAGTAAGTTAATTATTTACGGGTAGTGGTTACTATTCACATTTACCATGAGGTTGACCACAAGTAAATATGGGGTGCCTAGAATCTATTATTAGTGTATGACATGTAAGAGCATCTATTATTCTTGGAGTTTTACAATTCTAAGAAAATATGTCAATATTAGATGGCACATGTTATGATAGTTTATGACAACATGTAAGAGCATCTCATGACAGTTGTCTTAAAGTTGTAAGTCTAATAATGGTGCTATTTTTGAGCTTGTAAAAGGTAATCTCAATGGTGGGTCAGATGGATTTTTACCATAGTTTTTTGGAACCTTGTTTTGACCCATGGTAATGGTCTATAGTGGAATTTTGGGCTTCCATAAGCCTATATATTGAGGGTTTCAGATGGAGACATTATGGAAGTTCATTTTTGTATACATGTGCTACTGGATTGAAGGTTGAAAAAGAGAAGAAAGGAAGGATTGTATGTAATCTTTATTTCATGAAGGTAATACAAGCATTGGCTTCTCTTCTTAGTGGAGTTTTTTCTTGAAAGGGTTTCCCCAAATAAATCCTGTGTTGTGAGTTGTTTTTCTTGTGTTGCTGATTTATACTTTGTTATTATTGCTATCTTATGGTGAACTAATGTTCATTTCCATGATGTTTTATTTTCATCTAAGTTTATTAAGCCTATTAAAGTGATGGTTTTTGACATAACAAGGAAGATGAATATCTTCATGCTTTTTCATATTAAGATAATTTTTAGATTTGCGTAGTCACAGATTTACATTGGGTATAGTTTAAGAATTGAATCTCATCAATATTTTTTATTAGATTAGAGATTTCCAACAATTTGTAGTCATTTTCTCAATAATAAAGAACCGTTTGTTGAAGCAAAATCTAAAAAGGTTATAGATTATGGTGCTGGGATTAGTTTCTTCCGACACCATTATCTATAACTTTTTGTTATGTAATATTTTTCTTTGTTATTAATATAGGGAGCTACCCTCATACTATTAGCACTTACTCCCCCCCCCCAAAAAAAATAATAACTTTGTGGCGAAAAATTAATTAAATAATAAAAATCAATTATTTAATGTTGGAGGAAAATTATAGTAATTAAATAATTAAAAAAATATATAATTATGAGAAAAGGAAAAATAAATAAATTTTGTATTCAATTTAGAAGAATCAAGTAAATTTAATTAAATAATAAAAAATATTTAATTACTTAAAAAGAAAAATTAGTAAAAACATTGTAGGTCATAAACAATTTTTAGTGTCTACAGTTATGAGTAGCAATAACACACTTCAATGGAAACTATAATGAAATTTTATTCATTTTGTTGACCTACAAGAAGAAGACGACGAAAGAGAAATAGGTGAGGAAGATGTAAAAATTCAATCCATTGATTTATATGAATTTGTTAAAGCTAGTTTGTATGCAGGCAATGAAGATGATGAGATGGAGTGGGAGGATGAATCATAGTATACTAAGGTAAATATTATGAGAGGGAGAAAGAGAGAAAAAGTGAAAGAAGAAAGAGAAAGAAAAGTTAAAAGTGGGGTGAAGAGGAAGTAGGTGGATAAAGGAGAAACATAAGATTTTCAAATGTTCATGAATTTCAATGCATGAACAGTTCCAATTACCCCATGTGTTTGATGCAAGAGCTTTTAGGGATGAATGGAAATCTTGCATCAACCAAAAATATTTTTCTAATGTTTATTTTTGTTTTATTTCAATAAGTTTTATGTAGGTCCAGTTAATAAATTTTACTATTTGGTAATTACCTTTATTATTACCATCAGTAATTGGAGGAGCTCACTTATGGTTACTACATGAGAAATACCATTCAAATTTGATATTTTATTTCAATAAAATGTGGTATGGGATGTTGGAAATTGGTGGAGTATAAATTTTGAATTTGAAAATCATTTATGATTGTGTCAATGGGAGTTATGGAAGAACACTTAATGAAGATGCTTTGGAAGTTGACTTTTCTTGCACCAATGACCCAACACTAAGATTACACTCATGCATGCATGCATATAGGTGTGTGGAGATATATTTTAAATACATTTTTATCATTTTGGATGTTGGAAATAGTGGAGCATTTGGAAATTAAATGGAAAATCTATTGGTTCTTCCAACTGATTGCTTGAAATTCTAAAGATTTGCCAACTTTCTTATCAACAAAGATCTCAGATTAGTGTCCAACTAATAGGAACCAAATCTAAGTTGAATTCCTCTACACTTTTAGTTTTGCAAGACCAAGGTGAGTGTACCTATAATAATACTTAAGGATTTGGTTGTTATTGCAATGTGGGTACTGTTTAACAAAGATATCTCAAAGTTTGATCAAGAATGCATGAATTCAAGACAATTTGGCAAGATTTGTTGACATCTTGCAAATATTGGTTCTGAGAACATATATGCCTACTTCTAAATACAAAAGAAAACATTAAAATCAAAAGATGTTCAATAATATTTGTGTTTTTCTCCCAATGGAGTTGAACTTCTCTGATCGTTACTTATCCTGGGTTACATATCCAACCTAGGATATCAAATAGATTGAAAACACATCAATTAGATTAAAACCATAAGGTTCTCAATATTAATGCCATACATTAATATTCCCAATTGATTCTTGATACAAGTTATACCTATAATCCACAATAATATATTCAAACCTTTAAATCTCACTTAAATCTATTTAATTTACTCCTTGAAAAGATGGAAAAAACAAGAGATATACCATGTTCTCAACACAGAGATGAAATAAACGAAAAAATTTCTTTATTTTCATGAAAATTCGAACACAATATAAGGAGACAACTAAATTAGAATTTATATATTCATTTTGTTCTATTCAAAATTTTATATACAATAGTATGCTTTGATAACTTGAGAATTCTTCTATATATTTGAAAAGACACTTTACAAAATAAGACTAGACATCCTAATATTCAGACATTGAATCCTTTCATAATGACCTTGATTTCTCTTTTATAAGAACAAGGGAGCAACAATCTTTGGGCCATGTACACATGTCCAATATTCATTTGACAGACAAAGGAATATACCAAAGGCATGCTTGAGGGGCTACAAGGAAAAATGAAATTTGTCACTGATAAGGAGAATGTTTGAGCTGCAGAGATCGTTGGAGAAAGGCTCAAAATTTGAGGGAGATATTGCACCTTCAAAATCAACTTGAGCTGATGTAAAAATAATGTAACTACATGAGTAGCGTACATGATGGCAAAAATGACTAAGTGACATTCAATTTTCATCTGAGGACTAATTGAAATGCAAATCAAATGCATATTCACTTCATTTCATTTCCAAAAAATGAGGGAACCTTGACTGGATGAGATGGAAAAAGTAGTCCATTAGATGACAAATTGAAATCGAAATTTAATTTATATTTTCTTCATTTTACCAAAATTTCAAACAATGTCAATAGACAACTAAGACGACAAGGTAGGGCCTATTGTAGTGGTTGAGTTTACATGCAACTCAAACTTGCAAATTTTTTTTTCTATAAAGCAAAAATACCATCTCTTCTAATGCCATTAACATGAACTATATGCCTATTCTACTTATTTCCCAATAATGTGCTTACCATTACTATTATCTTAATCATTCTAGATTCAATCTTTAAGAGATCGTCCAGATAGGTGCATATACAGGGGCTAGGATATTCTTGAAATTTGTTCTCCATTCTAGCATATCCTTAAGCTGACCATTTTCCATAAAGAGTGTAGGCATGTGAAATACTGAATTGCCTTCAAATTTTGTCAACTCTTTTCTAATCATCTTTTGTATACCACTCATGGGATTCAAGAAAAAAAACCCTATTTATACCTGATATGAAGATGCATAAAGACCAGTTCTGCTTCTTGTTCCATCTCTAAATTTTCAAACAAAACATTCAAATAATCAATTCTTCTTCCTAGATGTTTTTGCAAAAATTGCAAATGAACTCCACACCTAGTATGGTCCTTATATACTTATTTGAGTGAATTGTAGCTTCCAAATGCCTTATCAACATGCTTAAGAAGTGACTCCAATTTATTTCCTACTAGTGAACTGACCAATTTAATTGTCAATTTCTTCTCTTTTACTTCAGTGTCTTCCACTTTCTTTGTCAACTCCTATTCCTTTCTCCTTTTCTCTACCATCTCCCTTTCTAAATTTTTTTGCCTTCACTTTTGTAACCTTTAATTGTTGTCTCAACTGCAACACTTCTTCTCAAATCACTAGTTTTGGAGGAGGGAGTAGTGATGTTCTGGTGACCAATTTCTCTCTGAGCATCTGATTCTCCTTTGTCAACTTCATCAAGTCTTCTTCCTGTGTTTTGGATGTTAATTGTAACCTAAATAATAGTTGTATCTAAAGGCCTTCTAACAACAAGGTTTCCACACAATTCATTTTGTTCCTTGGTCATTGTAGGCTTATTGGTTTCTCAGAAGATTGATGAAATGGCCAATGCATCATGCTTTATATCAAAACTAGAACCAAAATACAAATCTTTAGCATTTTCCACATCTAGTGGCCTCTATTCCTTCTCGCCTCCTTAAAAAATCAAAGGCAATGGTTGATGAAATGCACCAACCCTCAAGTAGTAGAATGCCACTATCCTTGACAATTTGTCTCCCTTCTTTAGGGGTCGTTTATGCTAGTATCTCCTTCACTCTTCTTGTAGTCTCTTTAGAGAGTTTACTATTTTCAATACTAACCTCCTAAAAATATATTTCTGTTTGACTTTGTTCAACAATCACTTTAAAAAGAAATTGCCCAAGTTCCTTTGACTTGATAAAATTGTCATCATCCACAAATTGATTGCAAGCCAGCTCCCTAATATCATCAACGACATCCCCCCTTGTCTTAATGTAACAAGAGTCCTATCAAGATGAGGAAGCTTTTTTGTAAGCTTCTCCTGAGTATCTAATTCATTTTTTCTTCCTCTAGGCCACTTGGGCCAATCACAAACTCACTATCAAGAAATTCTATTGTAGGATCCCTTCCAAGAGATAATATATATGAAGTGGAGTCACAAATCCTGAGCTCTTTGGAATGATGGGGGCTACAAGTGTTGATGACTCAGATGATGATGAAGGTATTGAATATGATGATGCAACAGGAGTATTTGGGACTAATCTTAGTAATTTGATTTTATCTAAACCATGTTTGTACTTATTATACATCATTTTCAAAATAGGGTCTTGAATGTTCTCCCAAGATCCTTTGTAATTAAGGTTCTTCCCCTTTTTATCTTCTACAAATCTAATTTTGTGTCAACTTTCTATAATCTTCTGCACTTGTACTTAATTTTTACAATTACTAATCATACCTTCTTCATTGAACTCATGTAGAAAAAGAAACATTTTATAAGTAGCCCTGGTCCCTTAGATAAAACCTTTTGGATCAAATGGCCTCAAGGTTCCCCCAAGTCCATTCCATATGTGGTCATATAATTAATAGTACGCTCAAGGGCTTCTATGGAATGTACATGAAAGTCAATTTTTTTTAGAGTAGCATGCATAAATGAGCCCTTCTTTGGTATCCTCAAATGTGCCTTATTTGACTTATTCATCTGCCATATAATCACCAAACATGCAATTCTATTTGTGACAAACTTAGGGAGCACATAGGGAGGAAGTGGTGACCCATAAACTATGATTATTGTGTTGTCCTTAAAGAAAAATTAGTCTCCCGAATTGTGGGTGATCTTAGATTCAGGTGCTAAATCTTTGGGCCTCAAAAAATTTCTGACTTATTCAGAGAGTCCCCAATCAATTTTCTCTCCCAACTAAAACAACAAATTCTTAACAAAATATTCCTTAAAAAACACATAGTTTGTAGTAGGGTGGTGTCTATCTCACATATATGTCCACTCCTAGACTGACAAATCTACTCTATCTTCCATAGGTTTGACCTTGAAGGGTTCCTCCCACATCTTTAAGCTAGTGAAAATAATCATATGCATTAGAAATGGATAGTATATGAAATAAACCCTATGCAACCCACTTTTCACATCCATTAGGGATTTACATCTAGCCTTTCTTCAACAAGTTAAATCATAATCGAATGTCCAATTATGATCCCTTGACTGAATATCTACACATAATACCAACATATAATTGGGGATTCCTATTTCATAATCAAGGCCAAAGATTTGACAAAGGGCAAAATATGTCTCCTTTAAATAGCTTGAAAATAAATCACAATGGTATGGAGCTTGCATCTCTGGGGTAAGTTAATTTTATACCTTAGACAAATGATGTGGCCTAAAGGTTGCAAGATTACTTCTATACACTCCTTGTAATCTGCCACATTCAATTTTCAACTGCCCAACATCAATCGACAACATTGCATTCTTGTTTAGTCTGAATATGACAAATTATATCCTTATAGATAGGATTTTTAACTCCATAGTGTAGGGTGGATCTCTAAAGGTATCAAATATCTCCCTCCAAACTGTACATACAAATTTCGTTGAATATGACTTTCCACACGATTCCATCTGCATATATAAGATATTCATTCTTATGCATTCAAATTATGTTTAGTCATTCTCATATTGAGTATCCATTTCCTTTCTTTTGCTATGATTAGAAATCTTATATTTTTTATATCATCATTAATATTCTTTTATTCTTGATAAACAAGGGCCTCTCCTTAGGATCATATTCCCTTGCTATGGCTCTTATCAGGTCCACATTGACAAACATATTTGGTACCACTAAACTGTTTGCAACAACAATGAAGGAAAACTGAGAGGGGGGCCGTGAATCAATTTTCACCAGATTAAACAATTTAAGTACAATCTCAGATCTAATCAACTGCAACAAGAATAAAGATAAACACAATGACAACAACACACATAAAACCAAGATTTTTGACGTGGAAAACCCAGTTAAGGGAAAAACCATGTTGAGAACCAACCCACAATAAGATGATACTCTACAGGAGTATATATAAATATTACAATGGGGAATGCACATGCATTCAGACACACTGCCTAGAGCTCACTGTTCAAAATATGATAACTCGAAAGGCTATAACCCTCAGGGAAGGTTCACTACCTTACAATAATAATCCGGTTAAGATGAACTGAAAGCATAGCATCTTCAAATGCCTAATGCCAGTTCCGGTTAAGCACAATTGTCTACTCTGCAACACTCTCTGCTTAATACACCACACTGAAAGATGAATACACTTATTTGGACATACACCACTCTTTGATAATACAGACACAACCACCACACATCACTAATCTCCCAATTACATAAATATGGCACCTATTTATACAAATCATCAACCTTGATTGCAAGGTTGGCTCAACCCTTAACACCTAAATTAAAAAATTACATCACATGATACATAAATTAACCACCAGACCAATACAATTCCATAGACGACATAGCATGGACCCGAATCAAATCCTCGAACACACAACACCACCAGAAATCTCGTCAAGATCAACCACAACACGTTACACAACCAAAAATACCGCATAACACAAAGAATATCACCGGACCCATAAGATCTTCAACAACACACTCAATGATCAATACGGACTAGCAAAACAAATAGGACACGATTAGGAAACACCAACAAGCATATTAGAACCATCCGCAATAGCTACACCAATACCACTTAATCAAATCTTCATCTATCAACATGCTAACACACAAGAACACTCAACAACAACAACTTGAACAAGAAAGACAACTTGTGGAGCACCAAATCACTAACTACCTAAATTGAAGATACACACAAACATCTCAAATATGCAATCAAAGATATGATCATATCGGAGCTCAACAAATCAAATACCAGAATACTGCAACATAACCAGCTCAACTCTTTGCAAACACCAGAGCACCAAAACAACTATCTACATTACCAAAATATAGGAATATCTTGACATCAATGAAAACAACATATCCTAGCAACAATAATATCCAATAATCTCCCCCTTTGGCATTGATGGCAACATATGCATGTGAAAAACAATCAATACAAAGAAAGAAATCAACACCAACAATCACCAACAATATCTCCCCCTAAGATCATGGACACAAAGCTTCAAAGATCAAACAATTTTTCACATGATTCTCTCCCTCTTTGACAACAATGTCAAAGACAAAATACAAATAATTATTCTCTCCCTCTAAGAAGGACAATCTCTCCCCCTTAGGATAAACTCACAAATATGAACAACTCACTGACTATTCCGGCTGAGTAGCAACACCAACTTATCAATCTAGATAAGAGGATAAGACTCTAAAGTCCACCGATTGATGCATCTCAATGCATCTAGTTCTCATCAAGAGGGGCAAAGACCCCCAACTTATCTCTTAAATACACAAATGCACCTACAGGCAAAGGCTTAGTAAAAATATCTGCAATCTGATCCTTTGTAGATACATACTCTAATTTGACTTCTTCATCACTAACCTTCTCCCTCAAGAAGTGATACTTTATTGATATATGTTTTGTTTTAGAATGCAGTACCAGATTCTTGGAAATATTAATAGCACTTGAATTATCACAGTATATAACAATAGACTCATCATAAACAACTCTAATGTCTTTCAACATATGCTTCATCCAAAATATCTGAGTACAATTTATAGGAGCAACAATGTATCCAACTTCATATATATATATATAGCATCTTGTTTCTTACTGGACCATGAAACCAACATATTCCCTAGAAAGAAATATCCACCAATAGTGCTCTTTCGGTTATCAACATCACCTACCCAATCAACATCAGTATAAGAACATAACGTGAAATCATCATTCTTCGGATACCACAAACCATAATCAACAGTCCACTTCAAGTATCTGAAAATCCTGTTGGCAACAAAAATGAAGGAAGACTGAGAGGGAGGGGGGATGAATCAGTCTTCACCAGAATACCAAACTTAATCACAAAAATAGATCTGATAAACTACATTAACAACAAAGATAAACAAATTGAAAGCACAACACACAACACCAAGATTTTTACGTGAAAAACTCGGTTAAGTGAAAAACCATGGTGGGAACCTACCCACAACAAGATGATACTCTGCAGTATTATGTGACAATATTACAATAGGGAATGCACATGCATTCAGACACATTGCCTAGATCTCACTGCTCAAAAGATAATGGCCCAGAAGGCTACAACCCTCAGGGACGTCTCACTGACTTACAACAAGATTCAAACTACAATCCAGAGGGAATGAACTAAAAGAGTACCATCTCCAAATGCTTGATTACAGTTCTGGTTAAGCACGGATGTCTTCTCAGCAACACCAATCTCTCCTCAATCACAAAACCGAAGGATGAATCACTTGTTTGCATATAAACCTCTCTCTGATAATGCAAACACTTCCTTGACACCTAAATTACATGACAATATCACCTATATATACAAATCATCAACCCTGATAACAAGGTTGGATAAACCACTCACAATTAAAAAATTATATCACATGATAGAAATATCAACCACCAGACCAATATAATGATTTACATGACATAACATGGACCTAATTCAAATTCCCAAATGCTCAACTCCACTGGAAATCATTTCAAGATCAACCCCAACACGCTACACAACCAGAAATACCACATAACATGAAAATCATCACCGATTCATTGAAACCATAAAAAACTCACACAACAATCGTGTAGATCATCAAAACAAATAGAAAATGACTAGGAAACACCAACAAGCATATTAGAATCATCAAAAACAGGTGCGCCAACACCACTTATCAAATCTTCATCTGTCAATGTCTAAAACTCAAGAACACAACAAATCAACAACTGTCACGAAGAAATATAAGTTGGGGATCACCAAATCACGATGCATCTAAAATGAAGATAAACAAGACCATCCTAAACAATCTCCCAAAATATCAGCACAAGATTTGATCACACCGAAATCTACCAGAGGAAATACTGAACTTTGCAAAATAGTGATCAACAAAACAAAACTGCAAAACCATATCATAAGATCATCCCAATCTGCAAACACCAGAGAAAATCATAGTAATATGTTAACATCAATGACAATAACATATCCTAGCAGCAACAATAAGCAACAATATCCAACTATCTCCCCCTTTGGCATTGATGGCAACATATGAATGTGAAAAAAAGTCAATGCAAAGAAAGAAGATATCTCTAGCAAACTCCCCCTAAGATCAAGCAGGTAAAGCTATTTTTCACATGATCTCTCTCTCCCTTTGACAACAATGCTAAAGATCTCAAAATAGATAACCAAACTCTCTCTCCCCCAAAATAGAAACATGAATCTTAGGAATCTCTCCCCCTAAAACACAGACTACTCCACTAGAGGAGCAACATCCACTCATCAATCCAGATAAAAAGATAAGGCTCCGAAGTCCACCATATTGATGCAACTCAATGCATCTAGTTCTCATTAGTAGGGATAGATACCCCCAACTTGTCTCTCAAATAGGCAAATGAATCTGCAAGCAAAGGCTTAGTGAAAATATCAGCTATTTGTTCCTTTGTAGATACATACTCCAGCTTCATCTTCTCTTCACTGAATTGCTCTCTCAAGTAATGATATTTGATTGACACATGTTGAATGTTGCACTGGATTCTTTGACATGTTAATAGCACTGGAATTATCACAATATATAACAATAGGCTCATCATAGATAATTCTGATATCTTTCAACATTTTCTTCATCCAAACTACCTGAGTGCAATTACTAGTAGCAGAAATGTACTCAACTTCAGCATTAGATAAAGATATTGAATCTTGTTTCTTACTAGCCCATGAAATCAACTTCTTTCCCAAAAATAATGCTCCACTGGTAGTGCTCTTCCGATCATCAACATCACCAACCCAACCAACATCAGTGTAAGTAGATAGCATGAAATCATTATTCCTTGGATACCACAAACCATAATCCATAATTCCCTTCAAGAATCTAAATATCCTCTTAACAACAGTGCTAATAGCTTCTCTCTAGTAGATCTTTGAAACATTTCCTTCAATCAACATAGTCCTTGTAGCATGCAAGGTCCAATTATGTTCTTCCTCTCAACAACTCCATTTTGCTGAGGGGTTCTAGGAGAAGATAATTTTCTTTTAATGCCATGCTTCTCACATAATGAATTGAACTCATCATAATAGAATTGTCCATCACCTTCAATCCAGATTCAGTCTCCACCTTTGCTTTGAATATCTTGAACTTGTCCAATGCTTCTGATTTCTCCTTCAACAAGACAACCCACATCATCTTGGAATAATCATCAATTAACATCATAAAATATCTATCACCCTGCACACTTCTAACATTTGTAGGTCCACACAGGTCAGTATGCACAAGATCTAGCAATCCATCAGATGTATACTGCTTGCTCTTGAAATAAATTCTTGTTTGCTTACCCAACTGACATTCCTTACATACCGGATTAGCAGGCTTAACAATCTTAGACAGATCTCTAACAACTTGTGTAGAACAAAACTTAATCATTGAATCAAAATTTACATGACACATTCTCCTATGCCACAACCAACTCTCATCAATCTGAGTAATCAAACAACGTTTCTCACTAGAATTCAAATGAAAAATGTTACCTCTAGTCTTAGTTCTAGATGAATCTCTGTATCGGAGGCATTTAGGATCTTGCATTTTCCATTCTTGAATTGTAGATCATAACCTTTATCAACCATCTATCAAACACTCAAAAGATTATGCTTCAAACCTTAAACATACAAGACACCATCAGTGTTATGATTACCATGAAAAGAGATAGAACCTCTCCCATAGATCACATATGCTTTGTCATCCCCAAATCTAACTATTCCACCATCATATCTTTCCATACTCATAAATTTGCTTTTATCACCGGTCATATGATGTGAATAACCACTAACAATCACCCATTCATCTTTCTCTTCAACTTTAGCAAGCAAATATTTCTCCTCAATATTGCAGCTGGTGGAATCAATAGGTATAGGTCCATCTTCCTTAATGGAAAGAAATACAACTTCATCTCATCCAGATTCATCATCCGTGACAGCTTCATCAACAACATAATAACAGTTCTTCTGATTCCTATACTTCCAGTTGGACTTGTAAGGTTTATAGTATTTGTCATGGTTCTCATATCTATCATTCCTATCATGGTTCTCATATCTATCATTCCTATCATTCTTATCAAACTTATCGTGCCTTTCATACGTCTTAGCCATTCTCTTCGAACATCTAGAAGCAAAATGTCCTATCTTATTGCAAGAGAAACATTTCAAAGGCAATTTTCCATCATACTTATCGGCTCCTTTAGGAAATCTCTAGGAAATCAATGCTTCAAGCTCATCCAACTCCTTTTCTTTCTCTTCCATATCTCTTCTCTCTCTTTTATATCTAGATATTCTGCACTCATCAGGATAATAGTTTTTCTTTCTAGATACAGATGTTGATGCTCTAAATGTTGTCTCAGACTTTCCAAGTGATTCTCCAAATTCGCTTAGATCAAATGCAACAATCTTTCAAACCAACATATCTCTTGTCACTATAGTCACACTCCGGATCTCATCAGTAACAACAACCTTATGTTTATAAGCACGAGGTAAAGATCTCAACACCTTAGCAACAATTTCATCTTCTTCAAGGGTTCCACTGGCACATCTGATACCTAGAATTAGATCATTCACCTTAACCATGAAAGAGTGTATGTTCTCATCATCTCCCATCTTCAATGTCTCATATTTTACTTTCAAACTCTGCAACTTAGCAATCTTTACTTGTTTATCACCTTCATAGAGGATTTCAAGCTTTTCCCAGATCTCATATAATTCGCGCCAAAATACCCTAGAGAAATTAAGCAACTAACATTCTAATGGAGATAATTTAAAAAAAAAAAAAATCTAATGCAACACATAACATTAACATTTAATCTTTATGAAAAACATATCACATACATTCATAACCAATTACGCAAGCAGAATTGAACATAACATCACTAATCTTTCCCTAGGGTATCTCAATGTCATTACTTATTACCATCATAAGAAAAACGAACACTCATAACCATTACAACACTTAAGATTTCCATGACCAATGCAAAAGACACATTTTCCTAACTTCCATGATATACATCTCACTATCTTTCATGCCAACATGATGTGCTATTCTTCCAATGCAACCCAATCCCTTACTTTAGTCCATTTATCAACCAATTCCAATGATCCTAAAATCCATAACCATTCCCTATACTAACATGATCTCATTCCATCTATTATGATTATCTACTCGTAATGTATAAGCTATAGTTCATTCTTTAACCAACATGATAAACTAATTTCCTCATTTCTTTACTTAAGCATGAGCAAGCACAACATCACATGAATCCTTCAATCATAGAATTCATTTATTAACTTATAAACATATAACAATATAAATCCATTTCTACTCAATACAAGTACGTGGTGTACATCATATACAAGTCATTTACTATCTATCTAGAATGATATGCATTCCATTAGTTTACAAATCTAATCATTTCCTATTAGCTTCATTCTAGAGCACTAATACCTAATATTCCTAATTTCTTTTACGTTCCAATTCTCACATGAACATATATGTTTCCTCTATCATGGTTTACCTATTAGCAATACAGACTATCTCATTTATAATTTCTTCTTAACATCATAGCATACACATACAACCATATGCACATCCTTAAATTCAAATAACAATATTTTGCATTCCAAATCCAATTACAATCACAATAAGATACATCCATAATTATTCTCTTACTAGAGTCAAAGACTTGCTAGATTAGTTCCTTAAGGCTAACCATCCATCCTATCAATTACCCATACATATTCATAAATAAGAATAACCACCATCCATTAAGAACATTCATTTAATGTCATCATCATAATACATGCATATTAAATATCCATTTAGAACAAAACATTGCATTGACTCCAATCTACTATTAGTCCACAAACTATGAGATACGGTACATTACATCTCAATGTCTTCTTTCATAAATCCTAATCAAGTCCTAAGATAACATCTACTAATACATGAATATTTCCATCATATGAAGAGCATAATTATTTATACAAAATTTTCTCTACAAATATTACAAGATAATTACATTACATGAACAATGATATCAATTGCATCCATCTACTACAATAACCATCCATAATCCTTCATGAAGAATAATCCACATCCAAGCATGAATAATCCAAGAGAACATCCCAATGGCTAAAACGAACCAACCACTCGACCATGTGGAACGAAAGGAACCACCCCTCATGCTAGGAGATGACACAAGGTTCCAACACACACTCTATACCTAAGCTGGTACCTATAACCAAAGAGACTAACTAAACAAGGACTCTCAAGCAACAACCAACTACAATATCACAAGAAGAAACTCCCAGAGGAGTACAAATCAACAAGACATAGTTGCATATTAATAGGGAAAGATTACAAATCACCAAGGGGACACATGTAGGGGTGGAGTGTCATCACATTCCATCCTCAACATAATAAATACTATAACATAAGGCACAAACTTGATGGACATGTGGAGCCATCTCAACTTATGAGAGACCAAGGGAGATCGATTTGCCATCACAATGGCCTTCCCATGCCTATCCTAAAACATCCTCCCTAGGATTAAGTCATGGGGCTCTACTATTCATTATCTTGTTTAATAAATTTATTTACCCATTCCATTAATTATTATTATGGTATCACTTGTTTATATCATGGTAAACTCCCAATGTGCCTTGGCGGTCTAGAATTAATGTATCCTTACAAGGAACCTCATACAAGCCTATCTCTCGAGACCTCGGTCATCATAAGGAAGCCCACTCCCCCTAACATGGCCCAACAATAAATCACAAGAGGCTCTAATCCAACATGGAAATCTGAAAAAACAAATCATTCATATGCAGCCAAAATAATCATACACAATCCTTACAATATACACATGACTACAACAAGTATACCAAATTGAGCCTCTTGGCCAACAATACAAAAAGCATAATAAATCCATCAAGTTTTTTCGTCAATATGAAAATAAAACCACAACAAGGCCAACTCACTTGCTGGTCCAAAATAGCAATAACATAATCAACTCATCAACCATGACTTATCAACATGGAGAGAGTGAAAATACATCCACAATACCGTAGGAAGACAATAAGCATAAATTCCAATGAGATACATCAAATCAGATCAGGACAAATCTGGAAATCATCAATAGACCTCATTCAAGCCTCTGGTACAAAATCAGATTAGAAAAAAAAGATGAAATAAGCAAAATTGACCAAACTGTCCAAACCAGACAGTACAACGCTTTTACCAAACATTACAACACATTTGTTATACTAAACAACACTTATGAAATACTGTTCAACATTTTTACAATGTTCTGAGGCACATTTATATAGTTAAACAACACATATATTAAGTCAATGCATTTACAATACTAAGCAACACATACACCTATTAAAACAGTGCATATGCAATAATAGGCAGCACATATACAAGGGGAATTAGCACACTCATTCTTTTAGTGCTTTTACCTAAAACTAGACACAGAAACAACAAATTTGCGACTAAGTTTAAAAATCAAAGACTAAACCAAAATACCCTAGTAAGGGGTCAAAAGAGACGCCCAAACAAGAGGTCTTTGACTGGTATAAGCATCAAGTGAAAACTCAAATCACAATGAAAGATATCATAAATCGTACAATCATCGTACTAACACATAAACAACTCCAGAATGCTTAAGAAACCTAATATAAATGAAAATAACAAACACCAACTCTTTCACGCTCCAAAGGAGACTCTGAAACACCACCCAAATCAAGCATAAGACTCAAACATAATAACTTCACAAAGAGGGGAAAATTGCAGAGCCGTGAACAACATTTACAGACAAAAAGGCTTTAAAAATATTTAACCAAAAACTATAATAAAATATATATAAGGTATAGTTTTCTCCCCAACATATTTTATGAAACTATAAAAATTATAGATTATAAATTTAATTCAAACCCATCTCCATGAAGACAATGTACAATCACAAAGAAAACAAAATGTAGGAAACCCAAAATAAAAAAGAATAGAACTCCAACCTGCAATCTGTGTTATGGATGAAAGCTTAAGAAGAGCTCCCCAAATCCAATCCAAAAGCCAATAAATCAACCTCCAACAAAATCCAAATGCAAAGCCAAAAACCAAGAGCCAAGAAACTTGCAGAGAAAATTTTCATAGAGAAGATAACCCGAAAACCATCTCGGCAAATAAAATAAAAAGTCATTCAATAATCCAAAACCCTAGTCTCTATGAGAACCAATCAAAATAATCCAAAAACCAATATATCTTACCTACCCAGCATTATAATACATTTTATTTCTCCAATACATTCACAACCAATAAGAATAAATGGTAGGTAGGAATAATATAAAACTTATTCACATGTATAAATAGAATATTGTAAATACTATTTACCAATGTATAAATAGAATCAAGCCTGTATAAAATAAACTACAGGTTATTAATTAAATATAATCACATAAATAATCAAACCAATAGTAATCAATGGTAGGTAGGAAATATAATAAATTCATTTACTCTTGTAACAAGAGAAATAGCTAAAATTATATAAAATATTATTTACCAAGTAACAAGAGAAATGTAATAAAATATTAAAAGTATTAATTACTAATGCACAAACAATGATAGCAACACCCTATTAAATAATATGGGCTAATAATAATAGATACCAAATAAATAATTAAATGCAAATTGCCAAGGCTAATAAAATAAAAGCTGACTAAATAAATAAATAAAAAATAACCAAGGCTCAATAAATAAATTAAAAGCCACCAATAAATATTAATCAACATTAAAAATATAAAAGCACTATTAGACAATAAATAATAAATAAATAAATACCAACTAAACAATAAATCAATAATAAATAAATAAACATTAAATACCAAATAAATAATTAAACCATAAACATTGAATGAATGAATAAATAAATAATTAAATATCAAATAAATGATCAAACCTCAATAAAGATTAAATAATAAATATTAAATAAATAATTAAACATCATAAACTAAATAAACATTAATTATCAAATAATTAAATGCTCAAAGTTAATAATTTAAAATATTAAATTAAACATTATTAACTATAGAACCACACATCAAAGATCAAATAATTAGTTTAAATATAATTGAATAAATCAACGATTACCAACATACTCACAATACCAAGAAGACCAAGCTTACTAACTGAAATGGCGAATTATGCCAAGACGCCGACGACTCATAGTGAACAACTTAGACCTAGAGTATGTGAAGGGAACTCATGTCATCTTTGAACCACATATACCATTGGGATTAAAGACACACTCAGACCTGTGAAGCCAGGTGGAGTCGATGTCTGGTACCTGCAAGATCCTGCAACCATGAAATGACAATACAACATATATACATATATAGCAAGCAAGTTATTGAGAGTCGCGATGATACATCCCACTCGCAATGACTGATGTGACATCATCTCTATCACAAAGAAAGTTATACAATGGTCAAACACATCTCATAAACTTCTCATCAAATGTAATCATGAAATAGGGTTAGTGTAATAATAACAACATCAAATCCATAATCCATATAATTCATTTAACATAATAAGTGTATATAGAGACCATTAGTGTAAATCCATCATACCATGATCATTAATAACAAGTATTATTTTAAGTATCTGAAATATAACTAGAGTCAATGCATAGCGTATTATCATAAAATAATCTAAACTACGCCAATAGGGTCTATAAATGTACAAGAGGAGTATGAGTCAGGGTGAGACACTACATCTCATGTGGGGTTTGAAGTCCCATCACATTTTTCATTTCAGAATTAGTCAGGGCATTAAGAAATGCTTCCTTTGCTCTAATATTATATTCAACTTCCTTGATCTCATTAGCAGTAACCGGTCTATTCAGAAGAGTAGAATAGACATTCTTTGCAATCTTCGAATAATCTTCTCCAAGACATTTCAAGTGCACTTCCATCTGGTTTGTCCATATAGCATAGTTACTTCCATCAAACCTTGAACTTTCCTTCTTAAAGATAACACCTTGAGCTGCCATCCGAGCTCTCCTCAAATGGTTAAGCTTCTTCCAGAGGATCTAGCTCTGATACCAATTGTAGGCAGCAACAATGAAGGAAGACTAAGAGGGGGGGGTGAATCAGTCTTCACTAGATTACCAATCTTAGTCACAAAAACAAATCTAATAAACTGCAGTAACAATAAAGATAAGAAAATTGAAATCACAACACACAACACCAAGATTTTGACGTGGAAAACTCGGTTAAGGGAAAAACCACGATGAGGACCTACCCACAATAAGATGATACTTTGCAGTAGTATGTGAAAATATTACAATGGGGAATGCACATGCATTCAGACAAAATGCCTAGAGCTTACTACTCAAAAGAAAATGGCCCAAAAGGCTACAACAAGGAAGTCTCACTAACTTACAACAAGATTTAGACTACAATCCAGAGGAAATGAACTGAAAGAATAACATCTCCAAATGCTTGATTTCAGTTCCAATTAAGCACATATGTCTTCTCAACAACACCAATCTCTCCTCAATGACAACACCGAAGGATGAATCACTTGTTCACACATAAACCTCTCTCTGATAATGCACACACTTCCTTGACACCTATGACAATATCACCTATATATACAAATCATCAACCCTGATAACAAGGTCGACTAAACCCTCAACTCACAATTACAAAATTACATCACATGATACAAAGATCGACCACAAGAACAATATAATGATTTACATGACATAACATGGACCCAATTCAAATTCCCAAATGCTCAACTCCACTAGAAATCATGCCAAGATCAACCGCAACATGCTACACCACCAGAAATACCGCATAACATGAAAATCATCACTGGTTTATAGAAACCATAAAAAAATCGCACAACAATCAATGCAGATCATCAAAACAAATAGGAAACGACTAGGAAACACCAACAAGCACGTTAGAATCATCAGAAATAGCTGCGCCAACACCACTTATCAAATCTTTATCTGTCAACATCTGAAACTCAAGAACACAACCAATCAACAACTGTCACAAAGAAAGATAACTTACAGAGCACCAAATCACGATTCATGTGAAGTGAATATACACAAGACCATCCCAAATAATCTCTGAAAAATCTCAGCACAAGATCTGATCACACCGAAATATACTAGAGGAAATATTGAACTCTGCAAAATAGTGATCAACAAAACAAAACTGCAAAACCAGATCATAAAATCATCTCAATCTGCAAACACTGGAGAAAATCACAGGAATATGTTGACATCAATGACAACAACATATCTTAGTAGCAACAATGACCAACAATATCCAACAAATCCTCTTCACAACAGTAACATGACTCTCTTTAGGATCAACTTGAAATCTTGCACAAAGACAAACAACATGCATAATATCCGGTCTAGTCTGAGTCAAGTACAACTGTCCGCCAAACATAGATCTATACAAGGTTTGATCAAATTTCAGAGTTTCATCTTGCTTAGACAAATTTCATCCAGTCACTATAGGAGTTTCAATAGGTTTAGAATCATCTAACCCAAACTTTTTCAACAATTCCTTCACGTAATTAGATTGAGAAATAAAAATGTCTTTATCAGTCTGTGTAATCTACAATCCTAAGAAGAATTCATCTCACCTATCATAGACATCTCAAATTCTTTCTACATATCATCAACAAACTTCATACTCAAATAACCATCTCCTCTAAAAATAGTGTCATCAACAAAAAATTCAAAAATCAAGATATTATAATTATCAACCTTAAAGTATAGATTACTATTAGCAGTACCTTTACAAAATCCCAACTTCATCAAATACCTATCCAATCTAGCATACTAGGATCTAGGAGCTTGTTTAAGTCCATACAATGCTTTCTTTAATCTGCATACCATGTCCCCTTCATCTGATAATGAAAACCCATCTGGTTGCTCAATGTAAACTTCCTCTTCCAAATCACCATTCAAAAAGGCTAACTTAACATCCATCTGATATACGTTGAAATTCTTGTAAGCAACATATGCAATAAGTAATCTAACATCTTCAATTCTAGTTACCAGAGAAAAAGTCTCTTCATAATCAATTCCTTCCATTTGAGACCATCCTTTACATACTGATCTTGCTTTGTTTCTTACCACTTCACCGACTTCATTCAATTTATTTCAGAACACCCATTTTGTACCAATCACATTCTTGTCTTTAGGTCTCGAAACAAGTTCCCATGTGTTATTCTTCTCAATATGATTCAACTCTTCTTCCATAACTTTTATCCAATTCTCATCTTTACATTCTTCAACAACATCTTTAGGTTCAATCTTCGAAATCAAGCATATTTCTTTAGCAACAATCCTTTTCCTAGTCATCAAGCCTTTGTTTTTATCACCAATAATATGATTTTATAAATGATTTAATTTTACATACCTCAGAGTCTTCTGAATGTTCTAATTCTTAGGTTCTTGAACTTTTTCATGGGTAGCAACAATATACGGATTAACTGTCTCTACCAGATCATTGTGCTTCAAGATCTCGGTCTACAAAGGCTTTGAAATAACATCCTGATCATCAAACTCTTATCCACATGCTCTGATCTGCTTTCCATGACATTCATCAACCTTCACATTTTCATTTTCCACTATCTTCTTCAACCTCTTATTGTAACACTAGTAGGCATTTCTCTTAGTAGAATAACCCGAGAAGATTCATTCATCACATCATGCATCAAACTTTCCTATAACCTCATCTCTTTTGGTATAACCTTTTCTTCCAAAAACTCTAAAATATCTAACTATAGGAACATGACCGAACCATAACTCATAAGATGTCTTACCAGAATCACCTTTTATATGCACCCAGTTGAATGTGTATACAACGGTGCTAATACCTTCTCTCCAAAAGGTCTTCACAACATCTCCTTCAATCAACAGAGTCCTAGTAACATCCAAAAAAGTTTTGTTCTTCCTTTCAACAACTCCATTCTGTTGTGGGGTTCTAGGAGCAGATAACTGTCTTCTAATTCCATTCCTTTCACAAAATGAATCAAACTCACTGGATGTGAATTCTCCTCCTTTGTCAGATCTCAGACACTTTAGCTTCAACTTCTTCTCATTCTCCACCTTAGCTTTGAATATCTTGAATTTCTCAAGTGCTTTTTATTTCTCCCTTAGAAAAGTAACCCACATCATTCTGGAGTAGTCATCAATACACAACATAAAATTACTATCACCCTACATGGTTCTCAATCTTGTAGGACCACACAAGTCAATATACACAAGATCCAATAATCCATTAGATGTATATTGCTTACTCTTAAATGAAATTCTTGTTTGCTTTCCCAATTGATATTCTTTACATACTGGATTAGAAGGCTTCACAATCTTAGGCAAATCTCTAACAGCTTGAGTAGAACTTATCTTTATCATGCAGTTAAAATTAACATGACACATCCTTCTATGCCGCAACCAAATTTCATCTATCTGAGCAATCAAACAACTTTTCTCACCGACATTCAAGTGAAAGATATTACCTTTAGTCTTAGTCCCTGATGCAATCTCTATACTGAAAACATTTAGAATCTTGCATTTACCATTCTTTAATTGCAAATCATATCCCTTGTCAACCATCTATCCAACACTCAAAATATTATGCTTCAAACCTTCAACACATAAGACATCATCAATATCATGCTTACCATCAAAAGAAATAGAACCTCTACCATGAATTACACAAGCTTTATCATCTCCAAATATCACTATACCACCATCATACTTCTGCATATTCATAAAATTTCTTTTATCATCTGTCATATGATGTGAACAACCGTTGTCAATTACCCATTCATTTTTCTCTTCAATCTTAGCAACTAAAGTTTTCTCCTCAACAATGTAGCTTGTAGAATTAACTGGTATCGGATCATCTTCCTTGATAACAATAAATACAAATTCATCTTCTAAATTTCCATTCTCAGATTCCTCATCTGGCACATCTTCATCAACAACATAATAACATCTCTTTTGATATCTGTACTTCGGGTTAGGCTTATAAGACTTATCATACTTATCATGCTTCTCATATCTATCACGTCTTTCATGCTTATCATACCTTGACATTCTTTCAGGACACCTAGAAGCAAAATGTCCTATCTTATAACAAGAGAAACATTTCAAAGTAACTTTTCATCATACTTACTGACTCCCTTAGGCAATCTCCGAACAATAAGTGCTTCGAGCTCATCCAATTCTCTTTCCTGTTCTTCCATCTCTTTCATTTCTCTTTTATATCTTGAAACCCTAGATGAACTCTCTCCCTGATCATACTTCTGCTTCCTGGATACAGAGGATTTAAATGCAGTCTCAAATTTACCATGTGATTCTCCAAATTCACTTATCTTAAAAGAAACAAGCTTACCAACCAACATGTATCTTGTCACAGTCCGGATCTCATCAATAGCAACAACTTTAGATTTGTAAGAAGGAGGCAAGGATCTCAACACCTTAGCAACAATCTCATCTTCCTCAAGAGTTCCACCAACACATCTGATGTTCATAACAAGTTCATTCACTTTGCAACTTAGCAACTTTGACATGTTTATCTCCTTCATACAAGGTCTCTAACTTCTCCCAGATCTCATGTGAAGTCTACAAACCCATCACATTAGTCATCTTTGAATCAGTCAAGGCACCTAACAATGCTTCCTTAGCTCATGTTATGTTCAACATCTTTGATCTTAGCAGCAGTAACCAGACCATTCTGAGGAACATTGTAGGTATTCTTTGTAATCTTCCAATAATCATCTCTAAGACACTTCAAATGGAACTCCATCTGATCCTTCCACATAATGTAATTGTTTCCATAAAATCTTGGACTCTCTTTTTTGAACACATAGGTTTCCATCCAAGATCGCCTCTAGTAGTCAAGCTTCTTCTGGAGGATCTAGCTCTGATAGGAATTATTGGCAAAAATAATGAAGCAAAATTGAGAGGGGGGGTGAATCAGTTTTCACCAGATTAAATAATTTAAGCACAATCTCATATATGATCAATTGTAGCAAGAATATAGATAAACACAATGACAAAAACACACATAACACCAATATTTTTGACGTGGAAAACCCGGTTAAGGGAAAAACCATTGTGGGAACCTACCCGGAATAAGATGATACTCTGCAATAGTATGTGTAAAAATTACAATGGGGAATGCACATGCATTCAGGCACACTGCCTAGAGTTCACTGCTCAAAATATGATAACCCAGAAGACTACAACCCCTAGGGAAGGTTCACTACCTTACAATAATATTCAGACTACAATTTGGTTAAGATGAACTAAAAGAATAACATCTTCAAATGCCTGATGACAGTTTCAGTTAAGCACAATTGTTTTCCCTGCAACACTCTCTACTCAATACACCACACCGAAAGATGAATTTACTTATCCGCACATACACCACTCTTTGATAATGCAGACACAACCACCACACATCACCAATCTCCCAGTTACATGAATATGACACCTATTTATACAAATCATCAACCTTGACTACAAGGTCAGATCAACCCTTAACACGTAAATTAAAAAATTACATCACACGATACATAAATCAACCACCAGACCAATACAATTCCATAGACGACATAGCATGGACCCAAATCAAATTCTCGAACATATAACACCACCAAAAATCTCACCAAGATTAACCACAACACGTTATACCACCGAAAATACTGCATAACATGAAGGATATCACCAAACCCATAAGATCTTCAACAACGCGCACAATGATCAATGTAGACTAGAAAAACAAATAGGACATGATTAGGAAACACCAAAAAGCACATTAGAACCATCCGCAATAGCTGCACCAATACCACTTAATCAAATCTTCATCTATCAACACACTAACACTCAAGAACACTCAACAACAACAACTTGGACAAGAAAGATAACTTGCAGAGCACTAAATCACAAACCAACTGAATTGAAGATACACACGAACATCCCAGGTACTCTCCCAAATCTACAACCAAAGATATGATCATACCAGAGCTCAACAAATCAAATACAAGAACACTGCAACACAACCAACTCAACTCTTTGCAAACACCAGAGCACCAAAACAACTCTCTGCATCACCAAAACACAGGAATATATTGACATCAATAAAAACAACATATCCTAGCAGCAACAATATCCAACATAAAATCTCTATATTTTACTTCCATATGTTGTAGATAGGGAATTTAGAGTAACGCCTTATGAATAATTTAAAACCATTAAGTAGAATAATTGGGTCTCTTCAAGTGGCAGAATCATCTACAAAGAAATATTGAATCAAACCTGACCCCTTAATCTTTTTAATTGCCTCAAAAGAGCTTGAAAATTAGGCTATTAGGTCATCATGTAACTTTCTCTTAGCACTCCTAAAGGATCCAACCATTTTGAAAATGAGGGTTTGAAGAACTAGAGTTCTTAGGATTTTTAGAAAATTTGTAATGTAATTTCAAACTATGATAGATATACTAATTTTAAACCATATAACACTTAATTTACCACTCAATTCTTTTGAAAGACTTGAAAGTGCACTTTGAAACTAAATTAGGGCACAATAATTCAACACTTGAATCACTAGCTCTTTCACTTTGAGGAAGCATAAATGTAGACATAATTCAACTATGGAAATTTCTCTTGAACACAAACTTGACCAAATCTCTCAAGAGCTCAAGATTTAACAACTTTTTGTAATTAGTTTAGAAAAAGTGTCCAAACTTTCTTTTAAAACCATCTCGAGGTTGCCATTAATATTCATAGGAATGAAATAGGCCAACATGGTTAGCTGTTTAATCAATTTTAAAATTGAACTTTGTTTTAAATTTTTTAGGAAATCTAGTCCCACCATAGAATCCACAAAAATATTAAACTAATCATTAACCAATGACACAAAATATGTTGACTACACCTTGGATAGGTCTTAGAGGTGGGTTCATTTCACATCTTCATAGAAAGAAAGTTTGCAAGACATTTGATCTTGCAAATAAATTAAGTCAAGTGTAGTCATTGATTTGGTTTAAGCTACACACATGATAGCCTAACTAAAAGGCACTTTGTTGCTTCATGAAGTGTGCAACTTTGTGATTGGAAAAAATGTGAAAGCAAAACTAGGTATAAGGACCATTGATCTTAGTCAAGATGAACATGAGTTAAGCATAAGGAAACAAAGGCATTGCAACTAATAGGACATGGGGAACATTAGGTCAAGGGGCCAGTGTGAGACAGTTGAGTTGTAACTTAAGTGACTGGCCATGGGCTACCCTAGGTCCATGAAGAATTAGAACACAAAGCTAGCAAAGAGCAATAAGGTTTAGGGTTTTAGATAACCTATTTTATTTAGCCCTGAATAGATCTAGAAAATCCTAAAAAATTGGCAAGGTAATGAGATGATCTTCTTGGGACCACCTATGAAACAAGCATGAGTTATGGTTATAAATGCAAATTAACATTTTTTTTTTCAAATTTAGGCATAAGATTTTTGCATAATAGTTTATAGGCATCAAATTCCATGTCTAAAATGGATTTGCATCATTTTTGCATTGTTGGAATCATTTTTGGGATAAAAAAATCATTAAAAATTTAGCAAGAGTAAGTTGAAAGAAGTATAGAATGAAAGCATGCAGCCATGGAAGCATCTTGATCAAAAATGTACAATAGATTTGAAGTGTGTTTTCAAGTGTGTGAAAGTTAAGAGTGGAAAAAAACCATATTTTATGTTAAGTTCTCTGTAAACATGACACTATGGGATGTTAATTGTGTAGCTTAAATAATAGTTGTATTTGGGGGCCTTCTGACAACAAGGTTTCCATTAAATTCATTTTTTTCCTTGGTCATTACAAGCTTATTGCTTGTTGGGAAGATTGACAAAATGACCAATGCGTCATGCTTTTCGTCAAAACTCGAACCAAAATACAAATATTTAGCATTTTCCATATTTCTCATGGCTTTTATTCCTTCTTGCCTCCTTATAAAGTCAAATGCAAGGGTTGATGAAATGCCCCAACCCTCAAGGAGTATAATGCCACTATCCTTGACAATTTGTCTCCCTTCTTTAGGGGTCATTTATGCTGATACCTTCTTCACTCTTCTTGTAGTCTCTTCAGAGAGTTGTTTAAAGTTTTCAAAAATGACCTCTAGAATATCCATTTTTCTTTGACATCGTTCACTAATCATTTTAAAAAGAAACTGCACAAATTCCTTTGATTTGATAAAACCATCACAATCCATTAATTGGTTACAAGTCAACTCCCTAATAATATCAACATCTCCCTTTTGTCTTAACGTAACCAAGGTCCTATTAGGAGGAAGCTTTTTTGTAACCTTCCCTCGAGTATCAAATTCATTTTCTCTTCCTCTTGGTAGCTTGGGCCAAGCGCAAACCCACTATCAAGAAATTGAACTGTAGGATCCCTTCCAAAAGATAATATATGAAGTGGAGTCACTTATCTTGGGATCTCTAGATTGATGGGGGATACAAGTGTTGATGGCTTGGATGATGATGAAGGTATTGAAGATGATGATGTAGCAAATGTAGAATCAAATTGTGTAGTAGGGAGGGAATAAGAGTATTTGGGACTTATCTTGGAAATTTAATTTTATATAAATCATGTGTGTACTCATTATATGTCATTTTCATTTTCAAAGAAAGGTCTTGAAAGTCCTCCCAAGATCCTTTGTAATCAATGTTCTCCCCATTTTTATCAACTTTTTCAAATCTTATTTTGTGCAAACTTTGTCTAATGTTTTTGACTTGTACATAACTTTTAAAATTCCTAATCATATATTCTTCTTCATTGAACTCATGTAGAAAAACAAACATTTTATAAGAAACCCTTATCCCTTTGTTAAAACCTTTTAGATCAAATAGCCTTGATAACCTCAAGTCCATTCCATAAGGGGTCAGATAATTAATAGCAAGCTCAAAGACTTCTTTAGAATATACATGAAAATCAGAAAAATAGAAAGTAGCAAGCATGAATGAGCCCTTCTTTGGCATCCTCAAATGTGCCTTATCTGACTCATTCATCTACCATATAATCTCTAAAAATGCAATTCTATTTGGAACAAACTTAGGGAGCACATGGGGAGAAAATGGTGAGCCATAAACTATGATTATTGAGTTGTCCTTAAACAAAAACTAGTCTCCCTAGTTGTGGGTGATCTTAGATTTAGGTGCCAAATCTTTGGGCCTCAAAAAATTTATAACTTGTTCAGAAAGTCCCCAATGAATTTTCTCTCCTAACTGAAACAATAACATCTTTAACAAAATATTCTTAAAAAAAAACACATAGTTTGCTACAGGGTGTTGGAAACACGATCGTCGTTGCACCAAAAGATCAACCTATTAATGCTCGATACAACTGTGAGACTTAATAAATCATGAGAGGCAGTTAAGCCATGTCTCAAAATTGAGTTCTACATTGCACAACACAAGGAGACCAAGGGTGCACACCTTGCAACAATGCCCCCCCCCCCCCCAAGTGGAAGAGAAGGATTTGAACCCATGACCTAGGCTCTGATACCAATTGTTGGAAACATGGTTGCCATTGCACCAAAAGATCGACTTGTTAATGCCTGATAAAACTATGCGACTTAATGAATCCACAAGAGGTAGTTAAGCTATGTCGTGAACCCGAGTGTTGCACTGCACAATACAAGGAGAGCAAGGACACACACCTTGCAACACAGGGTAGTGTCTATCCCACATATATGTCCACTCTTGGACTAGAAAATCTACTCCAACTTCCATAGGTTTGACCTTGAAGGGCTCCTCCCACATCTTTAATTACCCCTTGAATCAAACTTGACCCCGTAGTCTTTTAATTGCCTTAGAAGAGCCTAGCAATTGGGCTATTAGGTCATCATCTAACTTTCTCTTGGCAATCCTAGAGGATCCAACCATTTTGAAAACTAGGGTTCTTAGTATTTTTAGAAAATTTATAATATTATCTTGAAACAATGATAACTATATTGAATTCAAACCATATAATCCTCAATTTACCACTCAATTCTTTTGAAAGACTTGGAAGTGCACTTTAAAACTAAATTAGGGCACAAGAATTTAACAATTGACTCATGAGCTCTTTCCCTATTAGAAACCCTAATTTGTAGACATAATTAAACTTTGCAACTTTATCTCTCAAACACAAACTTAACCAACACTCTTAAGAGCTCAAGAGATAATAACTTTGTATAATTAGTGTAGAAAAAACATAAAAAATTGGTTTTAAAACCATCTCAAGGTTTCCATTAATGTTCATTTGGGTTAAATAGGTTGGACTGGCTAGCCATTTAATAAAGTTTAAATTTGAACTTAGTTTTGCATTTTTTCCTTAAGGAAATTTGGTCCCACTAGATATTTTGTGAAAATGTGAAACCAATCATCAACTGCTGACATAGAACATGTAGAACCCACCTTGAATGGGCCTCATAGGTGGGTCTATTTCACATCTTCGTAGAAAGTAAGTCTGTGAGGTATTTGATCTTGCAAAAACATGAAGTCAAGAATAGTCATTGATCTAGTTTAAGTTGCCCACATTATAGCTTAACTAAAAGGCACTCCATGGCTTCATGAAGTGCACAACTTCGTGATTGGGAAAAATGTGAAAACACAACAAAACAAGGACCATTAATCTTAGTCAAAATAAACATGGTTCAAGAACAAGGAAACAAAGGAATTGCAACTATTAGGACACAAAGAACATTAGGTAAAGGGGTTGGTGTAAGACACTTAAGATGTAACTTAAGTGATTGGCCATGGGCTACCTCAGGTTGATGAATAATTAGAACAAAAATATAACAAAGAGCAATAGGGCTTAGGGTTATAGATAACATGTGTTAGTTATCCCTAAATAGATCTAGAAACCCTAAAAATTTGGCAAGGTGATAACATGATATTCTTGGGACCACCTAGGCGCCAAACATGAGTTGTGATTGTAAATGCAAATTAATATTTTATTTTATTTTTCAAATTGGGCATGATTTTTTTTTATAATAGTTTATAAGTATCAAATTCCATGTCCAATATGGATTTGCATCATTTTCTAATTACTAGATGTAGAGGAAGAAATTTTCTACCCTCAAAATGATGAAATTCAAGGAACAAACCGACCAAGTCACTCTAGTTCGCTTAAACTTGTGTGTGTGAAAAAGTGAACCTGTAGCTGCAAGCACAACACTTCAATTAAGTCATTATATGCATGGTTAGTAATCAATAATCAATTAGAAATAAACCATAGCAAAGCGACTAATTGCCTTCTAAAAGATGCGAGTATAAGATTGCTCTCAGATTTTTATAAGCAATACCAGTGACTAGACTACACCAAGACGAAGGATTTAATCTATATGATATTAAGCTATATGGATGCAAGATGGATGAGTAATTCAAGCAAATTCAAGCAACAATGCATGCAAGCAATAATGAATGTAAAATGGATGCGAGTAATCTAAAAAAGCACAATGATTTCAATGACTCCAGAGCGAAATTAGTGTGATAATAATTTCCAAGCATGTTCTTAAAAATCTCTGGGGTGAATTGGAATGAGAGCTGAAGACTGGATTTATAGAGAATTACAAAAAGCTCAATTTAGGATTAATTGAAAATAATTGAGAAATCAGGTTGAGTTAACCTTGAGATAGATTCCAATTATAGTTTAATTGAAATGTATTCAAATTAGAAGTCCAAGTTGCATTGGAAAATAATAATAAATTAGTTCCATGCATATCTGATAAAAATAGATAATTCTTCAATTTAATCAAGAAAAGAGTTTTCTTAATGCGACTGAACTTCTTTTTCTGAAAAGCTTTGAGTTCCAATTTTAGAGAATAATTCAACAATTCAATTAAATTGCTTTTCTAATTTCAAGTTCTAAATCTAGAAAAAGAAATAATATCTCAAGTTTGATTTCTCTCTCAATTCAATTCTTTTGACTTTTGTTTTGTTTCAATTCAACTCTTTGTAATAAATTAATCCTTTCGCATGATTGAATGGCAAATTTATTAATTAATTAAATATGCAAAGATATTTAATTAATTAAAATGGGATAATTGATCAAAATGATTATTCTTGAAATAATTCAATTAATTAAATAAATATTTAATTAATATTGAGTGATTGATTTGCCATGTGATTTTTGATAATTAAAGAATTAATAATGTGCTCAAGATTGATTTAATTGTCTTTGGTTAGGACCTTAGTGATGTTGTCGAGATTAGGGGCCCATGGTTTAGATGACCAATTTTAGGGTATTACATTTGCCCCTCTTTGAATTAATGTGCAAGCAACGCTTTGATTCAAAGAATGTGTGATGTCTAGGAGATGCCAGTTCTGAACTTGATTGATCATGAACTAGATAAAAAGAGAGGTGTTAGCTTGATTCAAAGTGACAAAGCTAAATGAGGTATGATTAAAGTGATACCAATCCCGAACTTGATTGAACTGAGGAACGATAGAAAACAAAGATACCGAACTTGAACTTGATTGATCAAGAAGCGGATCTTACTGATCTAGAACTTGATTGATCTTAGATACAGTGAATGATGATAAAAATCGATCTTGAACTTGATTGATCAAGACACGATGAGCAAAGGATAAACTGTCCAGCTTGATCAAGAAATGAATACTGAACACCTACTTAGATTTAGAATGACCAAAGAAACTCTTTAAACTTTTGATTGAGTTTAAACAAATAATCAGTTTGATTTGAAGCGATGAAACTGATTAATGTTAAGAGATTAATTCAGATGAAAGACGAATATCAGCTTGATTTGAAGCGATGAAACTGATATGCCCCTAGCAATTGATTGATTCAGATGATCGAGAGATTTCAACTTGATGTGAAGCAATGAAGTTGAGATGCCCCTTAGCAATAAGGATTTTTTTTTTTTTTTTTAAAATTGGAATGATTTTTGCTCGACTTTTGATGAAGATTTGAAAAAAATTCTCGACTTGTGAGATGTGAAGTCATAAGGTCATGAGTATGCCCCCTCGGGAGCGAAATTGAAAGATAGCGAGGGTAGTTGATTATAGGCAATTGTTTGGCGAAAATAAGTTATTTGAGCACAAATCGATTTTGAGGATTTTTCTGAAGATTTTGGCAATGATTGATGAGAAATTGACCGTAGAGTTGATTGGTAGAATTGAAATGTGGATGTGTAGAATTGAAATTGAATTAAGATTCGGCGTTGAAATTGAGCGCAATTTGAAGAAAGAATGAGCATTAATGAAAAAAGCGCTAAGTGGTCAAAATTGTGAAATTGACTAGCAAGACGATCTCGAATTTTGATTTCGATCCCGAAAATGGAATTAGAGCAGGCACATTAGCCAAGGGTACAATTTTCATGTCCATCGGAGCAAGTTGAAAAATTAGGTTTTAGGCTATATATAGGAGAAAAGTGTCATTTTCAATTCATTTTAACCCTCCAAGTTTGAAAATTCAAAAAGCCTTCTGTGAAGAAAAATGGTGGTCCCTACTCGTCAGCATCGATTTGAGCACCAGAGAAGACATAATCGTCCCTGAAACTATGAGCCAGCGAAAAGTGATCGATCTTTAGCCTCTATATGTTTCCAATTTTGATTTTTTTTGTGTATTTTTCACGTTTTTGACGGGTTTTAGGTCAGGTTTCTCGGTTTATCGTGCGAGACAGGATCCTGTCTCTTACGAGAAATTGGCAAATTTTGTTTTATCATTTAAACCCATTAGAATTGTCGTACGGGAGCAACCCTTGTGTCGTACGACAGGCCAGTTAAAAGACCATTTTGTCGTGCGATGTATAAAACTTTGTCATTTGGGGCTGTTTTCTCGTACAAGAGCCATTCCTGACTCGTACGAGATGCTGTTTAACTGTGTTTTGTCGTTCGGAAAACAGTGACAATTTTTGAAAGTGTAAACATGAAATTTTGGTTTTGTATTTAACTTATTTGGATTTGCGTGATGTTTAACTTCTCTTGTAGGCTAATTTGGAATGTTTTTTGATGTTTGTTGTTGGGTTTTGCAGGTTTGTTTACCTCCTGTGCTCTTCAGATGTGTATATCCACCCACGATGGCTTTAGTTCAGGATTTTTCTGAGGTTGAGTAGGCTCATGTTGATTTATGCGGCTTGACTCATTTGATGAGGTTACCTGATATCCGTGTTAACCACGGGATGCTCATGGCGTTGGTAGAATGATTTCATTCAGAGCATAATACCTTTCATTTGCCAGTTGGGGAGTTGACCATCACTCCTGAGGATATGTACAGGATCCTTCGTATCCCTTTTGCTGGGGATAAGGTGGACTATGATACCACATTGTTACCTGGACTGCAGGCACTGAGGAATGTATTCAGGGATCGAGATATCTTGACTCGTTCTATGAGTTGGGATATACTGATGAGCAGGTAGAGTGAGGAGTATCCGCTAGCATGTGCCTTAGCAGGGTTTATTGGGTGCTTTTTGATGCCAGACCGAGGGCAGCAAGGTTTCCAAAGCGGATGGGGCCGGATGCTCGAGCGATTGATAGAGTCCCCTCAAAGACTTGGCTGAGGTTATTTCTTACTGGCCCACATGTATCGAGAGATGCATGAGATCATTTATAGAGAGGGGTGGAGCATGGCTGCTGGGGTGTACATTTTGCAGGTGTGGGCTTGGGAGCACCTTCCCATGTGTCGGCCGATAGTGACAGACAACAGGGAGACAGGACAGCTGGTCATCTTTAGATATGCTGGATATATTAAGCAGCCCCATCTGAGCAAGACAAACTTCTAGAGATGATAGCTCGATGACTTGATAGCTGTCATATGGCGACCATATAGAGGGTTAGAGCCATGGGATGACTGGCGGGCAGTGTGCAGAGATCTATTTGTTACACGCCCACTGATTGGGAGATCGCAGACTGTTGTGGAGTGATTCATCGTTTCACGAGTGATGAGCCAGTATGGCCGGCCTCAGGGGATCTCATAGGAGTTTACAACATATGCTAGGTATGCTGACGAGGAGAGGCAGGGTTGGGCACCTAGGCTATCTTATGCCTTGGCTATGCAGGACCTGACAGGTTTACACCGCCTGAGGTGGGATTACCTGGAGGATATAGCAGATGCAGGGGTATTGCCCCAGTACAGGGATTATTTGCAACAACATCCATTCCCTCAGTTTACGGATCCTAGAGAGCATGCTCCTCATATCGAGGATGTGGAGGATGATGCCCCCGCACCGGCATAGGGACAGGCACAGAGACAGGGTCATAGGTAGGGACAGGGCCAGAGACTAGATGCTCCACGATGGACTGGTGGTGATCCTGGTGCTAGCAGTAGCGGAGTGCGAGCTGACATTGGACAGCAGAGGGGTGAGGGTGGATCCCTTGGGAGAGTAGGCATGAGGTTGGGTGGGGGAGAGGAGGAGCGAGCAACTTCGAGGTAGGTCTGACAACAACGAGAGGAGCAGGGCAGAGCCATAGGTGAAGATGGTGGTGGAGATGGCAGCAGAGAGCCTGCGAGAGAGCAGGGGGCTGACACGGGTTGGTTGATGAGAGCACGTCTTGCAGAGCTATAGTCATAGTTGTTAGTGGCGCAGACTCAACTGGCGGAGTGAAACCGATAGCTGGCCGAGGTGAGGACTAAGCATGATCGACAGATCGCGGCTTTGAGAGCAGAGTCGAGAGCAGAGATAGAGTCTCTACAATAGGAGGTCCTTCTCCAGAGCAGTAGGGCATCTTATTATGTAGCAGTGTATAGTGTTGTAGTTCCTATTGCACAGCAGGTGCAACCTTATTTGCAGTATATGGCTAGATCGGAGGGAGCGCGAGCACCTCAACAGGATCCCAGGCATCAGGCTCCTCCTCCTCCACTAGGCGATGAGGGAGAGGGTGCCATCTAGATGATTCTTTTTGTAGCTCGTATATTTTTTTTGTAGACACGCCTATTTTTTTGTAGCCTATACGATTCTTGCTCCGATGGGAGTTTGTACATGTCATTGGACATCATTTTGTACTCTTAGACTTGAGATGATATATATATATACGAGATTCGATTTGACTTCATTGTACTTGTGTCAATTCGATTATGAGATGTTTCTATATGCTTTATTCTATATGTATGCATTTCTTTTTCAGCATGACTGTATGTATTACAAATGATAATGGATGTCTATATTTTTGTTTCTTTTCATATGCAAATAAATGAATGAAAATGAGTAGTGCAATTTTTTTTTGTTTATTCTATGTAATAAGATGAATACAAATGATTAATAATAAAATGAATGAATCTACATGAAATGTTATGTATGCAGCTAAACATCTCAAAACACAAGTACTCGATTGGAGAAATAATGATAAATAGACTACTTAGCGTATGAAATGATGATGCTTTCAACTCTCATTCTGAAGATAAAGAGATTATTATTATCACACCAAAATCACCCTAGATTCACTAAAATGCAGAATGAAATGCAAAATGATGTGCAAAATGCAACCTAAACCTAGTCACTGGATTTAAAATACTTAAGATTCATCACTGAGCATAACGAACACAACAGGCAAGGTAGAGTTCCTTTCTTTTTCAATGTGTAATATTAATTATCTTGTCCGCAATGACCCTTTTTTTGTTCATATCCTTGGACAGATTTCGCAGGGACCCGAATTGCATCATAAAAAAATTCTCACAAAACAGATGAAGAAATGACATGGACCTCCCTGTAGCATACAATTAAGCGGAGTCGAGGTATGTGAGGCGATTTCACCTTAATGTGAAGGCTCTTATCACAAACACCCAGCTAATTTATATGTTTCCAGATCATTGGGGTCATTCCTACAAGTAGAAAACAAAGAAAATATTATGCCCCCAATCCTTGCACCTCTTAGTCAATACAAACTTCCTCGAGTTACTCAGGGGGATAATAATCGAAAACCAATATAAAAGACAACATACAAAGAAAATTTTCCATTCATAGCTCAAACTATTTAGTAATTGTTCTTTGTTATGTTGTTTTGCTTGTGAACTCAGTGATAAAAACTCTGTAGTAGTCAGGAGACAGGTGACTGACTCGGAGTGGCTGAGCAGGTTTCACTGACGAAATAATGACTTGGTTGACACTGCTTAGGATATGTAATGTGCTCTGTCGAGTAACCTAAGACTAGGACATTGATCTGTTTTAAGTCATGAGGGTTCCAACAAACCAGGATGTCACAAAAGTGACTGAAAATATGTACAAGCGAAAGCAAAAGATACTTGAAAGTGGGAAATGCCAACGTTGCGTTGATAGATGGAGCGCTTGAGTACAAGAGGCGCCTGTTTGCCAGGTTTTCACCTGTTTGGCAGAGAGTCATCATCATTTTTTTTTACCAAGGTACCTATTTACTAGGTTTTCACCAAGGCGTTTTCTCTCTTTATATATTTTTTTTTTTCTCTTTTTCTTGTTTTTTTAATTTTTTTTTTTATGATTTTTCCATTTTTTTTTTTTCAAGACTTTTCCAATTTTTAGGATTTTTTTTCATAACTTTTTCAGCTGTATAGTTTGCTGGAGCAGAGAATGCTAAGTAAAGAATCTTTTCAGGTGGATGGTGTTAATCAGTTCTCAGAGCTGTTTTCCTTTCGATGTTGAGAGTTGATAGGCACCAGAGCCAAAGACTGCAATAACAATATAGGGACGCAGCCAGTTGGGTTCAAACTTCCCTTTGTTGTCTCGAAACTATTATTTTTTGGATTTTCTCTCAGAACTAGGTCACCAACTTGAAATTCTCTTTGTCGAACTTTCTTGTTATACCCTCTAGACATTCTCTTTTGATACACTCTGAGATGATCAAACGCCACTTGTCGATGCTCATCTAGCAATTCTAGTTCTTGCAATCTGGATATTCTACAATCTTCATCAGTAACAAGACCTTGCAATGAAACTCTTAGAGATGGTATTTCTACTTCAATAGGTAATACTGCTTCGGACCCATACACCAAAGAGAAAGGTGTAGCCCCAGTAGGTGTTCTGATACTTGTTCTGTAAGCCCATAGTGCTAGATTGAGCTGCAGATGCTAATCTTTCCCGGATTTGTTCATTGTTCCGTGCAAGATAGTCAATAGGTTTTTATTAGACGCCTCGGCTTGTCCATTACCTTGAGGGTAATATACTGATGACCAGTGTTGCTTTATTTTGAATTTCTCACAAAGTTCATCCAAGTCTTTATTCTTGAATTGTCCTCCATTATCAGTCACGATGGACGAAGGTATCCCATACCTACAAATTATATAGTTTAGGATGAATAAGGCGACTTGTTTACCAGTTGCTTTGATGAGCGGAATCGCCTCTACCCACTTGGTGAAATACTCAATGGCTGTTATGATGAATTTATGTTCGTTGGATGAAGCAGGATATATCTGACCAATGAGATCAAAGGCCCATTGCTGAAAAGGCCAGTGTGTAATGAAAGGTATGAGATCCCTCACTGGGGCATGTATGAGATTTCCATGAAGCTGACATTTCTCACAAGTCTTAGCAAATTTTATGGCATCTTTTTCCATATCTGGCCAGTAGTAGCCAGCCCGTAATAGTTTCCGAGCTAAAGTAAAACCATTTGAATGAGATCCACAAATACCTTCATAGACTTCCGATAATGCACGTTTTGATTCTTCAGTTTCTAGACATCTAAGCAAAGTACCATCCAAACCTCGTCTAAATAAATCATTAGCTATGATAACATATCACAAAGCGTTTTGAGTTAGATTTCTCTTCTCGTTATGAGTAAGGTTTTCAGGGATAATTTGGTCACAAAGATAGGAATAGATATGGCTGTATCAGGATGAGTCGTGTCCAATAATAGAATAGACTATTTGGGTCTTAGGAGAATCATAAGCAGGGTAATATAACTCTTCCACCAGGAAACCAAAGTGAAAATTGGACTCCTGTAGCTCAGGTATAGATGCCAAGGTAGCCATAGCATCTGCTGCTCTATTAGTTGATCTAGGAATTTTTTGGAATGATACAAAAGCAAAATACTTCTTAAAATCATCTACCATCCTCTTGTAAGGCATCAATTTCTCATCCCGAGTCTGATATGTATCATTGATTTGATTGATGACCAGCTGAGAATCTCCATAAATATGTAACTCAACAACCTTCCATTCAATGGCTAGTTTTATTCCATTTACCAGTGCTTCATATTCTACAATGTTGTTTGTGCAAGGGAATAGAATCTTATAAGATTTTGGAATTGAGTACTTCTGAGGAGTAATGAATAGTATGCCAGCACCTGAACCATTTTGAGTAAAGGACCCATCAAAGAACATCTTCCAGGGTTGTCGAGTAAGATGCATTATTGATTCATCTGGGGACTCAATGTGTAGTGGTTGAGTATCCTCAAGTGGAGCTTCAGCAAGTTGATCAGCAATTACCTGTCCTTTTATGGCTTTGCGTTCCACATATTCAATGTCAAACTCTGTAAGAATCATTACCCACTTTGCCAATCGTCCGGTGAGTGTTGCTTTATTAAGAAGATACTTGAGTGGATCAATTTTGGCCACCAGCTTGACTAAATGTGTGAGCATATAGTGCCTCAGTTTCTGTGATGCGAAGACTAATGCCAAGCATGCTTTTTCTATTATACTGTAGTTCATTTCATAAGACACCAATGTCCTGCTGATGTAATAAATAGCTCTTTCCTTTTTGTTGTCATCCTGTTGCACTAGAAGTGCCCCCAATGATGAATCAGTTGCTGATATGTATAAGATTAATGGTTTACCTTGAATAGGTGGCATCAATATCAATGGATTTGATAGATACTCTTTGATTTGTTGAAGATGTTTTGCACATTCTTGATCCCAATTGTATAATACGCCTTTCCTTAGTACCTTTGTAAAAGGTTGAGCTTTGTCTGCTAGTTGAGAAATAAATCTTCTAATGGATTGGAGACGTCCTTGTAGACTTCTCATTTGACTGATGTTCTTTGGAGGCGGCATTTCCATTATAGCCTGGACCTTCTTAGGATCAACCTCGATGCCCTTCTTTGAAATGATGTAGCCATGTAGTTTACTAGATGTCACTTCGAATGCACACTTCTTTGGATTTAATTGGAGCTTGAACTTTTCCATTCTGTCAAGTATAGGACCTAACTCTTGAATATGCGTTGATCTTTTCATAGTCTTCACTAAGGTGTCATCAACATAATCTTCCATATTCTTATGCATCATGTCATGACAGATAGTTGTAACTACTCTTTGATAGGTCGCTCCTATGTTCTTTAACCCAAATGGCATAACGTTCCAGCAAAAGGTTCCCCATGCACAGGTGAAAGCTATCTTTTCTTGATCTCTAGGAGCGATTTTAATCTGATTGTAGCTAGAGAATCCGTCCATTAGTGAGTACATCTCATACCCAACTGTCATGTCGACTATCATATCAATATTTGGCAATGGAAAGTCATCTTTTGGACATGCTTTATTAAGATCTCTAAAATCTGTACAAACTCTGATAGATTTATCTGCCTTTGACATAGGTACTATGTTGGAAATCTATTCAGCATAATCTATTGCTCTGATAAATCCAGCTTTGAGTAGTTTCTCTAGTTCAGCTTTGACCAATAGTGCGACATGCGGGTGCATCTTACGAAGTTTTTGTTTAACTGGTTTTACTCTTGGTGTGATTGAGAGATGGTGCATAATGAGATCAGGATCCAAGCCTGGCATATCAGAGTATGTCCATGCAAAATTTATTTTCTTCTCTAAGAATAGCTGAGTGAAATCCTTCAATTCCTCTGGTTATAGTGATTGAGCTACGTGAATAATTTGTGGTGTGTCTTGATTCCTGATATTCACTGGCTAAGTTGGCTCCATCAATATGGAAGACCGCTCCTGAAAATGACTGGGCAGTATACCAAGTATCTCACCTTCAGGTGCCTCACAGAGGTTTTCACCTTTAGGTACATCCTTTATTTTCTATTTTTTAGATTTTGACACCGCCACAATGTGGTTTTCGCCATCAGATCTTTTATTTTTATCTTTCCTATTTTTGCGACTAAGATACTTGATATCCTCTTCAGTCATATTTTCACTCCATTCACTAGTGGAAGAGTTAATAGGTTCGACTGCATTGAGATAATAGGATAATGTATAGTCATTGGCAAAAATAGGTATATCCATGGGTTGATTCTGTAAAGTACAGTCAATCAATTCGGGATGTATTAGGGACAAATTTTGGATAGGTTCAAGAGCGTTCACAGTATTGTTATCACAACTGTGGATCGAAAAGTCGAGTTCCAGAATGATACCTTGCGTAAGTGTCTCGAGACCAAGAAGAGTCAAATCATGATTATTAAAGTTCACGTTAATATTTAATCGATCTAATCCAGTAGGCATACTTATAACATCATTGACTAAGTCGGACTGGACGTCATGTCGTGGTTTAACAACAATAAGACTAGTAGGCAATTTTTCATTGTTTGTATCAGATGATTTATAATTTGAGGATGAGTGGGTATCATCATGAACATGACTGTCATTAGAGTCATCAGAATCATTAGAGTTATCTGATGAAGTTTCCAAGTCTCTTTGAGGTGATTTAATAAGCATATGTATGGTATCAATACTAACATCTTTAATGCTACAAATTCCTTCATATTGTAGTTCATTTGTCATTTGTATCTGACACACCTGTTGACATGGTCTCATTTTTTCTGCGACTTTCTGTCATCTACTCCATTTAGCTTCTTTTGGACTGACAACTGGTTCTTGTCATGCAGCTTCTAACTCTTCCTATCTAGTGCTATAACTAATTTGTTCTGTTTCAGGATAAGGACACATAGATGAGAAGGTTTCTGGTATTGTTCCTTCTTTCAATGCTTGTTTATAATTTGCTTGCCTCTTTTGTCTAATTTCTTGTATTTCGTTCTCTAGTTTTAGGCGCATCAACTCTTGAGTATCATCTATGACACCACTAGATTCTAGAGTTTCTGTAGTGGATGTGTCTAAAAGATAGTCAGGACCCCATTCATACTCATTTGAATCAGTCTCTGAATCATCTACCTGTTGCCTGCCAGTATATGTGACTGGAACTTTTAATGGTTTAAACAATTCTCTGATTCTTACAAATTCATCTCTTATATCTTCAGGAACCTCAACTTCTTGTATTATCGTAGCTGATACCGTCGAAGCTTGAGCACTGACTATTTCTTCTTTCTTGACTGTTGATTCCTCTCTCTCTTTTCTACGCTCTTCTTTCATCTGTTTAGTGTTTGCTTCATGTAATGTCAAAGGCGATATCTTTTTCAAGCCTTTAGACTTAGAAACATGTTTTTGTTCTGATGTCTTTTTAGGATTGTATCCCAGTCCAGCTTTATCATGTGTGGATTTGGTTTGTAGCTGAATTGGTTTAGTAATACCTTCTTTTTGTTTGCCCAAAGGACCACTACCTGAGTACCCCATGCGCTGAATCATTTTGTAACCTCGACCATTCTGGTTTGAGGAAATCTCACAATGTTGTACCTCCTCATTTGGACTATCTTCCTTATGGAGCCAGTTAAGCACAACATCCTCTTCTATTTCATCTGCCAAGGAGGTAGAAGCCTATATAAAGAGACCATCATATATAATATTCGAACCTAGAGTTTGTGTTCTCATAGCCTTTGATGGCTTGCCTAACTATCTTGGTGATGGAGGAAGAGAAACTAATGATAATACCGGTTCTATCTTGTAGCTATCCATGCCGGTATTTGTAATCTTCAATCTCTTTTCTAAGTCTTTGATCAATGTTTCTAGATCTTCATTTGGAGAGGCTGCCCTATTATGAGGCACAAAAGTATCTACACCTTTTGTCAATGCATTACAGATGACATTTGTATCAGTCAGAATATTGACTTCATCTCCATTATAAGGAAACTTTAAGCATTGGTGATATGTTGAGGGTACTGCCTTCATTTCATGAATCCATGGCCTGCCCAGCAATATATTGTATGACAATGGAATATCAAGAACCTGGAAAAGGACATCTCTCTCTACCAGTCCCACTCTGATTGGTAATGATACCAAACCTTTGGAGGTCCTCTCTTCTTCATCATAGGCTTTAATTGTTATTTTCTTGCCTGGATCAATGACATTTTCAGAGAATCCTAGTTGTGTAAGTAGATGATAAGTACAGATATTCAACCCCATGCCTCCATCTATCAAAACACGTTTAACTCTGTGTTTGTGGATCATGGCTTCAATATGCAATGGCTGGTTATGTGGATGATTTAATGAGTTGTCATCTTCCTCAGAGAAGGTCAAATAGTGAGGTGAAGTCAGATGACCCACCATAGACTGAAACTGATCAATGTCTAAATCTTTTGGAACATTGGTAGTGAGAAATGCTTTGTGCAGAATTTCCTTGTGATCAGATGAGAGCTGTAGCAATTCAAAAATTGAAATTTGAACATTTGTCTTTTTCAACTGTTCAACCAGGCTGTATCCAGAGGATGATGATGAGGAGGTTAATCTTTTAAATTTGTCCAAGGTTGATTCTTTTTGTTTATCTGGCATAGCTCTTAGATTTGATGTTTCTTGAGCCAGTTTGGAAGAGCTAGCTCCTTGGAGGGTGACTTTCTTTTGAGATCTGGTTAGAGCTTTTGCATATCATGATTCATTTGGTTTATCTTGAACTATAATAACATTGCAATATTCTGAGTGTGAAGGTTCAATCATGTTGATAATGTTGTCTTGGCTGGCATAAGCATAATTTACCTTGGCACCTCCTTTGGTCTTTGAGGAATCACCTTGTTCATAAGCAGGCAAGGGGTCCTTAAATTCTTTATGATCAACATTGGTTGGGTGATTCCCAACAACAACTTTACCAGCATCTATGAGATCTTGAATCTCATGTTTTAGCTTCATGCAATTATTTATGTTATGACCCTTATTCCAATGGAAGTCACAGTATTCATTTTCTCTCCACCATCTTGGTTTGACATCTGGATCATATGGCCTGGAGTTATCTAGTAGTGTTATCAAGTTGTTTGCCAATAGAGTTTTGAAAGCCGACTCATATGATTCTTCAAGAGGAGTAAAATCACGCTTAGGTCTGGAAAGCCAAGGCTTTTCTTTGAACCATTCCTTTGTTTTCTTTGGCTGATTTTTTGCTGCAATTTCAGCGGCTTTAAGCGCTTGTGTACCACTAGCCAGATTGAATATTGTTGATTTTGAGTTGGTTTTGACAGTGTCTACTACTCCATCATTAACAACATTCTTGTTGTTGTCTTTGGAAAATTTCCAATACTTGTTCTTCTCTTTAGAACTGGATCTTGTTTGTGTTTCTTTCCAAGGTGTGATATCTCCCTTTTTTATGAGCACATCTTCCATTCGAATGACATTATCTACCATTTTGTTAAATGATGGGTGTACTTGCATTTGTACGCTATATTTCAGTTCAGGGACCAAGTTATTGACAAATATATCCATTTTCTCAGAGTTTGGGATAGGTCGTGGGTACCTAGAGAACATCCTTCTCCAGTGTTGGAGAAAAGTAAGAAGAGGTTCCCCTGTTTTCTATTGAGTATTACAAAGATCGATCATAGTCACAGGATGTCGAATGTTGTATGAGTATTGTTGTAAGAACAATTGGATTAGTTCTTTGAATGTTTTTATTCCTTTGGGTAGACTTGAGAACCATTCTATTGCTTGACCCCCTAAACTCCTTGGGAAGAGACGCATAAGGTACGTTTGATCATGCATAAATTCCGTACAAGCAACACTAAATTCCCTAATGTGATCTTGAGGATCTGAGGTACCATCATATTTTTCAAATTTTGGGATTTCCACTCATGAAGGGAATGGAGGCATGTGTAAATTCTTGTCAAATGGGAAGGGACATATTGCTTCCAGAGAATATTGGTTTGGGGAATTGTCCTTATTCTTCAGGTCTGTGAGCTCTGTTTGCAAAGCTATTAACTATTTGTGTACCATGAGTATAGGTGAGTCTTTCCTCTTAGTAACAAGTGTCATAATATCATATCCAACAGGAAGTTTAGCACCTTGATTTGCTAGTTCTAAGAAATAGTCTTCCTTTTCTTGGATCATGATAGTTTTCATCATTTTTCTAAAGTCTTTGTCTTTCTGACAGTCAAGGATTCCTTTTTCTGGAGGTTCAGTAGCTTCATCAGTCTCACTTGATGATGAAGAGTCATTATGATTTTTAGGAATGTTACGGTCGTTTTTGTTTCCATCATTGTATTCTGTCTCATGTATAGTGGGAGATTTCGGTTCATCAAAAATCGGTCCACCTGATGACGATGGTATGTCAGTGAGGGGATCCTTCACGTAGAATGGATTATCTTGATAAGTGAAGGTTTGTTCTTTGTCTTTGGCTTTTGTCTTACGAGAACTCCTGGTTTGAATAGGCATTTTTATGGATTAGTGTGACCTAGAGTTGTTTTGTGATGCAGAGGTCAAGATCAATTTCAGAGCTAGTTTGTTCGGTTTAGCGTATTGTTTTGGGAGAAGCAACTAAGATTTTTTTTGATTTCAAGAATGATCTATCCTGTCTAATACGTTTTCCTGGGTTGATTCTAAAATTGTAACTAAGATTTAGTCTGATTCAGGAATGATATATCCTATGTAAGACGTTATCTAAGTGACTTGAGTTTGATAGGTAGTTTTGATTGAACTAGCTGAAGGGTGATCGACCAAATCATGCAACAAAAAATGGCAGAGGTACACTATCTTGATCTGTTTTATGCTCAGGAAAATGATAACCAGTATTATGCTCACTGTAGACTATGTTTTTGGCAATTTTGAATGTTCTGTCTGACAAAACAAGAGACTCGTACAACTGGGTTTTCTGAACCGGATGACAATTTATCAGTTACAGGACGACAAAATTTTTGGTTCGTACGAGTTGCTGTCTTATACCGTATGACTGATGGGCATCTGTAGGACGACAAAAGACTGAGGTCGATTTTGTCTCGTACGAGACAAAATACAGTATAGGATGATGAATGATTTAGACTCGTATGACAGAGAATCTGCTTTAGAATGATAATTGAGTAGATTCGTACGACACAGGACTGGTGCAGCACGATAAATTAGTAGACTCGTACGACTGTTCACAAGGCAGAGACTAAAAATTCTGAGTTTTCTGACTGCCAAGTATGACAAATTCTGAGATGGACTGATTTTTGACTGGGATTGACATAGACAGAGTTTTGACTTAGGATGGACTAGTTTCTGACACGGACAAAGTTTTGACTTACTGAGTTGTTTCTGGTCTTCACTGATTTTTGGTATTTCAGTTTTTTTGTTTCGGGGATGAAAAACACAGAAAACAAGTAGTATTTATAGTGACTTCAATCACAGCATGCAAACCCTAAGGAATTTGGTGAGGAAAGAAAACCTTTGCTTGTAGACTCAGGTACACACCCAATAGCTAATTAGAATATGGTCGCTGAGTCTCACGCAATGGATTCTCAACGCCATATTATCCGACTCCAAATGCTAATGGGGGCACGAAATGACAAGTATCTTGGGAGAGTTACTATCTCTCTTGCATAAAGATTATCCCCCTTTCGGAGATGAACCGGGTAGCTTCTAATTTTAAATTGGATTTAGTCAAGGATCCGTTCGACGCGTCGAGGTATAAACTCAATTAAGAGGTCTCCCAGCCTTGAAAACCAAGGTTTAATATACCCGAAGGTACAAAGGAGAGCTATTCCCGAGCACTACCGTTGACTTGATTTTCATCAAATCACGTTTATTTTATAGTGGGTTGGAGTACTTGGCGTCTAGCCGTTCCCACTTAGGTCATTCCCCTCACACCGACTGTAACGGCTTTAAGAGTTTTTCAACCCCTCGGGAGGGCAGGCCTGCTAAAGATGTACAAATCTCAAACAAAGAAAAAGCTTCAAGGGTCTGGATTTTTGATTGTCTAGAAAAAGACAAGAGCATACTCTCCTACCTCTCAGAATCTTCTAAAAGCACAAAAGACAGATTTGTTCTTTAACCAGATAGCAAGTTAGGTTCCTAAAAATGAATTTAAAGAATACACGATGTTTAGTCGATTCTTCTTAGGCAACCTGCAAAGACAACGAATCAGTAGTCATATTGTCTTTGTGCGACAAGCAATATTTCGACAAGCGTTCTGCAAAGACTAGTTAGGCTGTGAAAAACTCTGAGATAGACAGATAAACAGTCAAGGTTAGTCATTAGAAATGAAAAATATGAAATTTTGCCTCTTTTACCAAAAAATACAGAATCGTACGACAGAGTCTCGACTCATACGAGACAGGATATAGTAAAGTATGAGACCAGATTGCTAATGATGTTGACTCGTACGACAGATGATTACTACTCGTACGACATAGGATCTGCTCGTACGACAGAGTGTCTACTCGTACGATAATATGTTTGTAATTCATGCGACACCTACAATTTGTCATTTTAGCTCGTGGGAATTGTCACACGAGATGTACGGATGAAAAACCGAAAAATCTGAAACTTGGAAAATAAGAAAAAATAAAGCAGTCAGTCTTGGAGGCTAAAAAAAAGGTAGTCTTCGGGCCCCACGGTGGGCGCCAGAAATGTGTGTGTGAAAAAGTGAACTTGTAGCTACAAGCACAACACTTCAATTAAGTCATTATATGCATGGTTAGTAATCAATAATCAATTAGAAATAAACCATAGCAAAGTGACTAATTGCCTTCTAAAAGATGCGAGTATAAGATTGCTCTCAGATTTTTATAAGCAATACCAGTGACTAGACTACACCAAGACGAAGGATTTAATCTATATGATATTAAGCTATATGGATGCAAGATGGATGAGTAATTCAAGCAAATTCAAGCAACAATGCATGCAAGCAATAATGAATGTAAAATGGATGCGAGTAATCTAAAAAAGCACAATGATTTCAATGACTCCAGAGCGAAATTAGCATGATAATAATTTCCAAGCGTGTTCTCAAAAATCTCTGGGGTGAATTGGAATGAGAGCTAAAGACTAAATTTATAGAGAATTACAAAAAGCTCAATTTAGGATTAATTGAAAGTAATTGAGAAATCAGGTTGAGTTAACCTTGAGATAGATTCCAATTATAGTTTAATTGAAATGCATTCAAATTAGAAGTCCAAGTTGCATTGGAAAATAATAATAAATTAGTTCCATGCATATCTGATAAAAATAGATAATTCTTCAATTTAATCAAGAAAAGAGTTTTCTTAATGCGACTGAACTTCTTTTTCTGAAAAGCTTTGAGTTCCAATTTTAGAGAATAATTCAACAATTCAATTAAATTGCTTTTCTGATTTCAAGTTCTAAATTTAGAAAAAGAAATAATATCTCAAGTTTGATTTCTCTCTCAATTCAATTCTTTTGACTTTTGTTTTGTTTCAATTCAACTCTTTGTAATAAATTAATTCATCTTTTGTAATAAATTAATCATTTCACATGATTGAATGGCAAATTTATTAATTAATTAAATATGCAAAGATATTTAATAAATTAAAATGGGATAATTGATCAAAATGATTATTCTTGAAATAATTCAATTAATTAAATAAATATTTAATTAATATTGAGTGATTGATTTGCCATGTGATTTTTGATAATTAAAGAATTAATAATGTGCTCAAGATTGATTTAATTGCCTTTGGTTAGGACCTTGGTGATGTTGTCGAGATTAGGGGCCCATGGTTTAGATGACCAATTTTAGGGTATTACAAAACTAGGTTAAAGGTGAGCCAAGGGATACAAACTAAAATAAGAAAATGAGACATAGATAGAACTCTTGGATGACTTAACTAAGCCTCTTCCTTTGGGATGAATGCACAAAACTGGGACACCAACGTGACACGCTAACATCCTGTATGGATAGGGTACAAAGACCGTACAAGAAAGATAAACGCAATAGTATCATTAAAATAATAATATTATAATAAATAAAGTAATAGGTATAGAGTGCAAAAACTAAAAGGAAGTGAGAAAGGGTGAAGGAAGTGTTGTCACAAAAGTTACACCCTGTGATGATCAAGCTTGATCATCAACCATATGAAACATGGAAACAACCTCCCAAGTGTGGGACTTGCAGAATTGAGGTTGAGTCTCCGGACAAGGCTGACTTCCTATTCAATCTGATGCAAGTGTTGAACCAACCCAACACTGATTAATCTATTCTATTGTTTTGAAAAGGAAAGAGAGAAAGAGAGAATGCGTGAAAGAAGGGAAATTTGGTTTGCACCTAGACTGAAATGGTGATCCCCCCTGCCTGTGTTTACACAAAACATTAATAAAACTACCCAAGGATATGCACATATTTGTCTCCTAATTGATCACCTAAGTGAGAGTGAAGTTCAAAATTATTGCAAGGTGAAAAGAGGAACCATGCTAGTTCACAGGTAACACTTGAAGAGGGATTGACACAATCATCTTCATCTCAAGAAAACAAACAAGAACACATTCAAATAACGAGGTAAGAAACATACACACATTATAAGAACTAAAATCAGGGCAGATAAGTAAATTTGATTAATGTGGATGCAAGTAAAATGTAAGAGGGAAAAAGATCATCCTAGAAGAAAGATACAAATATTGCCTTTACAGTTGAGGCATAACTGCAAAATAAAACCACAACTGGAAACCTAACCCTCCTAGGGTTAGGTTACAAAAACAAATCTCAGAGGTAGATTAGATTAGAGAATGATCTGATGGTGTGTGAGTATAGCCTGATAAAAGACATCCATCTCTGAAAGAGGTAAAAGAGGAGTGCAGGAGGAGACGTCTGTGCAACAGATACATCATGGTGGCACAACAAAGCAAAAATGTTGTCAAAATGAATTGAAGAAGCATGGGGTGGCGTAAAAAAATAGCCCTAAGGTTTTGTCTAGAGTAATGGCAAGCAAATTAGGTGGTTGGATGCAAAATGGATAAGATTTGGGGCATCAACCGAGCAAGAAAAGCATCTTGACCATTGGGCTGACAACCACCATGCACAAAGAGTTTTAAATTCTAATGACCATTGCAGATTTGAATTTCAGCCATTGATCTGAGAGATTTGTGCAAAGATGGACACGCAAGATCTCTCCACACAGTTGTCCATTAGACCCAACAACTGTTTAAAACGTAGCCGTCTGATGAGAGCTTAAGTGAAAATGGGCGACCAAGATCACACCACACAACATGTCGGCTCCACCAAACACAAGGAAGGCCTCAAGATGATCAGATGACCAACATGCCTCTGAGAGAGAAAAAAGCTATTAGAAAAAGGGAGGCCACGTAGCCATGATAGTCATTGGATGAGAAAAATGAGCCCTTTAAGGACAAGGGAGCACCGATGAAGCAACCAAGTCAGGGGTACATCACCCTCAAAAGAACTTGGCACTCGGCTAGACAAGAAGATGGACCTCACCGAGCCCTGAGTGAACCCATCATGAAGGCCATGCCAGACTGTAGATCCACTTGGATGAACTTGGCACTTGGCCAGGCACAAAAGATCACTCCATCAAGGCCTGAGTAAAAGGCCAAAAATATCCACATCACCCTGGCCCCACTACGTCCATGTCAACATCAAATAAAGAGAGCTCGACACTTGGGTAGGTCAAGAACTTCACCCTATCAAGTCCCGAGTAATTGACACATTGCCACCACCTGCCATTTGGTAGAAGAAAAGAAGGAGACTGAATCACCGACGATAAGGGACCCATTGCCTAGTCACCCTAACTGAATTTGACTAGATGAAGGGGTCAACTAAAAATTAGGAAAGGGAGGTTGCGAAAAAACTGCAAAGGCAAAAAAGACTTGTCTGTAGTGAATGTGCATAACACAAAGATTATGCAAGACAATTAGGTACGCATAACACATAGGTTATGTGAAAATTGGTTTTTATTTCTCAAATTGGATCTGCAGCCAAGTTGATAGAAAAAATTCAACATTTTGGTGACTCAGAGGGGGCCCTAAGCCTACTTAGGGAAAGACCAGATGTCTAAAGATTATCCATTGGGAATAGAGTCACAAAAGGAGGACAAAAAAGAGAAACCTCCTTGCATCTGTAAAAGCTCAAAATTTGGCCAATCTAAAGGGATTGACCTATGCACGAGCACTTATGGAAAGAAGAACATAAATTAAAAACTATCACAGTATTTACAGAAGGTTCGCAAATCTCTTAAGCACATGCTTTGAGATGTATGCCTTTGACTGCAATGGGGACGCCTTCACTATTTAGCCTGGCTAAGTTGAAGGAATTCACTTCTTTGCAGCTTGTGATCTCATAGGGACCACTCCATATGGAATCAAAATTTGAGTTCCTCCCTCGTTTCACTCTATCAACATCCCATTTTAGGATAAAATCCCCAACCTGGAAGGCCCTAAAAATGGCTTTTTTGTCAAAATATTTATTTTCCTATCCCTAATGGATGTTTAAGGTTTGCTTGGCTTTCTCTCTGACCTCTTTCAACTCTGTAAGTTCAACATACCTCACTGATAAGGCATCATTCTCTAGAAGCTCCAACTGATGCGGTAGATCTAGAGATGGCAACTCAATGGATAAGGGAAGCCTTTCTTCCCTTCCTTTTACTAGCATGAAAGGTGAATTTCCCAGATCTCTTTGGGGACTAATTCTATTAGCCCATAGGGGTGTTCCCAACCTGAGGTGCCATGACTTCTGATTGTCTTCAAGAGTCTTGTTGATGATTCTGACAAGATTTTTGTTGGAGGACTCAACTAAGCCATTGCCTTGGGGATTAAAATTTGATGATATTTTTAGAAATACATCATGTTAGACTACCCATAGACTGATCTGGGATCCCACAAAGGCCTTAGCATTGTTTGATACGATAGTGGAAGGGGCTCCAAATTTGCTTACAATCACCTCAAGGAATTGAACCACTAAATTTTTGGTTGCATCCTTCAAAGCAATTTCCTTTGTCCACCTTGTGAAATAGTCTGTGGTGGCCAAAATCCATTTGTGGCCTACACTTGATACTAGATTGATAGGGCCAATAAAATCAAGCCTGCATTGTGCAAAAGGTTGATCAGTAGAGATGGGATGAAGGGGTAGAGCTGCTAACCTCTATTTTTGTACAAAGAGCACACACACCTTGCACTGCCTAAACCATTTGTGGACATCACCAAATAAGTAGGGCCAATAATAGCCCATCCTTATGATTTTCATGGTTATGGTCCTTGCTAAGAAATGGCCACCTGAGGGTCCATTATGAAATTCCTCTAGTAGCCTATTGGTCAAATTTCCATGGATGCACCTTAGCAGGACACCATTTAGGTCCCTTTTGAACAAAATCCCATCCACCAAAGCATAGGGGATGGACAACAACCTAAGATGTCTCCTCTTGGTTCTATTAAAGTGAGGAGGATAGCTGCCATCCCTTAGTAAGGTGATCATATTCTGGAACTAGTCAGATTGCACATTTTCTAGGTTTTCAATTTGTTCTCCCTCCTGCAGCAACAAAGAGACCTCTAAACCTTTTCCAAAAGATGAATTGAATTTATCACGGAGTCCTCTTCCCCTCACTAACTTGGTAATTTTGATATCAAGGTCATACTCCGTGACCCTAGTGATCCATCCATCTCTTTTCTCACCTATGCCCTTATTGAGAAGGAAATCCTTAATACTGACATGTGGAACTAGGAGTTGAATCTTGTTGTTTGAGAGAATGTGCCTAAATTTTTTTAATTCTCTCACCACTACGATGACTTTCTTTTCTACATAGTTGTATCTGAGTTCAAAGTCCTTTAGGCCTTCACTAAAAAAAGCTATGGGTTTCTCCAATCCTTCATGATTTAACTATGTTAGGACAACAGATACACTTGCATCTCCTCCCAATGTATAAAGGATAAAATCCTTCTCATAGTTTGGATTTACTAAGGTAGGAGCCTAAGTAATGGCCTACTTGATCTTATCAAAGCCCTCCTTCCCTTCATTCATCCATTTGAAAGGCAAATCCTTCTTGAGCATAGCGGCGTGAGAAGCTTGACCAAGGTTGCAAGGTTTGGAATAAACCTTCTAACAAAGTTGCTCCTTCCAAGGAAGCTTTGAACTCCTTTCTTGTGATGTGGAAGTGGAAGAGGCACAATGGATTCCACTCTCTTTAGGTCTATGGCCAAGAAATCTTTGGATACAATGTGTCCAAGTAGTTTGCCTTGATAAGTAGAAAATACACACTTGTTGGGGTTCAAGGACACACTGTATTCTCTACACTTTTTGAATACTTTCTCAAGGTGAACAAAGTGGTATGTTGCATTCTTGGAGTATAGAGTAATATCATCGAGATATATTAGTACAAATTATGTTAATACTCCCTTAAAGGCCATATTAATGGCTCTTTGAAAAGTTGCACCTGCATTTGTTAGTCTAAAGGGAATTTTACAATAGGCATAGGTGCCCCACTTAGTAGTAAATGTAGTCTTAAATTGGTCCAATTCTTGAACTAGGATCTAATTATACCCTGAGGATCCATCCAAGAATGAAAATCTTTCTGAGCAATTAAGTTTGGCTATAATTGGTTCCATAGAAGGGAGGGATAATAATCTTTGAGGGAGGCTTTGTTGAGGTCCCTTACGTCTACACACAATCCAACCTCCCCATACTTCTTCCTAACTAGAACACGATTGGCTACCCAAGAAGAATGCTTTATTGGAAAAATAATGCTGGATTCTATAAGCTTGGATAGCTCCTTTCTCATCAAAGGCTCAATTTTTGGGTTTATAAGTCTTTTCTTTTGTCTAAGTGTCTTTGCATTAGGATCTAACTCTATGGTATGCTGAGCTAAACTAGGGTCAAACCCTTTTAGATCCTCACATGTAAAAGAAAAAATATCATTATACTCCTTGACAAAGATTGACAAAAGTACCTTGATCACTTTGGTAACATACATTTCCCAAGTTGAGAGCTCTTCCATCAAATATAGGGACTGATTTGTAGTCTCCTTTCTTTGTGGTGAGGTTCATTTCTCTCCCTTTAATTTGATCATCAACGTTGAAGATCTCATCGAAGGCGATCAATCCCTTGGGAAGCTTGTTTTATCTTAGCTGCATAATTTGATCTCCATACTGGTCCTACAACATGCTTGCTTCTTATGTGAGAACTCTGCTTCATCTTGTAGGAAGCTCACAATCTGCTGATCAGAGTCAAAGACTTGCCATTTCCCTTGGTTATCAAATATTCCAGGTCTCACCACAAGTTTAATTTGCCTCTCTTTCTCTACTACAACATGAGATGGACTGTCATATTGAGCACCAATTGCTACCAATCTATCAACATCTTTATTTTGATTTCTAGAGATACTAAAAATATTGAAGGCCTGAAAACCTTCAATTAGGTCCCATGCTCTATGCTTGTAGGCTTTGAGAAGGTTATTCTTTGTGGTACTCTAAGCTCTGACCTAATTTACAACCAACTCACTGTCTCCATACACCCTTAAGGATTTAATCCTTCTTCTTTGTGTTGTTTGGAGACCCAAAATTAGAGCTTCATACTTGGCTACATTATTAGTGCAACAAAAATGAAGTCTAAATGAAAAGTAATATTTCTCCCCTTTAGGAGAAATCAGTAGCACACCGACCCTTGCACCATTTGTTTTCCTTGATCCATCAAAAGAACATATCCCACAGTCCATGCATGTCATTGCCTTCTTTTAAGGGATTGGGGATAGAGGCATCCTCCTCATGGATGCAATAGGTACCTAGGCCCATGTCTTTGATCTTATCAATGGGATCAAACTGAAATGCATTTAGCCATTCATCAAGTAGGCAATCAGGAACCCCCTCTAATTGAGTTGTAGGCTCTCTTACTGAAATTTATTCTTTCTCCTCATGGAGAGTACAATTCGTGTTCATAGTACTTGGGGTACAGGGCTCCAAATGATCATCGACAATAGGCTCAACCCTAATGGTTACTTTGGTGCCATATATTGTCCTAAACAACATGTGAGACCAATTAGAAGATAGGTAGCTACATATCTTAACAGTGAATTCCCTAATAAACAAATGGCAAAATAAGCAGGGAGGTCAATCACTGATATGTCTTGCAACACACTACAACCTAAGAAGGCATGCAAGGTTAGATTTAAATCTTTAATGAACCCCACAGTTTGAACTGATTACCCATCAGCTTACTAACAACTTACCACCAACACACTATTTGTCCTACCCCTTAGGCATTGATACCTAGCCATTATCCCCTTAGGCAAAACTGAACTACTAGCCCCACTATCTATCATACAATTATGAAGACAGTTTATCTCCTATGATGATAATAGGATCAGGCTAACAAGGGAAGACTTACCTTGATTTCTATCCATTTCCAACTTCATCTCCCTTCCTAACTCCCCTTGTACCACTTGCTTTCAACATCCATCCCCTTATTGCTTCTTGAAGTAGTCTCTTTGAGATGATAGCAGGCTCCCACATAGATACATTGATGTTGACCCCTCTTCATCAGTTCAACAATGTTAAAGGGCAATGACAGCCTTAGCAGGGACCTTTGCAACAACAAGATCCGGTTTTGATATTATAGGAGCCTTAAGGGACTCCCCTTGCATGACCTTTTGAGTCAATTCCTACTCTTTATTTGGAGCAGACACCTTATCAGGGGTCTTTGGCATTGTGGTCCTCATTGTAGCCTGTGGAGTTTGAGTTTCCGTGGGAAGAGCACTAGGGTCTATGACCCTTTTTTTGATCTTGTATTGTTGGCCACATTGTCCCCACTTATCTGATTTATCTCGCAGAAATTGGCCTCTTTCCAATTCATTAAAGTTGTATCTCCATGTGGATGACTAGAGCCATCATCAAACTATTATTTCCCTGATGTTGTTGGCTCATTTTGTGCCACTAAGGCCTGGGAGAACTCACCATTCTGGCATGTGGCCTGATTATGTGGAAGATTGCATGGGACACACCAATCTTGCTCTTGAGCAAGATTTTTTTGAATTGGGACTATAGATTTTAAGGTACTTGCAACCGAGGGATTCAAGCTATTCAGGGGCCTTGCATTACTCCATTGGTTTTGCCCTTGAAAATTGGATCTCTAATGCTGATAGCTCTAATTTTGTTGTTGGTAAGGCTTATTGTTTTGAAATTGTTGCCTCTTCAAGGTCACCAACTCATTTCTATGTCCCTGCACTAGAGTCTTAAGCTCTTGCAACTCTGATGGTGGTGGAACAAGTGCAGGTGTAAGTAGGTGACTTGTACATGCCATTAGAATAGGATCCAAAATAGGTTGTTGGGTAGGAGCCTTTGGAAATAAGGGCATTAGAGGCCCAGGGGATAACTTCCCAGCTTGCATTAAACAAATTTTCACCCTTATGGTACTATCATATACTCCTAGAAGGTTGTCTCCTCCCATAGACTGAATCATAGCAGCTATATCATTGTTTAAAGCTTTAAGAAAATACAAAAATGCATGGTTTAATGAAGGCTTTACTAGTGATGAGATTCTATCCCATGTCTTTTGAAAACTATAATTAAAATCACCCATGAATTCACGAGGTGCACTTTTTATTGTAGTCAGCTGGTCCATAAGTGACAAATGGTCAATTATCTTCATGTTTGCACAATTTGTCCCCTAACTCATCCCAATTGTGAATGGAGTTGGGAGCTAGTCCTTTGTAACAAAAAAGGGTTTTTCCTTTGAATGAGGCAGCAAGAAGCCTCACTGCAACATTATCCTCTATGACATCAAACAAAATACAAATGTTTGACACATCCTGGATGTGTTCCTCCAGGAAGGTGAATGTTTCTCTAGTAAAAAAGGGTAGAGCCTTCAGGGTTGTTGCTGGAATGTTATCCTTTTGAGTTAGGACTAAGGGGCTGGCACCATTAAAGATGACAAATGCATGTGCTCTTGGCACTTCCATATCAAATAGGGGTTTGTTGATATGGATGGGAGGGTTTTTAGGTTGTGCTCATCTTAGGAATGGTGAGGTAGAAAGAGACCTTAGGGATGTAGATTATTCTCCTTGGGTTCCCCTAACAGGTGACAATTAACATCTACCCCTTCTTCTTCTAGAACAAGAACTTGAAAGTTCAAAGAATTGAAAATTACCTTTAGAAGATGCTCTAGTTTGAATTCTTGGCATGAAAGTGGCAACTGGTCATCACCAAGAGCTGAATTTGATCCTTCACCAAGTGCTTGATTGATTGCCTCCAAAGGCTGAATGCTAAGAGCAGAACTGAACCCTTAGCATGAATTTTGAAATAACAGTCCCACCAGGCATGCCAAAAATTGTTGTCACAAAAGTTACACCCTATCATGATCAGGCTTGATCATCAACCTTGTGAAACATGGAAACAACCTCCCAAGTGTGGGACTTGTAGAAGTGATGATGAGTCTCCAGAGAAGGCCAACTTCCTATTCAATCTGATGCAAGTGTTGAACCAACCCAACATTGATTAATCTATTCTATTGGCTTGATAAGGAAAAAAGAGAAAGAGAGAATGCATGAAAGAAGGGAAATGAGGTTTGCACCCAGACTAAAATGGTGATCCCCCCTGCCTGTGTTTACACAAAACATTAATAAAACTTACCAATGATATGCACAAATTTTTATCTTAATTGATCACCTAAGTGAGAGTGAAGGTCAAAATTATTACAAGGTAAAAAGAGGAACCAAGCTAGTTCACATGTAACAACTAAAGAGGGATTGACATGATCATCTACAACTCAAGAAAACAAACAAGAACACATTCAAACAATGAGGTAAGAAATATGCACACATTATAAGAACTAAAATCATGCCAGACAAGTAAATTTCATTAATGTGGAGGCATGGCAAATTTACAGTTGTAGAGAGACATAAGAATTTTGCAAAATAAAAGAGGGAAAAAGATCATCCTAGAAGAAAGATACAAAAATTGCCTTTATAGTTGAGGCATAACTCCAAAATAAAACCACAGTTGGAAACCCTAACCCTCCTAGGGTTAGGTTATAAAAAAATCTCAGAGGTAGATCATATTAGAGAATGATCTGACGGCAAGTTTTTACAGCTTGAGAAAAGGCGTCCATCTCTGAAAGAGGCAAAAGAGGAGTGCAAGAGGCGACGTCTCTGCAACAGATTGTAATACCCTAAAAATGGTCATCTAAACCATGGGCCCCTAATCTCGACTACATCACCAAGGTACTAACCAAAGTAAATTAAATCAATCTTGAGAACCTAAACAATTAATTCCTAAATCATCAATGTTGCATGGAAAATTATACCATCTTGAATAGGAGGTGGTATAGAAGTTTGTTGGAGAATGGATGAGATTGGATTTGATAGTGGTATGGATGGTAAGGAGGAAGAAGGCAGGATGGAGACCGTGGTGGGAGGTGTTGTGGGTGACATTGATTGGGCTTGGATGATTGATGGGGCTGCAATTGATTGAGTTTGAATAGTAGGTGTAGCACTTTGTGTGGGAGCGAGGTCTCCTTGTGGTTGTTGGACGAGAATGGATCTATTAAATTCAGGTGGAAGTTGAGCTCCATGTTCAAGAAGAGTTTTCAGAAGTGCAGTAGGATTGTGTTTAATAAAATTTTCCATTATCTCTTGGTTATAAGAATCCGCTAGGAAAGTTTGCACTTCCGGACAAAGTTCATCTTGGTTAACCATGTCAAGATTTTGGCTTTGATCTTGATCGCTTGGTTGCCCACTTTGTGTATGATCTTGCATGAGATCTTCATATAGGACACCAATGTCTAGCATGCCATATTGTTGATCAGCCATCTTTTTCTTTTGAGATCGAGTTGTGACCATACACAATATTTGTGATGAAAAGACTTAGGAAAATTGTGATGAAATGACTTAGAAAATTTGTGATGGAAGGATTTTAGAAATTTGTGATGAAAGGACTTAAGAAATTTTTGATGAAAGGATTTAAGAAATTTGAGGATGAAAGGACTTAAGAAATTTGAGGATGAAATTATTTAAGAAATTTGTGATGAAAGGATTTAAGAAATTTGAGGATGAAAAGACTTAAGAAATTTGTGATGAAAGGACTTAAGAAATTTGTGATGAAAGAAAGGATTTAAGAAATTTGTGTGATGAAAGGATTTAAGAAATTTGAGGATGAAAGGACTTGAGAAATTTGTGATGAAAGAAAGGATTTAAGAAATTTGAGATGAAAGGACTTAAGAAATTTGAGGATGAAAGGATTTAAGAAATTTGTGTGATGAAAGCATTTAAGAAATTTGTGTGATGAAAGGATTTAAGAAATTTGAGGATGAAAGGACTTAAGAAATTTGTGATGAAAGGACTTAAGAAATTTGAGGATGAAAGGACTTAAGAAATTTGTGATGAAAGGACTTAAGAAATTTGAGGATGAAAGGATTTAAGAAATTTGTGTGATGAAAGGATTTAAGAAATTTGAGGATGAAAGGATTTAAGAAATTTGTGTGATGAAAGCATTTAAGAAATTTGTGTGATGAAAGGATTTAAGAAATTTGAGGATGAAAGGACTTAAGAAATTTGTGATGAAAGGACTTAAGAAATTTGAGGATGAAAGGACTTAAGAAATTTGTGATGAAAGGACTTAAGAAATTTGAGGATGAAAGGATTTAAGAAATTTGTGTGATGAAAGGATTTAAGAAATTTGAGGATGAAAGGACTTAAGAAATTTGAGGATGAAAGGATTTAAGAAATTTGTGTGATGAAAGGATTTAAGAAATTTGTGTGATGAAAGGATTTAAGAAATTTGAGGATGAAAGGACTTGAGAAATTTGTGATGAAAGAAAGGATATAAGAAATTTGTGATGAAAGGATTTAAGAAATTTGAGGATGAAAGGACTTAAGAAATTTGTGATGAAAGGACTTAAGAAATTTGAGGATGAAAGGATTTAAGAAATTTGTGTGATGAAAGGATTTAAGAAATTTGAGGATGAAAGGACTTAAGAAATTTGAGGATGATTGATGAAGAAGGTATGGTAGTGATGGTTTAGAAGAAAACTTGATGACTAGGTTGTCTTTGGCATGAACATGAAGGATCTATTTAAATGGCAAGTTGTATGAAGGGATATGACCACCCTGATTTGGACGATAGTAGGTGTTTCAAAGGACAAACTTGAATGTTGACGTAGAGGATAAACTCTTAGCTTCTCTCTTAGGCTTATGAAAAATGGGACAGACGGAGTTTTGATGCAATTTTGGACTTGGTGTGGGTAATGACTTGGACAATTTGTTTGTGTCTTGACAAATATTTTTGCAAAGTGTTTGGGGATAGTGATGTGTTTTTAGTCTACTCTTGGCAAGTATGTATCAAACAAAGCAAACACAATGATTAAATGCATATTATCTCAAAGACACTCATGCTCATATACAACATTCTTAAGGCTGACAAGGACAATAGTCATTGGATCCCAATTGGTTTCCCATCTATGCTTACCCAGAGTGGACACTTGGATGCTTGACCCCATTGGCTCCCCTCCACGACACTCACTTCTCGGGGCAGCCAAGCATCAATTCCCATGAAAACTCCTCATGGCAAACTTTATGTCTCTACTAAGGGCCGTAAGAATATGGGCCGCTTCGGAGGTCCGACCTCCTGCACCAATGACTAGAAGGTTTTTGGCCACTATGAACAAGGTGTTTAGTAAGTCTTCCTGTTAGGAGCTACCCTTCGAAGTTGCGCAAGCGCAATTGAGGCCTATAGCCCAACGAAGCACCAAGAACTTAGTAGTCACGCAAGCATGATTGAGATCTCTAGGATCCTACTAAGCACCCAATGTGAGAGTGAACTCTCATATAGCCCCAACCATCAACCCTTTCGTAGTCAATGGCCTATTTATTATAGTGAGTTGGGAACCCCAGGTTTGGGTGTACTCACTTGGGTCGTTCCCCTCTTACCTTCTCAAAGAGCAAGTTGGGAGGGCAGGCCCGCTAAAGGTAAACACACAATCAAACAAGAAAAGGTTGGAGGGTCTGGATTTTTGATCGTCTAGTAAGACGAGAGCATACTTTCCTACCTTTACGCTTTTCTTAAAGACACATAAGACAATGGTTCATTCCATTTTAATTAATATATAGGTGCCTAATTTAAATAAATGCACAATATTTGGTTGAATCAGCTAGGCAACTTGCAAAACCACTTGATTAGTAGTTTGAAAAATGGAGTCTTCAAAAAGTGTCCTGCAAAACAACTTGATTAGTAGTTTGGAAAAACAGAGTCTTCAACAAGCGTCCTGCAAAAAACAACAAAATGACAAAAATATTATTTTATTTTTATTTTTTGGGAATGAATAGAAAAACATGAATAAAAACTTTTTTACTAATGACAAATGTGGATTTGAAGAAAGCTTTGATGGGTAAATGGGGTTTGACTAGGTTTTTGCCACTTTCCAAGGGATAGGCAAGCGAAAAATGGGGATTTTGGAGGAGAGATGAAGGAATGAGAAAATTTGTCCAAGAGGGACAAAGAAGCAAAAGTTGGAGAAGGATAATGTGGGAAAAATTTGGAGGTGATTGGATAAATGGGGAAGAAGTTATGGCAAACCCTAAAAATAGAGAAATATGAGATTTTGGGCTTCAAAAAGTGGATTTTTGGGATAAGGCTTCCAAGGAAGGAAATGTGGAAAATAGCAATGCGGAGAATCTGGTGAAATTTGGAGGAAAATGGAGTCGAGATAAAGAAGATATGGTGAAAAAATAGAATAATTTTTTTATTTTATTTTTTATCCTTAGATTTAGATTTAACAGAGCAGACAGAAACCCTAAATTTAACAGAGCAAACAGAAACCCTAGATTTAACAGAGCAAACAGAAACCCTAGATTTAACAGAACAGACAAAAACCCTGGATTTAATAGAGCAAACAGAAACCCTAGATTTAACAAAACAGACAGAAACCCTGGATTTAACAGAGCAAACATAAACCCTAGATTTAACAGAACAGACAGCCTCACTAAACAGAATTAAAAAAATGCCAAAGGTTTGGATTTCTGATTGTCTAGATAGACAAGAGCATACTCTCCTACTTTCACACTTTCCTGTGGTCAGACAGAGCAGATAACATGAAATGAAAAGAAAATGCAGACTATTGTTAGTGCCTAACAAATTTCAGACATATTAACAAAGCAGACAGTCGCACTAAACAGATAGAAAAGTGCCAAAAATCTGAATTTCTGATTGTCTAGATAGACAAGAGCATACTCTCCTATTTTTACACTTTCTTGCGGTTAGAGCATACAGTCGCGCTAAACAGAATAGAAAAGTGCCAAAGGTCCGGATTTCTGATTGTCTATATAGATAAGAGCATACTCTCCTACTTTCACACAGATTATAAATAAATAGAATAGATAACAGAGCTGTCGTGCTGAAACAGAAACAACAAATAAACAAAAAATAGAAAAGTAAAAGAATAAGGAGGAGCTGTCGCGCAGAAATGCAGAGCCGCTATTCTGGAACTTGCGAAAAAGATAAAAAAAATTTCTGCAGTTGCGCTATTCTGGAACCTGCGTCTCACAACTCACAAAAACCTAAAAAAAAACATTAGTTCTTAGGGACGTGGGTCCCACCGGGTGTGCCAAAATGAAGAGGGGAAAATAGATTTGAAAGGTAAACTGATCAAAACATGCAGAATGTTAAAATATCATTAAAAGACCATTTCACCTTGCTATTTTACCTTCTCCTTCGGATTGAGCTTGATGAAGTGAAGACGCCCCTTGATAATGCTCCACTTGATGTGCTCCTTTGATTGCTGAATGTGGATGGCTCTCCAATGTTGTGCACAAATGGAATGGATTTGAAAAATGATAAGGATGAGATGATCAAGTTGCCAAGATGATTTTCTGGGCTCAAAAGGGCAGCATAAACTTACTGGATTTTAAGATGTTTAGAATGAAGGGATGAAGCCCTAATTTTATAGGAAGAGGAGAGGAAAACAAATGGCTAGGATGAATTCAAGATGAAGGGCTAAGATTTACTTGTGAGATCACACAAAGTCCAAGAGAGGGTGTGGAGACCAAGAAATATGTCTTAAAGGCATTTCGTATCTCCACACTCTACAAGATTCATTGGAAGAATTAAAAATTCTCCAAAACCGGATATTATGGGGATTTAGAAGAATAAAAAGGAATTAAAAATTCCTTGGGAGAGGGAAATGCCTAGAGGAATGTGAGATTTCGAAAATCTTACATTCATCTAGAAAAAGAGCATTTAAAGCTAGTGGCTGGATGAAAGGACAAAGAGTTGACTTTGTGGCTAATCATGATGATTAGCCATTAACGACTCATTAGGAGGGGGATTAGAGGAAATGTTAGGTGGGATTTATATTTGTAGGAGAATTTGACTAGGAGAGAGAATGAGTGGAGGGAATAAAAAATTAGAAGAATAATGTTAAGTGAGCTTAGGGAGTTTCTAGAAGAATTTATTAGGTTAATGATGAATTAAGAAGATGATTTGTAGGAATCATGTAGGTTAACTAATTAATTGAAATTAATTAGCTAAGAGGAAGATTTGTGAGGATTTGATTTTTTAGAAGAATAAAGAAAGGGATTGATTTATTAAATAAATCAATCATATGCCATAGTGACAATATTAATTATATTTAATTAATATTGAGAAGAATTTTAATTAACATAATTAATTAATTAATTATGTGAGGAATTAAAAATAATTAAAATAATTATTTTTAAGTGTCTACACATGCAATGACTTATTGAGTGCTTGTGTTTCAGATACAGATTTCACACACACACACGCAGATACATCATGGCGAAACGATAGAGCAAAAAGGTCATCAAAATGCATTGAAGAAGCATGGGGTGGTGTCAAAAATCGGCCCCAAGGTCCTGTTTGGAGTAATGGAAAGCAAATTTGGTGGTTGGGTGTAAAATGGATAAGATTTGGGGCACCGACTGAGCAAGAAAACCGTCTCGACCATTGGGTCGACAACCACCACGCACATAGGGTTTTAAATATTTATGACAAACGCAGATTTGAATTTCAACAGTTGATCCGAGAGATTCATGTGAAGATGGACGCGTGAGATCTCTCCACACAGTCGTCCGTTAGACCTAACAACTGTTTAAAACATAACCGTCCAATGAGAGCTTAAGTGAAAATGGGCGACCGAGAGCATGCCACGCAATGGGCCGAGTCCACCAAACACAATGTAGGCCTCAAGATGATCGGATGGCTAGTGTGCCTCCGAGGGAAAAAAAAAGTTGTTAGAAAAAGGGTGGCCACATAGGCACGGTAACCATTGGACGAGAAAAATAGGCCCCACAAGGATAGGCGAGCATCGACGAAGTAACCAAGTTAGTGGGTACATCACCTGTAAAATAACTCGACACTTATCTAGATGGGAAGAAGGACGTCACCGAGCCCCAAGTGAACCCATTGCGAGGACCACGTCAGACTATAGATCCACTGGACAAACTCAGCACTCAGCCAGGCACAAAAGATCACTCCACTAAGGCCCGAGTAAAAGGCCTAAGATCTCCACATCACCCGGGCCCCGCTGCATCCATATCAACATCAAACAAAGAGATCTCGGGGATCTTGACACATGGGTAGGTCAAGAACTTCACCTCGCCGAGTCCCAAGTAACTGACATGCCACCACTCGACAACCAATAGGAGCAAACAAGGAGACAACCTCACCAACGATAAGGGACCCTTTGGTCTTTGACTAGCTGAAGGGGTCAACTCAAAATTAGGAAAGGGAGCCCACAGAAAAAATGCAAAGGCAAAAAGGACTCATGTCTATAGCGAATGCGCATAACATGAAGGTTATGCAAGACAATTAGGTACGCATAACACGCAGGTTATGCAAAAACTGCTTTGAATTTCTCAAGTTGGATCTACAGATAAGTTGACAGAAAAAAGGTCAATAGGAAGCTTACAATCGGTCCACGATTGAAGCCTCCCACAAAGTAAAATCTTTCCCTCGATGACAAACCTACACACAAACAAAGAAGAAAATGTTGAATATCCGGGCAGCTGAGAGGCGGGGGGGGGTGAATAAGTTGACAATAAAATTTTCTTTTAACTTTAATTCACAGATAAAAAATGATTAACAAAATTAACAAAACATGAGAGCACATGGGTATGTGCAGGATCATGGTGTGCCAAACAGGTCCTTAAGTGGCAATGAAATTTCCGAAAATCAGAGTTATGCAACTTGACAAGGGAAAATTTGAGTAAGTTATGAACATTATTTTAAAAATATGTAAGAAGAGAATTTGTAGAAAATTTAATGTATTTTCTAAGCTGCTATTTGTTTTTTGAATAAAAAAACTATATATTTGATGAAAATTTCAAATTTCAATACAATGGTACTAAAATTTCAGGAAAAAAATAAGAAGTAGGCATATATCTGACCACCCTAATCATAATCAAAACATAATATTTTTTTATAAGATTTATAATATAAGTAGTAGACTCATGTCCGGATGTGACACATATTTTTTTGTAATTTTCAATGAAGTAAATAATTAATTATGATTTTTTTACTACAACTTTTCAGAATTTCAAAAACTCCTACGTTTGACCACCTTAACTTGGTCTAAACTTTATGAAATTCAATTTTTTTTTTCCCTATAGTGGACAAAGCATAGAATGTGACGCATGTTTCAGATTCAAAAAATGTGATACCGTTTGAAAGTTACGTGTGTTTTTCAATCAACCTATCAATTAGGACTTTAGTCGGAATTCAATTAGAAAATAAATAATAATTATTTATTAAGGTCAAAATAAGACAATCCTTATATTGTTGGAAAGCTAAGAACATCCTTAAAAAACCCTTTTTGTTTTATCAATTTTCGCTAAACAAAGTCGTCAGCCACTAATGCGAAGTCTGGAAAATTAAAGAATACTCAAAAACACGTTTTTTTCTATTGACTTTCCATGCTCTTCATTTTCAAGCTAAATCCCAAAGAATTCCCAAGCCAAATTTCAAAATTTAAAATTTATGTCATAAAAATCGGATATCCAATTTTAGCAGTTATGATATTAATAATATTCAAAATATTAATATATTAATAAATTGCATATTAATATATTATATATCAATATATTGTATATATATTAATATGTTAATATACAATATATTAATATATTGAATATATTAATATATAATAAAAATGTTATATATTAATACTATAATATATTTAAATGTATATATTAAAATTTATTTTATAAATATTTTCATTAGTGGTCATATTGTATTCTGAGGGTTCACATGGTGTCCTTAATAGTCATATGGGGTCGTAAGGGGTAACACATTTGTCAGAATAGCATATGACCCCTTAGGACACCATATGGACATCACATGATCCTAATAGGTCATGTCATGCAGTAGGATGTTAAAAGGGGTCATGTATGGTTTCCTAAGAGGTCATAGGACACCATACGACCCATTAGGACACCATCTGACACCTACATACACCATATTTTGTCCTAAGGGGTTATATGGTGTCCTAAGGCATCATAGAACACCATATGACCCCTTAGGACACAATATGAGCCTTAACGACACCATATAGTGTCCTAGGGGGTCATATAGCATCCTAAGGAGTCATAAAACACCATATGACCCCTTACGACACTGTGTAACCCATAATGATACTATATGGTGTGCTAAGGGGTCATAAGACACCATATGACCCCTTAGGACATGATATGACCCCTTACGACAAAATATGGTGTCCTAAGGGGTCATATGGTGTCCTCAAGGGCCATAGGATACCATATGACCCTTTAGGACACCATACGACCCATAATGACACCATATGGTGTCCTCAGGGATCACTAGACATCATATGACCCATTAGGACATAATATGACCCCTAATGACACCTTAGGGGTCATATGGTGTCCTAAGGGGTCATATGATGTCGTATGACCCCTTAGGACACAGTATGACCCCTTAGGACACAATATGACCCCTAACGACATGTAAAGGGTCATATAGTGTTGTTCATAAGACACCATATGACCCCTTAGGAAAGCATACAAACCCTAACAACACCATATGGTGTCGTAAGGGGTCATATGGTGTCCTAAGGGGTCATAGAACACCATATGACCCCTTAGGGCACCATACAACCTCTAACGACACCCGATGTGTCATATGGTGTCGTTAGGGGTTGTATGGTGTCCTAAGGGTCATAGGACACCATATGACCCCTTAGGACACCATATGACCCCTAACAACACCATATGGTGTCCTAAGGGGTCATAGGACACCATATGACCCCTTAGGATACAATATGAACCCTAACAATACCTAAGGGGTTATATGATGTCATTAGGGGTCATATGGTGTCCTAAGGGGTCATAGGACACCATATGACCCCATAGGACACCATACAACCCCTAACAACACCATATGGTGTCCTAAGGGGTCATTGGACACCATATAACCCCTTAGGACACCATATGACCCCTAACGACACCTATGGTGTCATATGGTGTCTTTAGGGGTCATATGGTGTCCTAAAGGGTCATAGGACACCATATGACCCCTAACGGCACCTAAGGTGTCATATGGTGTCGTTAGGGGTCGTAGTGTCCTAAGAGGTCATAGGACACCACACAACACCTAATGATACCATATGGTGTCCTAAGGGGTTATAGGACACCATATGAACCTTTAGGATACAATATGACCCCTAATAATGTTGAAGGGGTCATATGGTGTCATTAGGGGTCTTATGGTGTCCTAATGTGTCATAGGACACCATTTGATTCTTTAGGACACCATACGACCCCTAACAACACCTAAGGTGTCATATGGTGTCGTTAGGGCTCATATGGTGTCTTAAGGGGTCATAGGAAACCATATGACCCCTTAGGATACAATATGACCCCTAACGACACCTAAGGGGTCATATGGTGTCGTTAGGGGTCATATGGTGTCATTATGAGTCATAGGAAACCATACAACCTTTAACGACACCTTATGGTGTCCTAAGGGCTCATATGGTGTCCTAAGGGGTCATAGGACACCATATGATCCTTTAGGTCACAATATGGCCCCTAACGACACCTAAGGGTTCATATGGTGTCGTTAGAGGTCTTATGGTGTCCTAAGGGGTCATAAGCCACCATATGACTTCTTAAGAAACTATACAAATCCTAACGACACCATATAGTGTCTTAAGGGGTATTATGGTGGCCTAAGGGTCATAGGACACCATGCGACCCCTAACAACACCTAAGGTGTCATATGGTGTCGTTAGGGGTCATATGGTGTCCTGAGGGTCTTAGGACACCATACAAACCCTAACGACACCATATGGTGTCTTAAGGGCTGATATGGTGTCTTAAGGGGTCATAGGACATCATATGACCCCTTAGGATATAATATGACCCCTAACGACACCTAAGGAGTCATATGGTGTTGTTAGGGGTCATATGGTGTCCTAAAGTGTTGTATGGTGTCCTAAGGGGTCATAGGACACCATATGACCCCTTAGGACACCATACAACCCCTAAAGACACTATATGGTATCCTAAGGGATCATATGGTGTCCTAAGAGGTCATAAGACACCATATGACCCCTTAAGACACCATACAACCCCTGACAACACCTATGGTGTCATATGGTGTCGTTAAGGGTCGTATGGTGTCCTAAGGGGTCATAGGAAGCCATATGATCCCTTAAAACACCATATGACCCCTAATGATACTTATGGTGTCATATGGTGTTGTTAGGGGTCGTATGGTGTCCTAAGGGGTCATAGGAAACCATATGATCTCTTAAGACACCATACGACCCCTAACAACACCATATGGTGTCCTAAGGGGTCATAGGACACCATATGACCCCTTAGGATACAATATGACCCCTATTGACACCGAAGGGGTCATATGGTGTCGTTAGGGCTCAAATGGTGTCCTAAGGGGCCATAGGATAGCATATGACCCCTTAGGACACCATGTGTTCCCTAATGACACCTAAGGTGTCATATGGTGTCGTTAGGGGTCATATGATATCGTAAGAGGTCCTAGGACACCATATGACCTCTTAGGACACCATACGACCCCTAACGACACCATATGGTCTCCTAAGGGGTCATATAACACCATATGACCCTTTAAGATATAATATGGCCCCTAACAACACTTTATGGTGTTGTTAGGTGTCTTCTGGTGTCCTTAGGGGTCATAGGACACCATATGACCCCTTAGGACACCATACGACCCCTAACGACACCTAAGGTGTCATATGGTGTCGTTAGGGGTTGTATGGTGTCCTAAGAGGTCATAGGACACCATATGATCCCTTAGGATACAATACGACCCCTAACAACACCTAAGGGGTCATAAGGTGTTGTTAGGGGTCATAGGACACCATATGACCTCTTAGGACACCATATGACCTCTAACAACACCTTATGGCATGCTAAGGGCTCATATGGTGTCCTAAGGGGTCATAGGATACCATATGACCCCTTAAGATACAATATGACCCCTAACAACACCTAAGGGGTCATATGGTGTCGTGAGGGGTCGTATGGTGTCCTAAAGGGTCATAGGACACCATATGACTCCTAACAACACTTAAGGGGTCATATGGTGTTGTTAGGGGTCGTATGGTGTACTAAGGCTTCATAGGACACCATATGACCCCTTAGGACACCATACGACCCCTAACGATATGCAAGGGGTCATGTGGTGTTGCTAGGGGTCATATGGTGTCCTAAGCAGTCATAGGACACCATATGACCTCTTAGGATACAATATGACCCCTAATGACACCTACGGGGTCAGATGGTGTCATTAGGGGTCGTATGGTGTCCTAAGGGGTCATAGGAAACCATATGACCCCTAACAACACCTAAGGGGTCATATGGTGTTGATAGGGGTCATATGGTGTCCTAAGGAGTCATAAGACACCATATGACCCCTAACGACATCATACGACCCCTAACGACACCATATGGTGTCCTAAGGGCTCATATGGTGTCCTAAGGGCTCATATGGTGTCCTAAGGGGTCATAGGACACCACATGACCACTTAGGATACCATACGACCCCTAACAACACCTAAAGGGTCATATGGTGTTGTTAGGGGTCGTATTGTGTCATAAGGGGTCATAGGATACCATACGACCTATAACGACACCTTATGGTGTCCTAACGGCTCATATGGTGTCTTAAGGTGTCATAGGACACCATAACCCTTTAGGATGCAATATGACCCCTAACAACACCTATGGGGCCATATGGTGTCATTAGGTATTGTATGGTGTCCTATGACCCCTTAGGACACCATACGACCCCTAACGACATTAAGGGGTCATATGGTATCGTTAGGGGTCATATGGTGTCTTAAGGGGTCATAGGACACCATACGACCCCTAACGAGACCTAATGGGTCATATGGTGTCGTTAGGGGTTGTATGGTGTCCTAAGAGGTCATAGGACACCATATGATCCCTTATGACACCATACGACCCCTAATGACAACTAAGGGGTAATATGTATCGTTAGGGGTTGAATGCTATCCTAAGGGGTCATATGGTGTCCTACAATCCCTTAGGACACCATATGAGCCATGAGGACACCATATGGTGTCATTAAGGGTCATATGGTGTCCTATACACCATATGACCCCTTAGGACACCATACAACCCCTAACAACACTTAAGGGGTCATATGGTGTCGTTATGGGTCATATGGTGTCCTAAGGGATCATAGGATGCCATATGACCCCTTAGGATACAATATGACCCCTAAAGACACCTAAGGGGTCATATGTTGTCGTTAGGGGTCGTATGGTGTCTAAAGGGGCCATATGACACCATATGACCTGTTAGGACACCATACGACCCCTAACAACACCTAAGGTGGCATATGGTGTCGTTAGGGGTCATATGATGTCCTAAGGGTTCATAGGACACCATATGACCCCTAATGACACCATATGACCCCTAATGACACCATATGACTCCTAACAACACCATATGGTGTCCTAAGGGCTCATATGGTGTCCTAAGGGGTCATAAGACACCATATGACCCTGTAGGATACAATATGACCCCTAACAACACTTAAGGGGTCATATGGTGTTGTTAGGGGTTGTATGGTGTCCTAAGGGGTCATAGGACACCATATGACCCCTAACAACACCTAATGGTTCATATGGTGTTGTTAGGGATCATATGGTGTCCTAAGGGGTCATAGGACACCATATGACCCCTAACGACATCATAAAACCCCTAACGACACCATATGGTGTCCTAAGGGGTCATAGGACACCATATGACCCCTAACGACATCTTACAACCCCTAACAGCACTATATGGTGTCCTAAGGGGTCATAGGACACCATATGACCCTTTAGGATACAATATGACCCCTAACGACACTTAAGGGGTCATATGGTGTCGTTAGGGGTCATAGGACACCATATGACCCCTTAGGACACAATATGACCCTTAATGACACCTTAGGGGTCATATTGTGTTCTAAGGTGGGAAGATGAACCATTATTACAATATAAAAAGCAGTGCCAATACTTCTTACAAAAATAAGTTCAGATCACCCTCTGTGAGCGAGCATGAGGTTCAAGGATGAAAATAATAAACCAATATATGCTCCCCTTCTCTCCCTCCCTCAGCCCTTTCTTGTCCCCCCTCTTTCTGTCTCTCCCTCTCTCTCCCCCTCACCGTTCCTCTATCCCTCACTCACTCTCACTCCCTCTCTCCCTCTCTCCCCTTCTATCTCCCCCTCTCCCCTTCTCTGTCCCTCACTTACCCTCCCTCTCTCTCTCCCTCTCCCCTTCTCTCTCCCCCTATCCCCTTCTCTGTCCCTCGCTTACCCTCCCTCTCTCTCTCCCTCTCCCCTTCTTTGTCTCTCTATCTCTCAATATCTCTCTCTTTCCTCTTCTCTCCCCTATCTCTCTCCCTCTCTCCCCTTCTTTGTCTTCCTCTCCCTCTCCCCTTCTCTGTCTCTCCATCTCACTCATCATCTTCGTCATCGTCGTCTCTCTCTCTCTCTCTCTCTCTCCCCTTCCCCACCTTCTCTCTCTCTCACTCTCTCTCTTTCCCCTTCCCCCCCTCTATCTCCCTTCCCCTTCTCTCTCTCTCTCACTACTCCTCTCTCCATCTCCCTCAAGTATCTCTCTTAATTTTCTTACATGTTAAGAAACTAGATATAATTCGATATCCGATTTGTCTGCATTAGGGCACGAATGTTCAAAAAATGGGTGCCAACGAGAATTTTTTGTAAGGCTAGGGAGAAAAATGTATAAAAGTTGGATATGAACCATACAAAAATAGGCTTGTGGGTCATTTTGTCCATTCCAACGACCCACACATTCATTTTTCAGATGACATTCACGGGTTTTCAGATAGAAAGTGACAAAATACAACTTTTGAGAGATTCTTGTGGGCAAATTTGACATTGTCAATCATTTAGGAGCATCTTTTTGCTGGTATAATGGGGAACAACAATCATCAAAAGTATAAATGTAAAAGAAAGCTTTCAAATAACCAAATAGAAGAATATAGACAAAGAGATAGAGAAGGTCATAGAAGGAGAAGACAAGGTATGCCAAATATTGGTGAAGAATTTGCAAATGTTACTTCAAGTGAAGAAGAAATTGAATTTGAAAATGTTGAGAAAGTTATTGAAAGTGAAAATGAAAATGTTGAACATGATATTCAAAGTGGGAATGACAATATTGAAATAGATATTGAAAATTCTCAACATGATATTGAATTTATGAATGAAAATGTGGGAGCTGAAAGTGTAAATCTGGTATTTGACAATGAAGGTGAAAATGTGGGTGTTGACATTGAAGGTAAAAATTTGGGAATTGACATTGGAGGTGACAATTTAGGAAATTTGGACATTGAAGGTGGAATTTTTCAACCAAGTGGGTCATATGTAACACCGAATTACATGAGAAATGAAGACCCTCTCATAGATGAAAGACAAATTCCAAATTCAAGACCTTTAAGGACCCCAAAATGGTTACTTGAAATTGATGAGAACATTATTGCCAATCTTGATGGCAAGAGGTCAACAAGAACTGTTTGATTGTGGGATACACAACTTTTCAACCAATATTTTAGTAATAAGACATTGACCGAGAAATGCCAACTTTTTGTTCAATTGCTAAAGATGCAAAATATGAGACCATTTCTAGCCAAATTGAAGATTCGTACGAACACGAAGATGGAGAAAAATTCTATTATTGTAAAAAGATCTTTTTGATTCTCTCAATTCTATTGGAAAGAATAGCAAGGAAAAAGATAAGAGATTCTCTTGAAGAGTGATTACAACCTCCTTAGTAAGCCATCAATTGAGGAAGGCTCGTTTTATGAGACAAACTTGTGTTGATTTGAACATAAATCATAACACTTTGAATAGAGAACTTGCAAGAAGACAAAGACTTGATGATCCCCTTCAACATGATACATGGGTTTTTGGTGGGAGGCTTCCACGTGTTGCTAGAAAGTTGACCGACAATGTGAAGGAGGAAATTCAACAATTTTGGCACTCTAATTGTAGAGTATCACCCAATGTAAAAGATTTTTTGAAATTAAGGATCGACAACCGAGACTGTACACCACATCCCAAACATTTCTTGGAATGAAGCTAAACAATGTTGTACAATTTTTTTTGTGAAGAACATCCAATTTTGCAAATATCGCAAAGGGCCTTTGAATCTTTGAAGCCATTTTATTGTGTACCCGTTAAGATTTGTAATACTTGTTGTTACAAATACCATGTGGAGTTTTCAATGTACCATGAAATTTTATGTTATATTCGTTCTACGATGCATACTAATGATATGTTGCAAGAGTCTGACACAATGCAATTTTTGAGAACATCAAGAGACTTGCTCGATCTATTTTTGTGTCGTAGAGATGATGGATGCTTTTTCTATATAAATGTTTGTTTAAATGAGAAGTGCTCACAATGTGGTGGGTTGTCAAAGTTTGTTTCGTGTTTTCATGAGGGCAACAAACACGAGTTTGGAAAGAATATTGTTGAGAAAAAAAGATATGATGGTGAATTATGCTTTGAAGAGTGGAGGTGAAGGTTCTAGATGTGAGTTGGTCTCTAAAGAAGTTACTGTTGCTGATTTTATTTTGGATTTTAAGGAAAATATTTTATAAAATTATGCAAGGCACACCCATAGGTCTCAGTGGTTGGATCAACAGTTTAGGATGTGTAAGAACTCTTTCCCAATTGACACTATTATATCAATGGTTGATTATGCAGAAAACTATACATTGCAACCACAAAATGAGGTACAGTCTCAATATTACAATTCAATCCAAATTGCTATTTTTATTCATATAACATATAGACATGCCCCTAATCATACATAAGAGGACAGGAAGATAATTAGGGAGTACCATTTTTATACGAGTGATGATAGATCACAATCCTCCGAGTATGTGCAACATTGTTTCGAGAATTTTTTTGAGTTCTTGCAGGAGAAAGGTATTGCAATTGATCGTCATCTCGTATGGTCAGATAACTGCATAGGTCAATTCAAGAATTCTCGTATGTTTTATTGGTTGAGTAGAATGCATGTAGAGAGGCATATACCTCATATGTGGAGTTTTTTTGAAGCAGGGCATGGGAAGGGGGAATATGATGGAGCGGGTGCATGTTTGAAGAGAGCTCTAGTTAAGGAGCAATTGAGGATTTCAAGTGCAAAATTCTCTGATGCATGTTCTATTGTTGATTGACATACTTCAGTATTGTCATGGGGAGGGACACTTGATTCAGTAGTGCACAGATTCTTTTGGTTGGTTGAGGAGGGCGCACTGGGAGACATATTGGATTGTCAAACGATAAAAGATTCTTCAAAGATGCATTCATTTCGTAGCTCAGATGCAAATACATGGACCATTTGGACACAAGAGTTGGCTTGTTTTTGTCAGATTTGTGTTCAGTGTGATTGGGATCAGTGCGAGTCAAGTGAGTGGGTTGATACGTGGGTTCCACAATATCTAACTCCTTTATCTCAAACAATATCCATGTCAAATGATGATACAGAAAGTTCAGTTGAGTATGACCATATTTCATATCTTCTACAACCAGGACATGTTTTTGCAGTGGTTGCACCACAGGTGAATGAGGAGCTATCAGACTATTGGTTGGCACGATGTGTATAGGGAAAGCAGAAGCTAACACAACGGGTGACAAATGATGATGGGTTCACATATCCTATAGGTTCAATTGTTGTTGCAAGAACTTGGTTGTGAACATACATGATTAGAAAGAATGACATACCTGCATTTGAAGACTACGAGAGACAAAACCATTCTCATGTATTCACACCTTATCATAGCTACAAATGTCAAGTTGTTGAAGCATCAAGCAAGACCGAAGGTCAAAGAGCTATGGACAAAGAGTAGTGTTGATCACAAAGCAACACTAGATACTCTTAAGCAAAGAGATGACCCTTCAGGCACACTTGAGTAGTAGGTCTTTATTATCTCTTATTTTTTTATCATGCATTTCGTCTCAAATAATGATCATAAAACCTTAATTTTCAAGTTTGTTACGTGTATATTAAGAATGTGTTAAAAATGCAGGTCTACTTTGATGAACATTACTATTGCATCACGAGTTTTGCATGTACGTAGTGGGTACCCTCGATATAGTTTGTATAATCCTACCTGTTTGTTAATATGACATCTTTGTTTATTATCATGCATTTCATTTCAAATAATATTCATAAAACCTTTATGCTAATGCAGGTATTTTTGAATCATTACAACACCATTGTAATACGATTTTTGCATCAACGTATTGGGTACACTCGATATAATCCCATCTCTCCATTTATCATTATGTTTTTTATGTGTTTATTAACAACTCTTGAAAATGTAGGTCTTTTTGATGTTCATGTTGCTTATGTTGGTCTTCATTTATATGCAGGCATTGATCTACAAAAGATTTGCTCTCAAGACATGGGGATGTATGATGCACATGAAGTGGGATGTTGCATTTGTATATGAGTTCATTGATGTAACTTTGTTATGATGATATACAATGTATTTGTACATGACTACAAATATATACAATGTATTTACACATGAGCACATTGGTGTAGTTGTATTGTTGATAAATAATGTATTTGTACATGAGTAAACTCGTTTAGTTGTATTGATGATATACAATGTATTTGAACATGAGTACATTGTTGTAGTTGTATTATTTTGTTCACCTCGATTTGGAGGGCTATCAATCATCAATTGAGAAAATAAATTCCTTGAATCTAAAAATTCTTTATTATACTCTGAGAATGGGATTGTTCTTCATCTCTCACTTAAACCCCGGTAGAGTATGGCCCTGAGTGTTCGACTGAGTGGGGGGGTAAGGCAAGAGCATGCCTAGGTTAAGAATGGCTAACCAAATGTACTGGGACCAATGGTTTGCGCCCAAGACGTGCAGAATGAGAAATTTTCCTCATGGCAACTTTTCATTGAATGAAATTGATAATTTTTTTGCCAACGAAAAAATCACTGTCCTTAAAAGACCGCTTTGAATCTTGTAAATCTGAGATAGGAATTTGTAGGTAGTCTTCACGTGACTCTATAGGTTCAAACAGATCATTCACAGGTGCCATAGATTCTGAGATACGACCTATCAAATTTTGACAATTTTTTACACTTAGGGCGCTCAAGGGACAATGTTGGCAAGGTATGACCCTGAGCGTTTGGCCAAGTGGGGGGGTAAAAAAAGAGCATTCCTAGGTCAATAATTCCTAACTGGATGTGCTGGGACTGATGGTTCTCACCCATGACGTGCACAATGAGAAATTAGCCTCGTGGCAACTTGTCATTGAATAAAATTGACGATTTTTTTGCCAACTGAAAAATTGTTGTCCTAAAAAGACCGCTCTGAATCTTGTAAATCCAAGAAATGGTTTTGTAGGTAGTCCTCATGTGACCTGGTAGGTTCAAATGGATCATTCACAGGTGCCACAGATTTCGAGATACGACCTATCAAATTTTGACAATTTTTCACACTTAGGGCGCTCAAGGGACGACGCGGGTAGAGTATGGCCTTGAGCGTTCGACTGAGGGGGGGGGGAGTAAAAAAGAACATACCTAGGGTAAGAATGCCTAACCAGATGTTCTAGGATTGACGGTTCGTGGCCACTACGTGCAAAACGAGGAATTAGCCCTGTGGCAACTTTTCATTGAATGAAACTGACATTTTTTTCGCCAATTGAAAAATTGTTGTCCTAAAAAGACCGCTTTGAATCTCATCAATCTGAGATTGGATTTTGTAGGAAGTCCTCACGTGACCCTGTAGGTCCAAATGGATCATTCATAGGTGCCACGGATTTTGAGATATGGCCTATCAAATTTTGACAATTTTCACACTTAATGCACTCAAGGGTCGACGCTGGTAGTGTATGGCCCTGAGCGTTCGATTGAGTGGGGGGGGGGGTAAAACAAGAGCATGCCTAGGGTAAGAATGCCTAACTGGATGTGCTGGGACTGATGGTTTGCGCCCACAATGTGCATAACGAGAAATTTGCCCCGTGGCAACTTTTCATTGAATGAAACTAACAATTTTTTTGCCAACTGAAAAATCACTATCCTAAAAAGACCGCTCCGAATCTTATAAATCCGAGATAGGATTTTGTAGGAAGTCCTCACGCAACCCTATAGGTTCAAATAGATCATTCGCAAGTGCCACAAATTTTGAGATACAACTTGTCAAAGTTTGACAATTTTTCGCACTTAGGGCGCTCAAGGGACAATGTCGATAGGGTATGACCCTGAGTATTCAAACGAGTGGGGGGGGGGTAAAATAGGAGCATGCCTAGGGTAATAATGCCTAACTGAACGTATTGAAATTGATGGTTAGTGGTCACGACAAGCAGAATGAGAAATTAGCCCTGTGGCAACTTTTCATTGAATGAAACTGACGATTTTTTCACCAACTAACAAAACACTGCCCTAAGAAGACCACTTCAAATCTTGAAAATATGGGAGAGAATTTTGCAATCAGCTCTCACATGACCCTTTAGGTTCGAATGGATCATTCACAGGTGTCACGGATTCCGAGATACAACTTGTCAAAGTTCGATAATTTTTCGCACTTAGGGCGCTCAAGGGACGACGTCGGTAGGCTATGGCCCTGAGCATTCGAACGAGTGGGGGGGGGTGTAAAATAGGAGATAGTGTATCTTTTAGTAGTTAAATGACAATCAAAACAAGTTTATATTTAGAGTTCATATATTCAGATCTTAAATTTAACGGGCAATGTGTGGAAATGGATCTCTTCACAGTATCTCCATGCTAAGGCGACTTTAATGATGGCAGATTGTTGCTAAATGTAACCGATCGATTATGAAAAAATTGCATTCCACTGTAGAAGATTCTTTGCTACTTTTTATTTGTCATTACTAATTACATCCATGTTATCATTATTACAAATACCAATATGGTCATTAAATTTGGTGAAGTTGCCAAAGACAACCAAATTTAACACTTAGGATTTAGATGAAACAAATTATATACAATCTCAAGGTTATACAAACAATATTGTAATATTCATTAATTAATTATTGGATTGAATATTAAAGTTTAAAATAATGATGCCATGCACATGAGGAACAAGTTATATCGAATCTCAACTTTTATATATATCAAAATGTCAAATAATTACAAGTGTATGTCCATGTACAAAAATGGCATAAACGCCAACTCAAACAATATATATGTCAATATATGTAAATGTATGTCCATATACAAAAAATACATGCCAAATAGACATGTGAGTATCCCAAAATGATGTATAGCATCCTAAACTACTGATGGATCATCAAAATTGATCCTCTTCGCCGCATTGCTCCTCTCTGGAGGATCCTGCACAAGAAAAATCAAACCACAATTAAGATTAGTTATATTATATAATTCACATTCAAAAATTTAACATAAAAATAAATATACATGGAACTATAATTGAACTCTAAAATTTAATTCTTGTTTACCTTATCTCCATGTTTCCTCTTCATCTTTGGAGGAGTCTTGACATATGTCTTCGCTGGAGGAGGTATGTCATCAAGATTTTCAAGCACAACCTACATATGTTCACAAACATAACATTGATACAAGTTAGCATATAATTTTCGCTGAAAGGAACAAATTATATCTACTAAACACAAAATAAAATAGACACATGTACCTTATCATCTCTTCTTCTTCTTCAGGTATAATGGATGCAGTCAACAAGGATGCGAAGCCAACAATTTTCTGTACATAAAGACGACAAGTATGTGAAACTATTAATGTATGTAGACATGTATAATCATTATAAGTTATTTTAACTCTTAATTCAATCATGTTTGCATTCAATTACCTTTCCCTTGACTCCAACTACACCAGAAGAGCCTGAATTGCGTGGCACCGCACTTGCGCTACTTGTGTCCTACAAGAGTAAAATAAGATAAACATGCAAGTTACTATATAATTTAATTAATGCCAATATAAATGACGAGCATATATGTACAATAAAAATGTAAACAACTAGGTGCGATAATATATGTACCGTATACCTGTCAAGGCCAAATGAAAAGGCTGTCAAGGTGCCATCATGAACCCGTGTCAACTCCTCCTCTTCTGTCATCAACTGTCAAATAGACCATGTATATAAACAATAGTACTTAATACTATCTAGATTATAAATATTCATTTAAAATAAAATGCACTGTGAAAATACAACTCTTACCACTACATCGTTAGTGTATGATGAAGGTGCCTCCTCGCCTCTAGCATGCAAGGACTCTCCAGGGCATCCTGTAGTCCCCATCATCACATCTGGTGCATCATACATTTCATGCACCACATGAGTTGCAGTGTCCACGGGAGGATCAACAACCTCTCCAACTGGACCTAAGCATAAATGCCCACACATAACACAATTATGCAACACACAAATATGTGGACTCGAAGAGGATGTGTCAGCACCACCGAATCCACCGACACCGTCACTAAAAGGCTGAGCTAGTTCCCCAGCCTAAGAAACCAAAAGGCTACTCAAAGAGTGAATAGCCGATATAGTTTATGGCACTGCCTTACCACTGATATCTGGATGCTGCATTGGAGGTGGGGGACCAACAGGATGAGGGGGGACATATGGGCCCTGCACTAATCGAACTGCCCCAGGTCTATCTTGAGGCATACCTAAAAGTTCACACTCTGGAAAGGCTTGATGTCAAAGTAGTTGACATGCTTGCCCAAAACAAACTCAACATACAATTTTTTAATGAAATAAAAGGGGACATCGAGATTGTTGTTGGGTGGTTTATAAAAAACCATCCACCAATGATCCCAAAAGTTATTCACCATATCATCATTGTACACCATTTTATGGAAAGTTTTATTTTTTTCACGTCTACGGGCTGTCCAGTGCGGGGATTGACAAACAATGCGACAATATCAACTTTCAAAATCTCAAGCTCCTTGACCTAATCATAGGTCAAGCCATTCACATATCTAGCCCTCATAGAGTCTCACCACAAAAGAGCGACATTGTTCTCCTCAGTGACGGTTTGTACATTGTTTATTATAGCTTTGAGGGGATCTAACATTGGGGATAGACGAGGGATTCTACTATAAACATCTGCAATGCCCCTCAATTGGTTCAAATTTTGGACAATTAAATCCTGAATTGAGGGGAGGTTTGGCAATGGAGGGTTTGCTACATGAGGGTTTGGTGGTTGTGGTTGTTCATGATTTTCATTGTTATCCCCCATTTAACTTGATTGAATTTTAAATTTTGAAATTAATCAACAAATTTGAAATAAAATTGTATTTCAATTAAAAAACCAAAAACCAAATAAAAAATGCGAAAATTTGATAAAAAAACAATAAAATGGCATGAAATCATACCCAAGATGAGAAAATCATATTTTTTAATGCCCAAAATTGGATATCCGCCAATATCCGATATTGGATTTCTCTCCTTAGTGGAGCCAGTGGGTGAAAAAATGACCCATGGGTTGTCACAATGAGTATAAAAATACCCACAAAAATCGGATATCCGAATTTTTTAGGGTTTTTGCATTTTAAATATTATATATATATATATCATATATAATATATAATGTAATGTATATTATATAATATATATTTTATAATATACAATTTATTATATAATATATAATATATAATATATATTATATATAATATATAATATATAATATATATTATATAAAATATAATATATAATATAATATATAATATATATTATATAAAATATAATATATAATATAATATATAATATATATTATATATAATATAATATATAATATATTATATAATATACAATTTATTATATATTATATTATATTATATAATATATAATATATAATATAATATAATATATAATATATATTATATATTATGTCACACACACACACACACACACACACACACACACACACACACACACACACACACACACACACACACACACACACACATATATATATATATCGGATATCCAATATTATTAGATATCCGTTTTGCTTGGGTTTTTGCCATGGCAAGATGTACTGACATCCAAGCCAACCAAAAAGTCAACACAATTGTTTCGTGTTTTTAGGTGAGTGGAGAAGGCTATTTTTTTCATATCGCCACTTTTTGGCACACCATGATCCTACACATACCCACATGTACAAAATAGATCAAACACAAGAAACACCCGAATTTACGTGGAAAACTCAAGAAAGGAAAAACCACAGAGAATAATAATTCTCAATATATAAACACCGGTTAAGGTTATTTTTACAAAGGATGGCTCACTGCCCTGAAAGGCTCACTATTGAAGAAGAAAGAAAGATAAAGAGAATCCACCACAAAAACACGTTCTGCACTGCTGCTTTCGATAATAATCCGTAACAACATACTCAAACAACAATTGGATTCCTTCAATCTCGCATGTCTTCAACACAAAAAGCTATATATTATTTCATCAATCCATACTCCTACATGTACTATCTTCGGAAAAACATAATTCTCAATGTCGACTAAGACAAAGATCTAAAATAGGTCTCCATTAAACATTCTGGCAGTGGGAAGGAATGAGAAGTGGACCATATTACACCATTCCTCATCGAACATATCAACATGTTACATACATCACCAAAGTCAGACCCAAACCACATCTGCACGCTATATTACACATCTTCAATATCTAGTCCAAAACCTCGAGCTCCAGACCAATTAGAACCCAAAGATAGTATGGAGGCACATCTTCCGAAACACCAAACTCATCCGATAAGACCCAAAAACCTCCAAATGACAACATGCCTTAATCAAACACTTTTGCTCAACATACCACATCCAGACCTAATTTGGACCACAAGATTTGACATCAATGACAACACATACTATAATACTAATAGGAAAATGTTGGGGGTTGTGTTTAGAGGTCCACCTCAATCAAACCCTTGTTTCGGTGTTTCCACCTCCACGGACAACCTAGATAGACAAATAGATCAAAATAAAAATAGAAAAGATAAATGATTTGACAGACAAGGGATGTGATGAATCATCAAGATGCTCAAAGACAAGATAAGTAGGTAGATATTACCAGTAAGGCTCGAGAAAGCTAGGAGAGTTGCAAAAGATTATCGTGAGAGCTTGAGAGTGTTGTAGCAAGAGCAATGAGAAAGCTATGAGAGTCCAAAGAATGAGAGATATTTCTTGAGAGAACTAAGAGAGATTTCTTTAAGAACCAAGAGAGATTGAATGGAGAGAAAAGATGGTTTTAAAAGAGAGAATAGGAGGGAAAAGAGGGCTGACGAGTTGGTTAGAAGATTTTGAGCCATCTCCACCGACCAATAGGTGACAAGTGTTGAAATGCATATAATCGACATTTGAATGTTAAGATGTCATAGGACAAATTCACATCGCACAGACATTCGCATAGCACGCTAGTGTCCAAACGAATTACACTAAAAACTGACTAGTGACAAGAGAAACATGTGGCCAACATGAAATTGAAGCTGAAAGATAGGTGCTGGAAAAGGTGTCTTGAGAATATTGAGAGAGAAAAGGTTGATGCAAGGGCTAAAATGAGCCTATTCAAATGTTAGGGGAATGGACACTAAAGTGGCTACAAAATTGTAGGTGAACTTGTAGAGGGGTAATCAATTTTTGACTCTACACTAGAATCATTTTTGAGATGAAAAACTCATAAAAAATAGCTCAATCTACCAAGAGGAAGATGAAAGAAGCATAAAATGGAAGCATTCAACCATGGAAGTATCTTGAACAAAAATGTACAATAGATTTGAAGTGTGTTTGCAAGTGTGTGAAGGCTAAGAGTTGAATAAAACCATATTTTACATCAAGTTGTTTAGTTGATTTGAAGTTTTATGGTTGTAGGTAGTAGTGTAGCTATATTGTTTTGCCTTGTAGTCAAAATTCAGAGATATATGTATGTATGTGTAAAGTGGAAAATTGAACCCTAGTGATTCCCTACTTAGGAGAGAGAAAGGAAACCACTAGGAGGATTTTCACTTGGGAGATACTTTACATTCAAAAGAGGGGTTGAATCCACTAGATCCAAATCCAAGGGAAACAAGGATGTGAATTTTAAGTATATTACAAGTGTTGGAATGTAATTTGCCCTCTTTTGTAAGTACAAGAGTTGACTTGTTGACTATGTAGAAAAGAGAGATAAAATGGGTGAAATGAGGAGCTGCTGGTTCAAGATCACACTGTAACTTTGGATCTGCCCTGTAAATTTGGAGAAAAGTCATCGGGACCGCATTGAAAGTGCACACGATCCTCCGAAAAATCTGCAAAACGAAAAGGGTTTTTTCGTCTCTGCAAATGAAGCTCAAACCTGCAATTACAGTTGCACACTTGCAACCTACACACAGAAAAGAAGGGAAGAAGGGTTGTGGATAGGGGTTTGCCTTAGTCAAACCCCAGTTGAGGAATCAACCTTGAAAGAAAGTAATTGCAAATGCTTAAATGTAAATAATGGAAATGTATACCGTGTAGATTTGCAATTTGTTGATGATGATTGCTTTTCTTCTTGAATATAATCACAAGTGTTTGCATGAAATGATATGTAGCATGACAAAACCCTAACACACACATATGCTTGCAAATGAATGTTGTAATGTTGCTCCAATGGATGAATGAAGAAGACACATGAAGAAGAAGACTTGATGGATGCTTGAAGACTTGAATGCTTAAACTTCGCCTATCATGTATTTCGTGTATATCCTGTCTATGCAAATGAGAGGACCAACTCCCCTTTTATACATGCCTCAAAAGATTGATTCATCTCACCAAAGACCGACATCGGGGGGATTTGGAATCCCAAAATGCAGATAGTACTGGAGGGATCTATCTTGGGGCCACCCTAAGAGGGGGGGACAAGGGCGCCATGCCCTTGTCCTGCCCTATCTTGGGGTCCGGACAGGGTCTTGAGGCCATCTCAGGGCTCAAACATGAGAAATTTAAGGGTGAAGGTGCAGAAAGGGGTCTCGATTGGAGAAGAAGATACCATCGCCAAGATGAGGGCCTCAAATGTGGTTAAAATTGCAAGGGTCGCAATTTTATGACACTATAGTATGCATATCTGATGTAAAACATTCCTTGGTGTTATAGACGAGGTCTTGAGACCCTTGTTAGTCTGTAATTTCATATTTGAAAATGTTCATTTAATGAATATGAAGTTACATTGTTTTCTTTCATCTTGTGTAGGTACAACGAGTGTAGATTGTGTGATTGATATTTTGAGGATAGTTGGATACTATTGTTTTCTGATTTGAATGGTGTTTTGCAACTCTTGTTGCTATAATATAAGTTATTATCAAATTTTGAAAAGTTAATTGAAAATAATACCCTTTATGGAAGTTCTAATTTGTTGTTTTATGTGTGAAATTTGTTACTTTGATAGGTTGTTTGAAAAGATCCCCCATCCTTGATTTGCATCAACCATGCGATGAATGGGTGACATGGAGTTGTGACCAAAAGAAAACAACTCGAGTATGTATGGATGGGTGCTTTCCAAATTGCAGAAGGCGCGATCAAATCCTATGATGATGTTTCTTTCAAATTAAGAGGAGTAAGGGCCAAACTAAAATTTCCAAAAGGAGCTTCAAAGAAAAATGCTTGGTGCTTTGAAATGCCTCTACTGAAAGCATTGTTGAAATGACAAATGTTGTGGTCTTCATTATTCTTTTAAAGACACCAAACACTCTTGCACTTCCCTATGTTACATTCTCATACCATTATCATTTACATGTGTTACATTCTCCAATTTCATGCATTACATTTTCTACTTCCATGCGTTCAACTGTTAGCAAGATCCCATGCTACCGCTATAGATGCCTCTCAAAATAATTATCAATTTTTTTTCTTCAAATTATTATAGAATGCTTCATCTTGACATTAATATTTCAAAATTGGTTTCTTTATAAATAAACTAGCATACCTATCTTTAGAGGAATATAGGTAAAGTACACCAAAATATATCATATTCGTTCATTATTCCACTTAAACATTTATTATATTATTATATTGTAATTAATATTAAATTATTATTAAGATATAATTATATTATTATGTTCTAATATATTATTATATTCCTTATCCTTATTTTTTAGAACAATACGTAGACTTTATGTAGGGACACTTATATTAATTAGATTAATTGATTGCATGATGGAGATAGACAAATTAATTGATGTTAAGAGTGAACCCCTTATTAAAAGTGTGGAAATAAAGATATAATTAAAATTAAATAATTAAAAAATAATAAAATATAAAATATTTTTCTTTCATGCATTTGTGTATCACAAACATGTCAAATGACATTTTTTTAGGCCATGTAATTATTAAAAATAATAATTTTATTTCATTTCATTTACCTATTTTAAAATATATATCCATTTTTCAATATTTTTTTACATTCTACCCTTGCAAACATTTTAAAATTTATATATATATATATATGAGTCAGTCACAGCGTTGCAATGCTCTTTTTAAATTCTAAATATTTGAATTAATAATTGACAAAAGTAAAAATGTTAATTATTAACAGCCTCCAGCGTTGAATTTGTAAGCCGGCTTAGGAGAAATTTACATGCTAAGCTGGCAAACTTAGAAGAGACTTAAAGAGCCGAAGACGAGAGAACTTGATCAAGCATCTGCTTCCCCAAACACATTTTGTTTATGACAGGATAAAACAATCACTGGCCAAAGTAATCTCAATAGCTGAACTGACACAAATGTATTTAGAGGAAGTTGAACTCTGGATCTCAGAAATATTGGACTGCAATATCACCGTTTTAAGTTTTTACAGAGCAGATACAACAGTTTTCACCTTCTGTCATTTATAGTATATCCACAACAATACAGTGCACATATGTCCAAATGATCAAGCAAATTGCCACTTAACAGAAATTCTCTTCCAGAGCATTGCAAAATTGCTTGGTTTGATCGTGCGGCCTTCACTTGTTGTACAACTCCTCTAACTGAACTCTTTCTCCGAGCAGAGTTAGAGAAGGGTTGCTGATTTTTCATGGAAGAAAGAAAGCCAAGTTTGTCATTTGTCTTGGATTCTTGCTTAGCGGTGTTCAATTTGCTCTTTGAGTCCAGGCATTGTTGGAACATGGATCTTTATAAGCAATGGTGGAGAAAGTGTTTGTGTTTCCAGGTGGCCCAAGGCGTAATTGTAGATCATGGGTGTTTAGTGCTTGTTCTGAACTTATTTCCTCCGTAGGTGTATACCCTGTTACAGTCTGTAGGTGTCTGCTTGGAGGATGCATATTGGGTTTTTGTTCATCCAAGGCGAGGACTGCTGCTACCTCCGTTGCAGGATCTGTTTGTGGGAGACATCTCATCTGGGAACTGAAACAAGGGACTTGAATTTGAGAGTTTAAATCTGGATGGACAAAACAAACAGCAGATGTAGCAGAGCTTGATGTGCCTTCACCAGAGGATGAAGCAATTGAAGCAACATTCATCATATATGATGAAGGGATGCCTCTTGTAGTAGATATTGCATTAATTGTAGACGTGGAAAGCTGGGGGCAACACAAGGGCATAGAAATAGGTCCGGTCTCTGTTCTTCTTGTTCCTAGTTGGGGCAGAGGCAGCTGCACTTGCCCTCCTCCTTGGATGGTGCCTGCATATGTTTGCTCATAAAACTGAGCACAACATTCTGCAGGAATTGCTCCTTGGTTGAAATTCAACAATGTCTCAATGTGGCTTCTGTTATGTAGACTAGGGCTGAAGAGGTGTGACCCATTTTGTGAAGGAACAGTGATAACACTAGGAGAACAAAGCAGTGAACCTGGACAGACAAGTGGAGAAGGAATAGAGGCTAAAATATAGCGTTGAGAATCTAAGAAATGGTATGCAGGGTTTACTGCAGAAAGATGAACACCATTCCTCTGGAGCCTAATTTCCTCCTCTGAATATTTGTAGTTACTAGAATTGCCCATGGCAGGTGGTGAGGAAGCCATTGTTGGTTTCTGATTGCCACCTTCAGAGGAGCGCGAATTATGCCTTTGCCCTCGACTGCCCTTTCTTGGAAGGCATCCCAGTGATAAAGCCGCTGCGAGCAAAAAGGCATTCTGCAATTAGATTTCATTGCTGATTCCAAAGCACTTCTCACAGACTGTGACTGTGACAATGGCCGAGGAAACCTTGAAGAGAAATATTTCTTTCACTCACAACAGAAATGGAAATTGAATAGCATTACTCACCTTCCACGCAGGGTTCCAAAAATTGACCACCTTCGGTACTCACATCTCTCCGTATCATGGTATTTATGGAATCATTTAGACGAGAACGCAAAGTTTTAAGGTCCATGTACTCTGCCTGCGAAAAAACATGCTTTCATTGCTTTATATAAAACATAATTTTAATATAGCATCAATTACAAAGAGGCTATATTGTAAATTAAAATGGAAAAAAGAACAGTTATTTATGTACCTCTGAATTTGCTTTGGAGTAGAGAATATCCTCCGCTCTTAGAACCACCATAGGCAATTTCTCTTGCCATTCTTTCTTTTTCCTTGTTGTTGGACAATGAATCTCATTGACAACCCTACAGGGTATAGCCACAAAGGCAATAGGGAATTCTACTTCAAAACTTATATTTCACATGTAAGCATATGTTTGCAATGAAAATGAGCTTAGTTTACCAGAGCAAATTTTAGGTACTTCCCATCTCCTATGTTTCTTCTCTCTCTATATATATACACTCTATTTTTCTACTTGATAATCAGGAATAATGTGTGTATATATATGTGTGCATGCACACACGTGCACGCATTCATATATGCATTTACATTTAGAATCATTCTTATTTATTCATCATTGTTTGTTAATCTTTTAAACATTTTCCTTTCATTTTTAAGTTTGAAGTTGTCTCTTCTCGATTTTTCTCTTCCTTTTGGTGTCTTGATTATCATGTTATCTCATCCTCCTCTACTGTTTAGTGGGTCTTGGTCTGCAATTTATTCTTTCATTTTCTTTTGTGCTACTTTTCCTAATGATGGATCATGGAGTATGATCTACAACCTTGATAAAAAAATGTTCAAATCCAAAAGCTTTCAAATTTAATAGCATAGGCTGTGGAAATTGAATGCCTTTAATTAACTTGGAGTTTTTAGATTTAATTGTGTACATATTTTTCATCAAAATTTTGAATCATATTTCAATATTCATCATTAAATGATAAAAATCATAGACGAGAAAATAACTTGCCATTAAATCTTAAAACTCCAAACTAATCGTATATTTTTTCTTCTGTGACTTTCTTCATCTTAATAATAGTTCATAAAATATGATTCAAAACATTGATGAAAAAATATTTAAACAATCAAACTCAAAAACTCCAAATTAATATGATAGAACTATAAATTTTTTATATCTCGAAAAACAGATATCAAAATTTCTTCTGAAAACAAATCTCTTCCCTCGAATAGGATTGAATTAAGAAAAAAGTGTGAGATAATTACCCAGGCCAAATAAACTACAAGGATGCTAAATAGTCTATGTAGTTACGGTAATGATGGTACTGATCTAGATTCAAATCCGCATGATCTCAATAAGCTAGTCTCCACTCTAACATACATGAGTCAAGGTGTGAAACAATTATAGTGTACATAAGTCTGACTCATGTTTTTAAATCTAAATCGAGAAGAAGTGGAAGATACATGTGTATGTATGCTTGCCAAATGCCTTAATGTGGCGAGACCTGCATTTTCATGTATAAGACAGCCAAATGCTTTACAAATTGGGTAATTAGATTTCATGAGACTACATGCATTCCAATTTTGGGCTTTGGGACTAATGGTATATCTGATACAACCAGACCCCGCTTCGTGCCTTACTCAGTTTTCTATCCTCACATGTGCAACTTCCTTGAGATGTTCTATTATATTCATATTACTATCAATGTTTTTGTCATATCTGTACAAAACCATTAAGCAGTAGGCCATTAAACTATACACTCACTAAATTATGATTTTCAATATTAAATATATTTTTCAATTTATCTATCAAATTAAATATATTTTTTATATCTTATATTTAATATCTCAGACAACATCACAAAGATGGCATCTTAGATTACATCATATCTAAATAATATAACATAATATTATTATATAAGATGTACAACACACCTGTTCTCAGAAAAATCAAACCTAAAGTATAATTGTAACATTACTGCTTTGATAACAAACACTCTTGTTATCCCAAGTCCATCAAATAGACATTAAGCACTGAACATGAGCTCAAACCATCAACCACTTATTTCTATGACAGTTTCTCACTCATTCAAATCCTTGACATGTCGACTAAGCCAAAGTGCAACTTGTTATATTAACTATATCCGCCATAGATATCCTACACCTAAAATCTCATTCCAAAACAAGAAAGACTCCACAGTGACCACACTAATGATAACATTATAACAGACAAGTGCAAAAACAGGTGAACAACACCAACTGGATTTGTCACTTGCCAGACCTCAACTAGCACCCCAGGTTTCGTACTACTCATCACAACTCTCACAGAGCTTAGCCCAGATCTGTCATGGTTCTTCACTGCTGTCTAATCCTAGATACATCCTTCTTTATAAAAAGGAAAACCATGACCATCTCCTATAATGTCCAACTGGTATGCATGCCACTCCAACGCTCACTCTTACACTATATTAAGTAAAGACTGGGAATCATGAGCAAGCCATTAAATGCACCACCTTTAAAGCTCAAATTACAAGATAAGATCCAATCTATTTGGTGGGATTCACCCCAATCTATTTGGTGGGATTCAAGGGGAAAAGAAAAGAAAAAACCTGAAAATCTCCTGTATCAAGGTGCCTCTGAGGATGAGGTGGTCATCACCATGCCATGCTCTGCGAATACATTCATATGGTCTGGCTCCAGGCCTTGGCATCCTCTGTCTACTCTTCAAACAACACTCGGAGCAATCTCTATCCCACCAACTCAACTTTTTCCAGCCAAAATGTAAGCTTGTCCGAAGAGAACAGTTTCAAATGTAAATCCTTCGTATTGGGTCAGGATTGTGCGAAAATCGAGCACATTATTCTCGTTGGGGGGAAGTGGATTTGTGCATTGCGAGACACTTGTGAGTTGCATAAACGAAGAGACAGATGTTATGTATTCCGATGAGAGGGTGTGAAGAGCGAGGAGGAGAAGGCAGGCATTAAGCTCCACTTGTCGCCAAAATCGCCCCACCTCTCGTAGTGCTCGTCAGTGACTTGACAAGTGTACGCATGATTTCCTTCCTCCACGCTTTAATTATGATTAGTTCAAGCTTGGAGTTTTGGGCCCAAATGGTTTCCCCTGATGAGGAACAAAGCGCGGTGGGGTTTAACATGCACGCATGTCAGCTTTGTCGTTCACAGTGCCTGTCGTTAACTCTTTATGTGCTTTTCTTTATTTTATTTGCTACTCATTTTGTTTCACTTACTTTTGGTATCGATTTGTTTTGTTGCTACAAAAATCGATGGAAGTTGTTATTTAAAATATTTCACCACCCATGATCTTTATTCAAGTGCTGAGGGTGATATAGTACTTGATAATATTATATAATTATTTATTTATTTATTTAAAACTTAAGGTTTCCTTTATAGGGAAGAGATGTTAGTGGATAAGAGGCACAAGGACACTTACACATACACAATGTTTCTACAGAGTAGATAAGAGGCACAAGAAGGATACAAAGAATAGTTTCTATTCAGTTTGTTCATAATTGTTTTATTATATAGATGATTTTAGAGATTATAGAAACAATTTTAGAAATTAGTGACATGTTTCATTAGTCAAAAATAAAAAATCATATTTAGAACTTTCAAGTATTTACTATATTTGATCAATTTTAATATATAGGTGAGGAAAACATGCACGAGCAAAGCAAACTACGAACATTTTGGATACCACCTCAAATCCTAGTGTCCCCCTGCTCCCCCGCCCCCAACGTTCTTTGAATCAGACAAATCTTACACTACCAAAGTGTCATTCTAAGGGTAAAACGTTGTCTAGATTAAGGCCTAGAGCAACCATCATGAAGAAGAAAACACAAGTACGAGCCAACCTAGATGTAAAGGTGATAGACAAGTTGCAATTGACGACTAAGCCCTAGCTCTACAATTTGATGTGAATGCATTGGGAGCACCATTCATGGTACCCCCTCCTCACTAATACATTTGGACTAGATTTCCGACAGAGGTTTTTGACAGAGAAGGTATATTGTGGCCAAATTTGATTTTTTTTTGAAAAAAATGCCCGCATTTGTCATAATTCCGACGACAATTTCCCATTTGGTTTCGACGAAGAAGGCATTAGCAATGAGAATTTTCTTTTTTCAAAAAAGTGCTCGAGTTCGTCGTAATTCCGACGACAACGGTCATTACTTAAAAAAAAAGAAGAGGGGAATTCATTTGTGCATTGCAATCCCGCGTAGGCGTCCGTGGCGACTTCAACCCCCAAGAACATCAAACCCGCGTTGAAGGCATTTGTGGCATTGCTTGCAATCCCATGCATGAGGTAGATTCAAATTGCCCTAGTTTTTAATTTCATGTTGCAAAAAATATACATGTGGTGGTTAATTGCCCTAGTTTAATCTCGTAAAACCATAGAACTGTGATTGAGGAGTGAGTGTTCAATTTTGTAGCAGCAATCCCTTCCTCTCGTATACGCACGTGTTGATTGTTCACATGAGATCACATCTCTTTGCGGCATCGTATCAAATAATTCACGAGCCTTGTCCATGTTTCCACATTTTGCATTCATGTCAAGCAAGGCATTTGCAAGTACAACACCTAACAAAATTCCTCTATCCATTATGCTTTGATGGATGTCCATACCCTGTTCCAAAGCTCCCATTTTTGCACAGGCAGGGAGGATGCTGGCAAAGGTTGTGGAATTTGGCTTTATGCCTTCCAATTTCATTTGCTTGAAAGTGTCTAAAGCCTTTTCGATTTGTGCATATCCAACAATCATTGCAGTCCACGAGACAACATTTCTTTCAGGCATTCTATCAAACAGTTCACGTGCCTTGTCTATGCTTCCACATTTTGCATACATGTCTACTAGGGCAGTTGCAACTACAACATCTGACAAAATTCCTCTATCCTTTATGCTTCGATGAATGTCCATACCCTGTTCCAAATCTCCCATTTTGGCATGGGCAGGGAGGATAGTAGCAATGGTCGTGGAATTTGGCTTTACACCTACCGATTGCATTTGCTTGAAAGTTTCTAAAGCCTTCTCAACAAATCCATTTTGTGCATATCCGACAATCATTGCAGTTCAGGAAACCACATTTCTTTGAGGCAATCCGTCAAACAGTTCCCGTGCCTTGTCTATGCTTCCACATTTTGCATACATGCTAACAAAGCAGTTGCAACTACATCTGACAAAACTCCTTTATCTTTTATGCTTTGATGGATGTCCATACCCTGTTCCAAAGCTCCCATTTTGGCACAGGCTGGGAGTACGCTGGCAAACGTAACTAAAGAAATGCAATGATCAGCTCCAAAGACATCAAACCACTACTAACAAAACCGAGAGTCTAAAATATGATAGGGAATAGTGTGAGCTATCCTGAAATAAAATATTTTATTTTCAATTTCAACTAAAACATAATTACTCAACCATTTAATGTTATTAACAAGTGTTTAATTTATGAAAGAGATAAATGGTTGGCCACAAGTACATGAGTTACTAAATGCACACAGATAAGTGAATTTTATATTCAAAACTATCTACAATGAATTCAATTCTTGTCCATTAGTCATTTATGTTTGCAATAAGCATCTTTCTTTGTTTTTCTTAATCTTTATTCATAGTTATGTGCATATTTCACATTCTATAATTAGGATATCAATTGCTATGGCTGAACACTAGCATGATGTTTGTGTTGTGGTATAGATGCGTGGAAACATAATTATGGGATTGTTATATTATAGAGATTATAAATCTAGATATCACATATTAGTTCTAGCTCTTCTTGGATTGAGTCTAAAGTTGACATACAGTCATAAAGCCATTATTAGCAGATCTATCCATTTCTAGTAAAGACAACTGAGAAAGTCATTTTGGTATTGAGAGTTTCTTATCTGTTTACCTATTGATCATTATTAAGCCATAATATTTAGGTCTATTTATCTCTCTTGCAAAACCTCTGTAAGTGTCCTAGATTGTCCCTACTACTCACTCTTCAATGAAATAGTGGAGTTCTAAAGATTTGTTGCACAAGATGGCGTTGAACGTATCAACAAGGCTAGCATGGAAGGCATGTTCAAGCTTCCACTTGTACAACTTACAACAAGTGATTTGTTGATAGAAGAAATTATTAAAATATGGATACAATCGAAAGACAAGTAAGTACATACAAACCTCCTCAGTTGAAAGTAAAATCTGTGTATAAAAAGAGTACATTGAATCCCAATCCATAAACACAATAGAGATACTGATGGAGACTTAATTGGATGTAGCATGTCGCACCAAAGTTGTTAGAGTATGCTAAGCTAGTACATAATGTTTCCTAAAGCCACATTAGTATTTTACCCAAATCATTATCTACCAAAACTAACTATAGTAATCCTTTTGAGGATTCATTTCATGGTGCTAGATCTTCATTTAGTTCCACTTCTTGTTGGAGAAAAGAACAGTTATTTCTTGAGGTAGATGAATATCCCATGAACAAAGGACAAGACCCTTTCTAGAATATAACAAATTCTACTCCAACAAAAGATCATGGGGGTTTCACTAGAGATATTGAATAAGAGATAGACTTCTACTGCTGCATTAAAAGCATTGGCATGTTCTTCATTTATTGATGTAAACTCTCTGTGACGCCACCGCAACCAACAAAGGTGTTAAAAGTTTTTTGCAATGCATTGATTTTTAGGATTGTCCTTTGAGAAAACATAATTAAAGTATGAAAGTAGGATTTGCTAGCTCCTGAGTGAATCTTGATGAAAAATAACTGTAAAATATTTGGGCGAGCTTATATGCAAAAACTAATGCTTCCTGATGGGTTTATGTACACAAATAAGAATGAATTAAGTGGTAAAGGGGCTTTTGGAAACAAGAGGGACAGAGAGGCAGTGGAAGTGAAAACTTCTGGCGTTGTGTCTGCTCCATCTCAGAATGGGAATGGCGAAGGTGTTGTAAGAGGATCTGAGAAGGGTGTTGGAAGAAGTGGGGGTGTTTACATTCCCCCATTTAAGCTGGCTCAAATGATGAAAGATGTGGAAGACAAGAGCAGTGTGGAATACTAGCGCATGACATGGGATGCCCTTTGGAAGAGTATCAATGGGTTAGTAAACAAGGTAAATGCATCTAACATCAAGAACATCATTCCGAAGTTGTCTGCAGAGAATCTCATCCATGGGAGGGGTCTATTTTGTAGGTCTTGTATGAAATCCCAAATGGCATCCCTTGGATTTACAGATGTTTTTGCTGCATTGGTTGTTGTGGTAAATACAAAATTTCCTAAAGTTGGCAATCTTCTTTTGCAAAGAATTATTTTGTAGCTTAAGAGGGCATACAAATGCAATGACAAGCACATGTTGATAGCAACAACAAATTCATAGCTCATTTAGTGAATCAACAAGTTGTACATGAGATCATTGCCTTGGAACTTCTCACCCTTTTACTAGAGAACCCCACAAATGACAATGTAGAGGTTGTTGTTGGGTTCATGAAAGAATGTGGTTCTTTGTTGCAAGACCTTTCACCCAAAGGTCTCTATGGGATTTTTGAAAGATTTAGAGGTATTCTCCATGAGGGGAAAATTGACAAATGAGTACATTTTTTAATTGAAGGCCTTTTTGCAATTCGCAAAACTAAGTTCAAGGGTCATCCACCTGTGCGTCCAGATCAGTTAACACATGAAGTTTTCCTAGAAGATGAACTTGATCAAGAAGCTGGTTCGGATGTTTTCAAGCCAGATCCTGATTTCTTACAGCATGAGGCAACTTATGAAAAACTAAAGAAAGATATCCTTGGAGATGCTTCTTCAGATGAAGCAGAAGGGGAGAATTATTCAAGTGATGATTTAGATGATGATGATGATGATGATGAAGACGAAGGTGAGGAAGCACTGAGAATACAGGATGAGACAGAGACAAACTTGGTCAATTTATGACGTTCAATTTATTTGACAATCATGTCAAGTGTTGATTTTGAGGAAGCTGGTCATAAGCTACTAAAGATCAAGCTTGAACCTAGTCAAGAGAGAACATACCTTCGTTATTATGGTCTTCTTGGGCAAAGATTCTATATGATCAATAAAATTTTTGAGGAATTTTTTGATAAGTGTTTTGTACAACAGTATTCTATGATACACAGTCTGGAAACAAATAAACTGCGTAATGTTGCAAAGTTTTTGGCCCACTTACTTGGCACAGATGCTCTTCCATGGCATTGTCTTGCTTATATACGTCTGATAGAGGAAGATACTACTTCCTCTTCCCGTATTTTTATAAAGATTCTCTTGCAGGAGCTGGCAGAGCAGCTTGGTATATTGTTGCTTAATGAAAGGTTGAATGATCCAACAATGCAGGAGTCTTTTGATTCAATTTCTCCAAAGGACAAACCCAAAAATTCATGGTTTGCTATCAATTTCTTTACTTCTATTGGTCTTGGTGGTATCACTGAGAGTTTACGTGAGTATTTGAAGAATATGCCAAGGCTTGTAATGCAGCAGTAAAAGTCTATTCTTGAGTCAGATGAATCTACCTGTAATGACGATTCTTCTAGTTCATCAGGTTCATCAGATTCTGATACATCAGACTCTGATTTTGAGAGTGAAACTGACAGTGAGAGCAGTAAGGAGTCACCAAGAAAGAAAAATAATTCAAAGCATGACAATGAGTATGAAAAAACAAGAAGAAAGAAAAGGGCTAGGGCATCTGACTTAGAGGATGGAAGTGACAGTGAAAAAATCAGAAGGAAAAAGAAAAGGTATTAAAAAATTTTCTAGTCAGTTATTCAAGGCTCTAGTAGACACCATTTTCCTGGACTATGACAAACAAAAGAATCACTCCCAAGTGCTTTGGTTTTATAACAAATGATTATAAGATGCTACAATGTTGTCTTATGTATTTTAATAGCCACGGGTTTTAGAGTTCTGTACTTGACAGGTAATGGATAAACAATGTTAGGAGGAGAAAATATTGAAGGCCAAGTGCAGATTGTGATAATACTAGATCAATGAATCTTGTTATTTATTGAGTATTTCTTGTTTTCCATGTTGTGTGATGTACCATAAGAAAACTAGAAATCTAAATTCATTAAGATGCTTTGTTCAATGATGATAATTTCTATTTTCTTGCCTGTGAAGAAAGACCATGTCAGAGAATATCAACGAACAACAAAATAAGGAGACAATTGTTAGATTGTGGTCTAACTTGAAAAGAAAAGGTGATGGAAAATGTTATTGTCCGTGCAAAATTTGTAAGGGGTTAAAGACTAGAAGACTTCTAATCAAAACAACAAAGAAACATTGTAGGCTGCATGGTCACATTGAAGGTGGACATGATTATCATCCATTGGTAATTTTTTCATTATATCGTTTTGACAATTTATATACATAATAAATCACGTGATGATGAGATCATGATCATGATTTATTTATGTTTATCAATTTTATGTAGGTCGAACACCCCGAAGCACATGGTATGGATTAAAACAACCCTGAGAATATGGTTTTCTAAGTGGACGAACATGGAGGTGTGAATATCAAAGCTGAAGATAATGATCCCATGGAAGATGAAGATCATGAGCTAGAAAACACAATTGAAGATGATGGTACAAATACATTGATCCATGACTCATTTAGTACTCACGCAACTGATCATGATGATGAAGATGACCTTGATGTTGTTCACGATGTCCCTCTACTTGAGAAGGCATCTGAGGCCCTTTACGAAGGCTAGTAGGTAACTCTTCTCTCCGTTGTATTGTTGTTGGTGAACTTGAAGGTTATGAATGGTTTATCCAACATAACAATGTCACGTATGTTAAGGTATGTCATATATGTCATAATAAACTATGAATCATGTTGTACCATTAATATTCTTTATTATAACAAATTATATTTTTTTGCTATAGATTGATAGGTGAGTTTTTGTTACCATCATCAAATATTCTACCTCGCTCATACTGAGAATTATCTGCTATTATGAAAGATATTGGAATGGAGTATCAAGCAATAGATGCTTGTCCTAATGATCATATTATATATCACAAACAACATGAATTTTGAACTGAATGCCTTGAATGTCATATCAATAGATATCGAACAGATCAAATAACAAAAAGGGTTCCTCGCAAGGTTCTTCGCTATATTCCCATTATTCCACATATGCAACGATTATTCAAGTGCACTAGCTTGGTACAATTTATGGATTACCATGCATGCAATAGAAGTCGAGATGACATTATTCAAATGCCCGTGGATGGTTCAACATTTATGGACATAGAGGAAAAGTGGCCACACTTTAAAGAAGAACCTCGTAATCTCAAGCTTTCATTGGCAGCGGACGGTGTCAATCCATTTGGAGAGATGAGATCTGTTTAGTGTGGCCTATTTTTGTTATCAACAATAACATTCCTCCATGGATGTCAATAAAGAGGGAGCACATAATGTTGGCAATGATTGTTCCAAGTATTTTATTATTTAAATATAGTTGTCTAAATTTAATTATAAATATTGCAATAAAATGGTCATAATAATTATGTAATGTTTTTGTTCATTCGATTAGGTAAGTACCAAGTTAAAGATATGAATGTATATATCGAGCCTCTTATCGAGGAGTTGCTGGAGTTATGTAATGGTGTCACTATGTATGACGTCTCTAGACCAATGGGACAAAGACAATTTCAATTCCATGCGATGCTTCTATGGATAATACACGATGCCCCGGGGCACATTTTTGTGGTATGTTATAGTGTTTAAGCTGTGCATGAACATTATAATTCAAAAAATTATCATATTTAATCCAATTATACATTATCTTGTAGGTCTTCAAACAAAGGGAAAATTTGCATGTCCTGTTTGTGGTCCAAAGATGAAATCTCGTCATTCAAAAAGTTTAGGATAGCAGGTGTTTGATGAGTATAGGCACTTTCTCCACAAAAATCATTAGTATCGAAATACTAAAAAACATCTTTTCAATGGGAAAGAAGAGAATACATCAAAGCCACGAAGAATGACACCTCACCTGTGGAAGTTGGAATATAATAGAATTAATCATCAAGGTAATGCCATTCCAACTATTGGTTTGTCATAATTTTGTTTTGTTTATTGATGATGTGATTGATGATCATGAAGGTTGTGAAGGCATAAATGACCACCTTCCTAAGGGACTAAAAAGTTATCCCTCACAATTTAGTAGGTTGCCCTACTACGAGCAGTTACAAATTGTTCATTTGTTTGATAGTATGCATATTGGAAAGAATATAATAGAGATAGTATGGAAAATATTGGATGGAAGGCGTGACAAAGAAAAAATTGTCAAAATATGTAGTGACATTCAAGATTCCAATCATGCAATGATAAATGTCATTCAATCAAATAGCCATGGAGACCAGATTAATATAAGTGAGCTTCCTTGGTTATTAACAGACCAGCAAAACAATGCTATAAAAGAAGTCATACGAAAAATTCGATTTCCCACAGGATTTGCTGCGAACATAAACAATCTCATATCAAAGAAAAGTGAATTTGGGCCAGGGATGAAAACACATGATTGGCATACCTTCATTAAGGTAATTCATGTTCTTCTGTTTTTAGTATGTATTTAAGTACTGCGCATATGTGTACTTTTCATTATATTACAAAAAAATGAAAAGATAATTTTATAATTGTTGTAGTACGTTCTACCTCTATCTCTCCCAGACGACTTCAACAATAATGTCAAGCAAGTCATATATGATCTTGGAAAATACATGAGGTAAGTAGTGATAATTGTTTAGTTCGTTGTATAGATATTATATTTGCGATTTGTTTTGCTTGTTATGTAATATATTTTTTTACGTCTTGAATACCTTGTAGGTGGTTGTCATGTAAAGAAATCCATAAAGATGATATAAAATATTGGAAGAGAAAGATTTCTCATTTAATGTGTGAAATGCAAAAGTGTCTACCTCCATCTTTTTTCAATGCACAAGAATACTACCTCATACACCAAGTTGAGGAGATTGAATAGTATGCGACCTGGGTCAACTAATAAACAACCCAATTGCATATTTGAGGCGTGTGAGGGAAATCGTGTATTTGTATGTGCGATAAAATTAATAAGTGCAGGCGAAGAGCTTCTAATCGATTATAGTTTGAATCGTATAGATAGAAACAAAGTTAATATCATGGGGGTGGTACGTTCTATATACCATTTAAATTAACCAACCTCCAATTAATGAATCCAATATACCATTTTATTATGAAGTTTTTTTGTTAAGTCTATTGGTTTAATTTCGCTAATGTTTTTTATATTTTTTCTTTGTCACAGGCCGACATGGATCCATCACATATCGCAGACAGAGATGTAGCTTGTGACACTTCTACCGAGCAGGTAAACCTCATTGTAATTGTACAAATTAGATAGAAGCAAACTGTTACATTATTATGTTCTTTTTTTTAGTGATTTATACTAATTTTGTAATTGTTAATGATATTCTTGACACAGACGGATGTTCGGGGAAAGGGAAAGGGAGTTGCAGTACCTAAGCACCTTTCTAGGGATGTGGAATCATTAGGGTTAAGAGATTATGACCCTAAAGATCCCACAAACCTTATGAAATTCTTTAAAATGCCTCTTATAAAAACTAGAAAAGAGATTGTTGCTTTGGTAGCCATGCATCCTATCATTGATGAGATACGAGAGAGGATGGCATTATTGATTCGGACAGCAGAAAACCTGCAAGTAAGTAGTAATGAAAGCTTTAATTATAACAAAAGTTCAATAATGGTTTATATTTTATTCTCTTTTATGTCATTAACTAAAATATGTACGTATTGTTTTTACAACAATTTATGTGCCCTCATCAAAGTCGTTCCCACAATTAGGGTGTTGCAGGATCTTCAGGTGATGACAATTTTCTTGTATTATTACTTGCTTGGCTTATCACTCTGAGTACCCAAAACACATCATACTTGATACTGTCAATTTTCAAAATAAAGGTTCATCCTTGTTTACAATTCTTGCACTTTTCATATATTTAATGTTTGATATATTTAATGTATTATTCTTTAGGTGTTGTCAATGTTACTGTGCAAATGCCACCGCCGCCTCATCATAGGTTACCCTCACCTGTATTGCCGACTGCAATGTTGGCAACACGTAGCATGAAGACATCCTCTAGTGCATGTCATATTGGCCCGCCCACTATTGGTAGATCCCTCTTTTGCTCTATCTTTTGTCATGTATTTATTTCCCTTCAAGCGTTCTTTCTTGAATTCTAATGCCATTTCACAGTGGATTCATTTTTTGCAGGAGGAGATGCACCTGAGGATGTGCCAGAGGTGACTACTGCTGATGACATACCATCATTTCCTAGATCTTCTCGTATTGCTAGTATGGGAACGTTGCAGGCCACATTGGTGGTGAGTGATGAAGAAATGATTCTCTTAAAGATACAAAAGGTTCCAAGTACTTTAAAATTATTATTATATATACTCTAATTGTAATTTACTTTATGATCACTCGTTTTGGACTAATGATCCCATGATTTTTTTGTAGGCAATGATATTTTCTATAAACATCTTAGTGACATTGCATTGCAGATATTTGGGCCCACCATATGTAAAAGGTGGTACATCATATGTGAACTAACCCTAATCCACTTTTGATTTCACATCATTGCTAGAATAGTTTTCCTTTGATCCATTTCTTGAAGTGTAATAAATGTAGCTTCAGTTCATTTCTAAGTCTAACAGGTTTGTTTTTGCTTTAAAAGGTGGAATGACCAAGAAAAAAGGTTAAAAGATGAATTGACAAACCAAATGGTTGAGTGGTTTGGAAATGACACCTTTGACAAAACCAAGCTCCTTGAAAAAGCTGGCACATATCTAAAGTATGTGAGGGACCAATACAGGACCCATTTGGAGAGGAACCTAAAGTACGAGCATCCCCCCATGATTCTAGAGAGGGAGTGGAAGGACTTGATTTTGGATGCCATGGAGAAAATTGAAAGGAAAAAAGGAAATACACCACTAGACGCCAGAAGAAGGTACAAGATACTATTAAGAATGTAATTATGTACTAATTAATTACTCTTTATATTTATATAATCTAACATATTTCAAACTTTTAATAGACTAAGTGACACGTCAAAGGCAACCAAGGCAAGGAAAGAAAAGAATGGGCAACACAAACTCGGCTCTGGTGGTTACATGAAACTTGCTGCACAAATTGTAAGTATCTCATGTAAACGAAATACTGCATCAAAATATTAATAAATTGCAAACATTTGTTTTTATCAAACAATGCAAGCAAAATTCACAGTACCAAGAAAAAATGCAAGGCTCTGAATTTAATAGAGCGCCCATAGAAGATGACAAGAGAATTGCCTACCAGCAAGGCTATTTAGCCATGGCTGATCAGCTACAAGAATTGAGTGGGCATACACAACATTTGAGTGCATCCATCACACAAGTAAATATGCTAAATGGAAGTTGTTTCAAATTGAATACTTTACCAATAATCTAATTGATGTTGAGTTCCAACATAAAGTGACTATATTTGTTTTAAATAAGCAAGCAATGATAACAATGTGCATGTCATTGGAATGCAACCTGCTAATTGTGAAACACCACCTGCACATGAAGGTCTGGATGTGCATCCTAGTAGTGGAGGTATTCATTTTCTATTCAAATTTATTTATTTAGCTATTAATACAATTAAAAATCTTAATTTGTAATTAGAGTAGTAATTAATGTAACCTTTTTTGTTAATATTTTAGAGCATGTAGTCGGTGGTGAGCAAGTGGAGCATGATCTGGGTACACAACATCAAGAATGTGATGTTCCCCACTTAGGTAAAGAGGACCACTATTATTGATTTAAACAAATATAATTGCAATTGGTGTTCAACATTAATGTAACATTTAGTATTTCAACTCCAGATGATCTAGAGGGTGTTCAACATGTTGAGGTTGAGGCTACACAAAATGATGTGGCCCCATCAGGTAAAGAGCACAACGATTATGTTCTCTAAATTAATGAAATACTTGTAACAATAATTTTTTTTTTTTTGAATTTAATCCATTTGTTTGTTATTGCAGAGGACCCCCCTTCACTTCAACATCCTCGTCCTCAGTATAGGACTAGGCATACATCGAGATCACGAGTAGTTGGCAGAACATCTGTAGAGGGGGAAAATGATGAAGAAACCGATGTTCCACTTAGTCTTTTCATAGCTTCAAAGAAAAAAAAAGAAAGAAATGATTTTAATCTAACTTATTTGATAATGGCTGATTTTTATGTGTTATGAATGTAATTATGTGCTAATTAATGGTTATGGATGATATGTGTTAATTAATATTGATGAATGTTGCGTGTTAATTAATGTTAATCAATGCTATGTGTTAATGAACGTTATGTGATATTAATGAATGAATGCTATATTTTATTAATGGTAGAAAGAATGAATGAATGAATGTTATAAGATGTTAACGAGGAATTCAGAGTGATGTTAGTGGGGGGAGGTGCCAAATGAGCTTCCACCTTCACGTGGTTGGCCCTGTTAAGTAGAGAATATTAAACTATTCTCGAAACCAAGCGAAGCTCAACAAGATAACACACTTTTCAATATTTCATTATGTTGCACAGTTAATCTTATTGAATAATGAATATTGAATCTTAATTGTAGGGTCCAACAGAGCCAACACGAACAACAACACCACAAGTTGCTGGGTATAATGAACTCCCATATTATCTTGTCTATACACAAACAATATGAGTTGCTTCTAGTGTTGATATCCAAGGTAGGACTGCAAAAGTTATGAATATGCCTCATCCTTGTAAGTTTTTTTATTACTTGTAAGTAATGAATATGCCTCATCCTTGTAAGTTTTTTTATTACTTGTAAGTCATGAATATTGCTCTTTAGTTGATTAAAATTAAATGAAAATCTTTAATGAATAAACAAAACTATATACATATGCAGGCACACCATGGTTGAGATGGTCCAACTCCCTAGTCTCACTCTATGACTAAGCTCGTGCCATATCTAAATCAAAGACATCTCAAATACATCGTCGGTGGAAAGCTGCAAAATGCCATTTTCATACATAAGCAAGACATACACAATTGGGCACAATCACCAAGAGAACGATAAAAAGTGTGTTTGAGATTGTATCATGGATGCTTTTAAGGATTGTATCATGGATGCAAAAAATCTCTTCATTAATCCTTGACTCATGATTTCTATAATACTTCTTTAGACTTCTCATGTCATTTGTTGCACTTCTTCACTATTTTGGACTGAGTTTCAACTATTTATTTGCCTTGACTTATGACTGTACCTAACTTTGTCCTATCTTTGTAAGCTTCCTCTTTGAATTGTGGTTGTAGATTTGATAATACCTTTTTAATGTTGCACTATTTGTAAGGAGGACAACTCCTAATGCATGTTGCAAATTGTGTTCTAGTGACTGAGACTAACCTTTTTGTACTTCATGTTTTTGACTACTTGTCATAACCTCTAACTTTGATGCTTGTGCCTTAATAGAACTAGATGTTTCTTGTATGCATACTTGGTCAAGGACTGCATTATGATGCTATAGGGCTACAAACTAAGATTATTTATTGTATTGAGTTGCACATTTGACATGAGTTTCCCTATGACTGCTATGCCTCTTGAGGTTATAAGGTGTTGTTCTTGTCAAGTTTTGACAATGCTGCAACAATAACGTGTTATTTGTTGTTAAGGTTTGAAAAGACCTTTTAGAAACTTATACCCTGCTTTTTTTCACTCAGTAGACTTGATTACTGTCATTTTATTTGGTACTAGGTATGACTGCCTACTGGCTTTACTGTATACTGCAATCTCTCTAGACTGTATTTTCTAAGTGTTGTTGTTCTATACTTGACTATCTATTAGGAAAACATAGCTTGAAATGTCCAAAACAATTAATGAATGACTGCACTATCACCAATCTATCTTGAAGATTTGACTACTCTTTAGATTATGATTATGTCTGTCATGATATTTCATGAGACTTCTCTATCCCCATATGAAACCCTTTGTTCCCACAAATCAATGCTTTGAACTTGACTGCAACTTTATAGTGATCAATGTCTTTGTACAGTAAGCTTGCTACTTTCTCAACTTTTGATATATTGGAGGCTCCTAGGATGGTTTCTATCTTATAGTCACAATACCTTTCTATAATTTGCATTTCAAATCATTGCTCAATGATCATATGATGTCTTTATCTTTTGAATTTAACTCTCGAGGTGAACACTAACAACACATTGGTGCTTGAAATGTTAAAACCTTGGCCAAGATGGTGATGCTTTATCTAAGTGATTGTTAGATCACATGAACTAGATACACCTACTAGTCAGATGGTCATAGTAGTTAGGGGTTACCTATAGTGTGTGATTGATTAGTTGCATGTAGGTTTTGAACACCAAGATTAGATGGCCAGATGTAAAAGAGACCCAATCCTTAGAATGCACCCTCATGAAGGGGCAGGTATCTTCCAATTGGAAGGGGCATGGGAGATTGGCAAGTCTACGATTGAATGGAGAAGCCCTTGATGATGCTCTCCCTATTCCAAACTATGTCGAGGCTTGATACAAAAAGTTTCAGTTAGAAAGTTAAATGAATTGTAACCTCTGAACCTTTATCTCTTCCCTCAAAAATGAAACTTGCCATTTGAATTCCTTTCTCATATTGATTAGCTTAATAATATTTGTTCAATGTTTTTTATCGTTAATAGATTACCCTCCTTTTAGATAAATTAGTTAGATTCTTATTATGTTGAAGAGCATTTAGTTAGTTTTCTCCTTCAACTGAATTAGTTATGTTTTATTTTGAAATGCTCAATTTTTTTATCTTAATATAGATCACAATTTATTTTTCTTAAGTATAGAATTAATGGAATATTACATATGGTATTAGAGCAACCAAGTTTGACATTGAACCTCAAGCTTCCACCTATAAACAAAACTATATACATATGCAGGCACACCATGGTTGAGATAATATGCAGGCGCACTATATACAAAACTATATTCGCAAGTAAATCTTTTATTCAAATCCACAATATGAAACACAAAGTTTTACTAGAAGACCACAAGAAACCTTATCTCCTTTAGATAAAATCACAAGCAACTGCCTACAGAAAGATGCAGTAATCCATAACATATACACAAAGGAAAGATGACTGATTATATTATGTATGTTCGCAAAATGGTACAATAGTAAGCCTAAGGCTATATTCTACTTCTTCTCTAATGATCCTTATTGTTACAAAAGTTCCCTTATTTATATGAGGGTATACATTGTCACCAAGCATCGTGGCTTTTCAGCACATAACTATTAATTAGCACTTTTTTTAACAAATTGGAAGATAAACAAGTTCAACATTCCTATGTGTTCAATGTACTTATCATCTTTATACATTAGAACGTCATTGTTTAGTGTCCTCATGTCGCTTTCTGTCTGGAAATGATTGGATAGAATATGGTTAACACAAAGTGACAATTCTTTGTCCCGATCCAACTCTGCTACTGCTTGATTCTTCTCATCACTAGGAAACCCTGAAGGGATTAAGCCATAACACAAGAATAGAGTGCAATAACTTTTTTTTTAAAAGATAAACACAACATTAAGAAACAACGAGATATCAAAATTCAGATTACATAGCGGAAGCCATCAACTAACACGTACAGGGTTTTCCAACGTGATTACTTAATTACACATTTAACTTAACTCACACTAATAAATCCAATAAGTTGATTATCTTATAACGAGATAATTCTTAAACAAGGATAATTGCTTTCAGATAGATGAAAATATAATTCACAAAATAAGGTTCATCCATTAAGATTTATCTATACACTTAATTCAAACTTTTCATTAAAATATAAGCCATGCATCTAATTTAATAACACATTTTAATTTCATCATAAACTAGTGAGTTATTTCCATGCATACTTAATTTCCTTAACAATAACTGAATATATTCCATTATCCTAAGCTACATTCTTTCATGTTCCAATTTACTGCATTCAAGAGAGGACTCCATACATGCATTTAAAATTAATTTCATCTTATCCACTTATACATTCTATAAAAATGCCATTCATACATGCTAACACTAAACACGAAACATAAGAACAAAAGAATCACATAACACCAAGATGATCTCGGAGTTCACCCCTAAAGGGCTACATCTCCGGGTCTACTCAACTACAAGACCCCTCTGATAATTAATAAAGTTAAGAATACATGAGGTTCTCATAATTTACAATCCTTCCATCAAGGCCAAACATAATCAATATACAAACGACCACATCGTTCAATAAATACATAAACAATCCCTGAAAAGGAAAGGATCCATCTGAAGCATAAATGAAGAAAACACAAAGGTCCACTGGAGCATCAACAAAACTAAGTCATCACCACCCAAGGTCTAACATGAAACCAGGTACTCACAAGGGCATAGACAACAAGATGACTTCACAAATGTGCTCCAAGCAAGACAATACAATCACACACTAGCGAACGCATGGACAAGTGTCATCACACAACCTGGTATGGCTACTCTGGCAGGTCTTCATAGGTTCCGGCCCCATACACTGGGTTACCCTGGCAACCTAATCCAAACCTCCGGCCCATCCAAGTCTCATGTGGACCCACACATCCTTTCGTGAAGACAAGGATGATGGTTTGCCATTTCAGGCCTTCTCACAGCATGTCGAGTCTGTGTTAGCACTCGTCCCATGTGTGAGGCACAATTATCTTACTTAGAGATTAACATTCTAATCTACTGTTAGGTTATCACTTATTAGACTCACTTTCGATGGGTTACCCACCAGCCACTTTGGGCGCGACCCCCAATCGAAAGCCACTTTCCCATATGACACTAGACTATACTCAAGCGACCTCAGAAACCAAGGAACACACATGGTCAAGCAAACAGAGTTCAAAAAGGAGGGAACATCCATCTGGTGAGACACGACTCAAAAGAGGTACACTTATTGATGGTACTCTAACCAAAGACCTGACCAACTATGGTCAACCACGAATCATCATTCGACACCCACATAAAGGATATGACCAATACAACACCACAACCCAATAACAGTCAACTCGAGACCAAGGACAGAAACAGGTACCCAAATCAACCATATGACATGGTCCTATCAAACAAAGCAAGGCTTGCCATTACTCAAGCAAAAGTGAATACAAAAATTAAACTCGCATAGGCAATAACCAGCAGATACAATCTTTTACCAAATTGGTTTAACCATTAAATGTCGATCAAGTTTTCTAAATGATCTAAGTTAGATTGCAGTTATCTACTTCATCTAGGTACAGGTTGTTCTTGGTTTTCTAACTCTCTAAGGTTCATTTGCATCGAACATACATAAATACGCCATTATGAGTTCTTAAACCAATTTCTCATAAATATAATTAAACAACCATTAACTAACTAAATCTGATATTTAATCCTCAATTAAAATATCATTGTCCTACTAGTTCAAGAATAATTCCTCCAAATTTGTCTTTTCAAAACCAAGTTAAACTATACAGATCAAGGAAACATAAACATATAAGGAATCCAATTAACGATAGTCCATTCCTAACTTAACAATTATTTCCTTATGCATATAGAAAATTACCAAAATTAAATATTAATTACTATATATTTATTAATCTGCAATTAATAAAATATATACAATTGATAACAAAAAAATAACAAATTAAGTTTCTAATTAGAAAATATGCATTAATAATAAAATACAATTTGAAAATTAATTAAAGTATATTGCCACTATACAATTAATTAATTACAAATATCATAATTTATTATTTAAATGCCATATTTAAACTTAATTAAAAACTTAATCAAAATTTGCATTTAATAATATTAAATTATTATTATATATATATTTTTTTACTAAAAAAAATATTAAAAAAAATAATTTTTAAAACTAGAAAATGAAAGGGGGGTGGCGAGGGCGGCCGGACCCACCTCCCAAACGTGAGGGTTGTGGCAGTCGTGCCCTAGCCACGACGGTGCCATCGCAGTGGACGTAGGTCCCACGACGCCTACGCGGCCACCGCGGGGAACCCTACGGCCACCATGGGGGTCGCAGCTTGCTGCGGCCTACGCAGGGGGGAGGAGGCGGCGGGTTGAGCCTCCACTCCCCTCTCCTCCAAACCCCAACAAACACATTTTTTTTTTAAAATAAAATTTTTGATATTTGTTTAAAACAAATTCGATTTTGCAAAATACATATTTTCGTTTTATGATTTTCTTTTCTAAAAGAAACAAACCCCCATTTATTGTTTAAAACAATCTCATTTTGAGACTTAAAATACAAATTTCCAGCATGATAGAGGTTTTCAAAGTTGGAAGAATTTGTTGGAATAACCATCCAAATAAATAATCTTTTTGGGCATAAGGAAGCTCATTTTTCATACAAGATACAAGCAATCAGCCAATCTTAACCAATTTCCACACTAGTTCTTAATCTTTGGGCAGTCAATGTAGGATTTGAAACCAAAAATTGAATGAAGAACATTCAAGCCCATTTTTTTTGAATTTAAACAATAACTAAATTGATAAACAAAATTCCTACCTCAATAAGCATTCCTGGAAAGGATCTGATGGAGAGCCCCCAACCTCCCGCTCAAGAAATCCTTCTCCTTCCAAAATCCCCAAATTTTCCATCCAAAATATTTTTCCAAAAATATTTTTTTCTCCAAAAAATCCATCCCATATTTTTCCAAAAGTCTAGGTTATAAGGGAAAGATTTGACCAAAAAATTTATTTTTGGAATTAAAATTTTTATTTAAAATAAATCACAAAAATAATTCTTTTAAACTATATCAACAAATTAAACTTGCTTTTCAATTTTAAAATTGATTTTTCCAAATAATTGAATTTAACCTTTCTATTTCCAAATTGTCAAGAAGATAAATTAATTCTATTTCAATTAAATTTCGATCTTTCATTTCATAAGCATAAACATAATGCATTTAATATTTAAATTTAACCATTTAATTGAACTTGCTACCAACCTGAATTGGGCAATTCAATTAACGATTAATCACATAAAGAAATCCCGTTTAATTTAGTCCATTAATCTTTAATGCACAAACACATATTTAATCAAATTAAATACTAAGGACTAATTGCTCAATTTAACCATACACACAAACACGCAACCCAAGAAGCCAAACAGACAGACGACCCACATACCCAACCAAAGGGAATATTGACGACGACTGACGATGCTCACTTGAGCACGACTTGGGTCAAATGAGGATCTTATGACCACCTAATCCAACTCTAAGGATTAAAGAGGTACACTCAAACCTGCGAATCCAGGTGAAGACGAACCTCGCACTCATGCGGTACTGTACTTGAAAGCTCCTGCAACCAAGAGTCATACATGCATGCATATATAAACTTAATGAAAGTGTTAGCCCAAGATAATAACACGAAATAAGAGAATTAATTAACTTGCATACAAACTGGTGCGAAAACCACAATAACAGGTATGCACTAAAATTAAAACATCTGACTATAATCATTATATTATGATAAACTAACCAAGGTTAAACCGAGATTGGAAATTGATTAGGGCAGGGGTACTACATTTCCATTGTTCCAACGATACTAACTCACCATTACTATAAAAAGAGGGCACCCTAGGGGTATTCCCATCATCCAGCCTCTGAAGCTCTTTCCTTAATTGATTTGCCAATTCATCATGGGACTTCAAGTAAGCCTCGACTTCAATTTTCTTACCTGGATTCATCAGACTGTTGTCATTCATCATGCCTTCCAATCGAGACCTAAGCCTTTCATGCTCTTTCAAAGCTTTGACTGTTCCAGTGTATGTCTTCCAATAGATTTCTGCAACCTGCACCATACTTTTGAATCTATGCTCAACGACCTCGAGAACTAACTTATCCATCTTTTGTTGTTCCTTTTTTACTTGCCGAGATGTCTTTTCGGCCCTGTTCCTCCAATACATAGCGTCTATCAAGGTATCCATGGCATCTCTATCAACACCGTATGCCATCCCTGTTTGACTGGTACCTATATCAATCTGAAGCAATCTTGCTTCCAGCCTTTGTTTTTCTTCATCGATTTTCTCATATAGGCTTTTGTATGTAGAATTTTCTCGGACCAAAAACTCTATCTGATCTTGGTTTAGTTTAGCAACATCCAAATTTAGTTTGGCAGTTGTTCTAGGGTCAGTCTTTCCAACCTACTGTACCATCAAATGTTCAAAAGCTTCTTCTGTATCAACCAATATAGGTCTTTTATCTTTGGGATAGATAGACCACTATAGAAGAGCCTTCTAATCTGGATCATATCCTGATCCTCTAAAGAGTTTATCAATCTCTTTTGGCATCATTTGCTTACTTGGGTCCTGTTTCTTGAGGAATCCATCAAACAACAAGGCAGAGTTCATGTCCCATCCAGAGTATAATAGCACACCAGCTTCCTTAAGCAACTTTCTTCCCTTCTCAGGTGTCATTTCTCTCATCAC